>NC_138055.1:23643725-24046890 GCF_964194185.1 Rhinolophus hipposideros | reverse complement strand
GAAATCTGATGTAGAGCGTGGGATGCCCTTTTAGCTGATCTTCCATCTCCTGAACAACCTCTCCCCCTCCAACTTCCACTCTGCCTTTTGCAGGGTAAGCGACCTTCTCCCCTGAGTGAAAATGTTAGGGAACTAAAGGATGGGGCCATCCTGGGAACTGGACGACTTCTGAGAACTGGAGGACGAGCATGGGAACAAGGCCAGGACCATGACAAGGAAAACCAGCACTTTGCCTTGGTAGAGAACTAGGCTGTGCGCGGCCCCAGCGCTGAGCTCACCAGGGATCTAGTGATAGTCCGCGTCCTCTCACCCCTTCTTTCCCTGGGAGACTGGAAAGGTGCATTTTCTTTGACTCCACCCTAAACTACCAATTCTGGAACTGAGAGCTTTCTTGGGCTTTCCTTTTGTCTTATGTGTTTTTTGTATATTAAAGGAAGTAGTTTTAAATGATGTTAAGTGTTATACCTAAAGCTTGTACTAGGTCCTCCGTATATAAAAGGCAGCCTGGGGAGCTTATGTGCCCTGGCCTGAGTGCCCCGTACTACTACCTCCAAACCTCTTATATGCATCTTCCTTAAATTCTGGTGTTCCCCAGGGCTCTGTCCTTGGCTCTTTCCTCTCACTCTTCCTAGGTGTTCACTTCTGGGGATTAGCTACTAACTACCTATATTCTGGTAACTTCCAGGTCTCTCTATCTAATGCTGACTTTTATCCAGCTGCCCCACAGGCACTTCAACGTCAGTTTGTCTAAAGTTGAATTTGTGATCTCCCCCCAAAAGTTTATTTCTCATCCCCTTTTCTTTATCCCTGTGAATAACAGCATTATCCACCCAGTTGCCCAAACCCAAACCTTGGCCATCATTTTGAATCCTTCCCTCTTAATATTCCATACCTATGCACTTGGTCACTAAATCCTAGTGATTCTTTATCTTTAATCTCTTCCTCATCCCTCCCCTTTGTCCTATTGCTCTTATAAGTCTTGCCACCTGCCTCCTACCTGTTTCCTTCCATTCCCTTCTGTCTCCCCTCCCTCCATTTCATCAACCTACACTACTGCTAGGGCCGTCTTTCTGAGAAGCATAGCTGATCAAATTACTACTCTGCTCAAACTTTTTAATGGTTCCCATTGCCCTTAGGATCAATTCTAGACTGCAGCCTGGTATTCAAGGCCTTTTATAATCTGATTCCTTTTCAACATGACCCTCTTGTACAAACACACACATACGCACCATAGGCAGGCTGTAGTGAACTGCTGTGCACATGCTCCCAGCCACGTGGTGGATACCTTCTCTCCTGACCCAGCTCAGGTCTTCTCCACAAGGCTTGGGCTTCTGCCTCCACTCTACTTTCTGCCCACAAGCTGTCTGGTACCCAACCTTTATCACTGCGCCTATAATACTTTATTACTAAAGTGGGAAATGAATCCTTTTGGAACAGAAGTAGGATGGAAGCCAAACATCACAGATATACCAGGGATATTTATTTTATTGCAGGTGCTTTAGGAGAGAAAAAGAAGGTAGAAAAAGGAGAAAGCATGAAGGAGAAGGGGGCCAGGACTTTGGTGGTGCCAGAGCCATAGTCACGGGGCTATACCCTGGGCCACCCCAAGTCTGGACAAAGGTAGTAGTTCTAAGGGAGGAATCCTAGGGCCTAGGGCCTTATACTGGAAGACTACTGGGCCTGCCAAGGGCTGGGAGGGGTCAGCTGTCCTTCTCTTTATGGGAGAAGCTGTTAGGACTATGGAGAGGGGAGGCAATGGGAGGAGATGGGGCCATTCTCTGCCCCTATGTCCCTGATGCTGCCTCCCAAAGGCACAACCCCCATGTTCCCCACTGTCCTCAAAGGAGAAAGCTTACTGGGAATGGCAGAGGAGCTAGGGTGTAGAGGAGAAAGCCTTTAAAGGAATTTTAAAGAAATTGGGCATGGGAGGAGGCAGCTGAGTGTCTTCATGGCCTCCAGCCTCCTCAGTTCCAGATTTTGAGGAAGCTGTCCCAGGAACCAGTGGCCACCGCCATCCCATCAGCTGTGACCCCCAGGCAGCTGACCCTGTTGTCATGGCCAGAGAGGATGCCTGAGGAAAAGGGAGAGGAGTCAGCCTGTCTCCTTGTGCTGATTTGGCAGGAAGCGTGTGTGCACACACAGGAATCCTAGGTAAGGTAGCAGGGCTTGACTCTGCAGCCCCTGGTGGAGACTGGAAGACTAAAAGAGGATTAGCCCTAAGCAATGGTGTTCTCTTGAGGCCAATCTCTCTGTCAACAACATGAAGTGGGGAGGGAGGGAAAGGTTGGAAATGTCCGTGTGCTATGAGAACAGCAGGGAGCACCTTGATGAGTGCTGGAAAATGGGGATGGTAACCCCGTCACGTTGTTCCTTTGCTTCCAAATGAAGAGACTGAGCCCAAAAAGAAGTGACTTGCGCAAGGGCACTCAGAAAGGAAGCCACAAAATTAGAATTTGGATCCTGACTCTAGCCTGTGTTAACTTCATTCAGCACCTGGCCTCTCCCAAGAGAAGAGGCCACACTATCTGATTCAACTTCACACCAGGCTGGTCCTAGATAAGCCCCTAGGCTGGGGTCAGGGCCTCAGGTAATTCTGCATGTTGATTCTATTCATTGCCTAGTTCCATGAGCCTGCCCTTTCCTTCAGCAGATGCCCCTGAAAGCCAGACCTGACTGAACATTCAAGGTCCTCAGATCTGGAGATAACCTGCGGGAGCTCCTTTGGCATCGGGTGGGAGAGAAGTACACCTTAGAGCAACTTTTCTTTGAGAGAAGATGGTCCTACACTGAGAACCAAGAGGGACTGGATTCTAGGGGTAGAGCTCAGAGGTATCTAGTAATTAGGGAACGGCAATAAGAGGATCCCCACAAGGGGAGCTGGCCGGAGGGTCCTTTCAGTTGAGGTGACAGTAGAGGGGTGCTGGCCCTTACCCACACGCTCGCCCTTCATGGAGTCCCAGACATTGCAGTTGAAGTCATCATAGCCTGCGAAGAGCAGGCGGCCGCTGAGAGAGAAGGCCACAGACGTGATGCCACAGATGATGCTGTCGTGGGAGTAGGCAGTCAGCTCCTGGTCTGCCCGCAGGTCAAACAGACGGCAGGACGCATCGTCCGAGCCAGTGCAGATGGCCTCTCCATTGGGGAAGAACTGAGGGCACAGGTGGCAAGAGGGTCAGGACTCAGACCTGGGCAGCTGCTGCCTCACCTGCCTTCTGCCTGGCTCTTGCCCTGGTAGCGCCAGGGCAGGCAGTTTTGCTGAGCCCTCCCTGCCTGACCCTTCCCTGGCCTGCAGTGGGAAATGGCTGCAGCATCACTCTGCAGGGCTGACATTTATCATGCATCAGCTGCACACCGGTGGCTCCCCTATACCCTTCGCTTGCTCCTCATGACAGTGTTACCGGCATACATTATTCCCACAAGGCTGAGGGAGGGCAGACAGCTTGCTCAGAGTCACGTGGCCAGAAAGGCGGAGGTTGTCCCAGACTCTTCCAACTACAGTCGGCTGGATCAGAGTGTGTAGGAGCAGGGCCACGTACAAATGCATAACCTGAATCTCATCACGAGGAAATGTCAGATCAACTCAAATACAAAGTCGACAGAAAATTGGTTTGTACTCTTCAAAAATGTCAATGTCATAAAAGACAAAGAATGGTAGGAAAACAGTTCCAGTTTAAAGGAAATCAAGATGTGGCCAAAAAATGCAATACATGTTCCTGGCAGAAAAAAAAACCACACAAAACACACTGCTATTAAGGACACTTTTGAGATAGTTGGTGAGATGTGAATATAAACTGTAGACTATAGTACTGTGTCAATATTAAATTTCCTGGTTTTAAGAATTACACTGTAGGGGCAGCCAGATGGCTCAGTTGGTTACAGCGCGAGCTCTGAACACCAGGATTGCCGGTTCGATTCCCACATGGGCCAGTGAGCTGCACCCTCCACAACTAGATTGAAGATAACAAGCTGCTGCTGAGCTGCCGGAGGGGTGGCCGGGTGGCCGATGACTCATTTGGTTAGAGTGCAAGCTCTCAACAAGGTTGCCAGTTTAATTTCTGCATGGGATGGTGGGCTGTGCCCCCTGCAACTAAAATTGAAAATGGTGACTGGACTTAGAGCTGAACTGTGCCCTCTACAACTAGATTGAAGGACCACTACTTGGAGTTGATGGGCCCTGGAAAAACACACTGTTCCCCAATATTCCCCAATAAAAATATTTAAAAAAAAAAAAAAACAGAAAACATTGAGATCTTTAAAAAAAATTACACTGTAGCTATGTAAGAGAATAGCCTTATTTTTAGGAAATATACACTTAAGTATTTAAGGGGTAAAGTGTCATGATGTCTGCAATTTACTCTCAAAAGACCCAAGGAAAAAAATATCAACAAAATGTATATCTACATCGAAGTGTATGTGTTTAGCCATCCCTCCATACATCTAGCCATCCCTCCATCCCTCCCTCTACAGAGAAAGAATGATAAAGCAAATGTGATAAAACGTTAATAGTGAATGGGTAAAGGGTAGATGGGAATCTTTTCGTTACTCTAACAACTTTTCTGTTAGGTGAAATTATTTCAAAGTGGAAAGTTAAGAAGAAATGGGTGGAGAGCTCTGGGAGAGGTAAAGGATGTGTGTGTTGGAGGGTGGGGTGAGATGGTCCTGGGAGTTAGAACACAGAGGGGACTCACACAGATAGCATTGATGTCCGACTCATGGCCAGTGAAAGTCTGCCTGCAGGTCCCCTCCCGCACATCCCAGAGCTTGGCGCTGGCATCACAGGCCCCCGAAATGAAGAATTTGAAGTCAGGAGACACAGCCAGGCTCATGCAGTCCCCCGTGTGTCCCACAAACACAGTCTTCTGCTGCCCGGTCTCAATATCCCACAGAGCACTGCCGGATGAGGAGAGGCTGTCACACAGAAAGGCCAGGACAGAACTGCCTCTGGAGCCCAGCACCCAGCACTCACCACGTGGTGTCCCCTGAGCTGGTCACAATGTTGTTGTCGTCTAGGAAGCGGCAGCAGGAGAGATAACCTGGGGGTGGTTAGGACAGTGCCCTCATTGCCGAGGCACAACCGACCAGGCCAGGGGCTTCCCAGGGCCCCTCGGAACAGAATTGGAAGAAAGGGTTTCTCACCTGTGTGAGCAGAGAGCTCCCTGCTGACCTTGACATTGCCCTCACGGGATTTGAGGCTGTAGATGGAACACATGTTGTCCAGCCCCCCACATGCCACAAAGTTCCCTGACGGGGCATAGGCACAGGTCATAACCCAGGAGGAGCGCAGCGGGATGGCATGCACCTGCAGGAGGGCAGGGTGGGCAGAGGAAGGACCTGGGCTGAGCTCCCAAGTGGGGAGGGCAGGTGGACAGGCATAAAGCCCCCAAGGAAGGACGGGATGATGGGGGGATGGAGGCAGGGCTGGTACCTTATTGGTGGAGTAGGTGTCCCACACAATCAGCTTCCCATCTTGCGAGGCACTTACCAGCAGCCTAGGAAGAGGACACCCCATGTCACCCAAGCCTCTCCTTCCTGCTGCCCCTCCCCTCCGGGCACCTCTCAAGCCTCACTTGGAATCAGTGGCCCAGTGCATGGCATAGATCTTGGCCAGGTGTCCCCTTAATGTCCGCCGCGTCCGCATCTGGACTCGTCCCACGACCTCTAGGCCAGATACCAGCTGCCAAAAAGGGGGCATTAGAAATCAGGTGAGCATGGTACATGCCCAGAGGTCAGTGTCCCAGCCACCAATCTGTACAAGTTTCAGTTCCATGCCAGGCTGAAAGGCCCCAGCCTTAGAGAAATAAGTCCCTGCCCTGGAGTGGCTTAGGTTGATGTGGGAGACAGCCACATGCATGGCCAGTGGCACGTTGTTAAGTGTTTAACAACCACCTCTCCAATGGGGAATGAGGGAGAATGGAGAGAGGAGGGAGGGTGATTTCTATGCTGTAATTCTCCCACCATAACCAATTTCAAGATGCCAACGTAGTCAGCGAACACGAACTTGGGAAGAGATTCATTCAATCATTCCAACACCCTAGGAGCCTGCAATTTACTCTCTGCCGCATGGCCAATTCTTTAACTTGGTACCTAAGGTATCACCATGACCTTGAAGTCCTGAAATTTGTGATCCTATGTGCCTTAAACTCTATCCAGCTTCTAGACTTAGGCTGAGGCTCCAGGACCAATAGACTTCACTTGCCATTTCCCTGCTTTGTTATATTGGACAAGTTACAAATTATTCTCTGAGCCTATTTTCTCATCTATCAAATGTTTATAGCACCTACCTTATAGGGTTGTCATTAAAATTAAATGGAATTATGTATTTAAGCAACTTAGCCCCAATGTCTAGCTCATGGTGTTAGGAAATGCTTACTCTTATTACTAGATATTTAATGCCATCTAAGATGCCACCAACACTAAGAAGCACCATTCTTCTATGTATCACTAAGAAAAATGCTGCCAATTTTCATTGTAAGACATCATCTAGTGTTTGATGCATCTTGATTTCAGAAATGTCAAAATATGAAAAAATGTGCATCTCAGAATTAATGAAGTACAGCATTAGACAAGTAGTAACTGTAGGGTCTCTAGGGCTTAGTGATTTACACCCTGCGAGGTGAGAGGGTGTAATCACTCTTGTTTTACAGACAAGGATAAAGACAGCATCTTGTCCTTAACTGCCAGTATGGTGCCTCCAATATGGTGCCTGGTCCAGAAAAGGTCTCACTGTTTGTTGAAATAATGCCATTCCTCATTCTAAGGACATGCTGTACTAAAGCTTGGGCTGGTCAGGGAGCTCCCCTCCCCTCCTCTCCCCTCAGACCCTGCCTCGGGGCACAGGAGTCTCACCTCTGCCAGAGTAATGTCAGCACAGGCTTTCCTGGCATCCTGGGGGAAAAGCAGACATCAGGATAGGGAAGGAAGGTGGCGGGTTCATGGGCCTCTGAGGCAGGTGGGCTTGGGGCTGTGCAATTTGGGGACATCTCAAATATGAGATCCAATTTCAGAAAGTCTCTGGTCACTTCCAGGTCAGGGGTCTCTAAGGTGTCACTCAAGAGCAAACCCAGCCTCCTTCCCCCCAGGCCACACTTCCTCATGTCCCCAGTTCCAAGTTTTCTGGGGTCCCCAGAGGAAAGGTTCTGGGGTTACTGCAATCTGCTTCTTGAGCTGCTCCGCTTCCTGCCGCAGCTGCTCCATCTCCCCCATGGCTGACAGGTTGAGGGGTAGTTCCAGCTCCTGCCAGGAACATGAGATAGATGTAGGGGGCTCCCCAGCAGGCCATGCTTCTGTCCTTCACACCCCGCATCACACTTGCCATGAGGGCTGGAGCTCACTCCAAGCAACAGGGAAATGACTAGGTGGACTGCACCGCCCCCCCCACTAGCCCCTCCAAGTTTGGTGTCCTGTGCAGCCAGCCCCAGCGCTGCCCGAGCCCTCCCTGCAGACCCCAACCCCAGAACACGGAACCAGGCCAGCTCCCTCTTACTTGGACTTTGACTGGACCTCTCACAGGTTTCCAGCTCTGATTCCCAGGCGTCTCCTCACTCCCTCAGCTGCGAGGCCAGCCTGTCACCTGCCCCGGCTCTGCTGCCAGAGGAGCTGGCCTGGCCTGGCCCCACTCTGGGGAGGGCGGGGGAGAGGGCACTGACAGGGAAGGGTAGGACCAATGAAATCAGCTGGCAGGGGAGGGGGAAGGGGACAGGGAGAGAGGTGTGTGGCTTCCAGAGACTTGGGCCCAGCCTGGGGGAGGGGAAGGAGCAGGAGTGTGGGGCTATAGAGAAGCAGCCCCCAACAAGCCCTAGGAGAAGGAGGGGTAGAAGGGGTGCTTCCCTGCTAGGTCTCTCTGCAGGCAGAGAAGAGCCTCAGGCCCCATGGGATTAGAACAAAGCTGTGAGGATTAAGGGTTGGGGTTTGGGAGCCATAGCCACTATAGCTGCAGCACCCCCTCAGGCCCCGGCCCCCACCAATGGCGATGATCTTGGCGGTCAGGGCTTACCTAGCAACCGGTCCAATAGCCAGAATAGGAGGGTGAGAGACGGCCCATAGTCAATACCCAAAACTGTCCCTTAGCTCAGGATGGTGGGGGAAGAGGGTTCTGGTGAATACAGGGAGATTAGAAGAGACTGATCTGGATAATCCTTCTTCCCAACAAACCCCAACCAGCTGCCCCCGGGTCTGATCCTGGGAGAGGGGGGAACGGAGGGAGGGGAGGTACGGGCCTGCCCCTACCCTGGATGGAGAAAGCACTGTAAGTGGCGGGCAACCCAATCTCCCGCTCCCATTTGGGCTTTGGCCCACTTCTTGCCCCCATGACTCACGGAGTCCTGCTGGAGCTGTGAAGGCAGGAATCAGAAGGCTCAGGCTGCCCTAAGTCTTGGCCAAGCTCAGAGGGAAGATAGGGCTTAGAGTTGGAGGCCCAAGGAGCAGCTGTCAGGGGTTTGGGTTCATTTGCATGAGGGGAGCAGGTGGCTGAGATTTCCCTGACAAATCACAGGCTCCAGTGGCCCTGCCTCTGGGAGGCCAGAAGACACCTGTCTCCTCCCAGGCCAGCCATAGCCACTCCCACCTCCAACCGCCACAGAAACGGACACACTTGACAGGCCCTGGCTGAGGGATCTTCTCATCCTTTATTGACAGGCTGGGAGAAGGCAGTGGGGTTATTATTCTTCCCTCATCCTCCTCATTTGAAGCAGTCAGATCCTACCCCCTGCCATTTCTTTCCAGGGAGGCATCATGTCTTCTGTCAGTCCTAGGGCCAGAGGTCCATCAGCTGGGGCCAAGCCTGGCTCCCCAGACCTGGTGAGCTCTAGGCTGGTCTGTGCAGTGTCCTCTGAGACCAGGTTTGGATGGCCCTTGTGATCCCCAAAATAGTAGGGATACAGGGACAGAGAGCTCACTGTTCTGCTTCTGTCACATGGGAGCTTCTTGTGGGCCCTGGCATCAAGGCAGCCCTTTATAAGTCAAGTGGCCACATCCCCAAGGAGCTGGCTAGCCCCTCACAGCTCCTCTCGGACCCGAGGCGGTTTCTCAGATTTGTCCTGGACCCGCTGAAGTCTGTGGCTGGGAGGCTCTGGGGAAGGGTCTCTGCTGGGCATTTCTTTCTCCTCTTCCTCGTCCTCCTTTTCCTCTGGCTCCTGCAGCAGCTCTTTGGCTTCTGTCCACTCCTGGGAGGTGGGAGGTCGGTCTGGCCCAATACCCTGCATCCACCCTGCCCCAAGGACCCTCCCTGAGTCATCTCAGCTCCTGCCCCTCACCCATCAGCCTGCCCACGCTTCACACACTAGGAGAGACATCACTTCCTATTCCTGCTCCTCCTCACCTGCTCCTTGTGCTCAGATGCCCATGTGTGCCACAATGCCAGGGCACAGCGCCGGCCCCGCGTCACGGCCCACACACCATGGGGATTCTCCCCACCAGAGCTGAAGGCCACAAGGCGCCCGCAGCGAGGACGAACCTGAGCCTAAGGGATGAGGGCAGGTTCAGCTCTAAGGACAGACCCTCAGAGAACTTGGCCCTGACTGTCAGAACAGGATGGGGCAGGGGGCACTGAAAGGTCAGCTCTCTTGTCCATCATTTCCCACTCCTTAATTCAGGGACCATCTTGGGGGAAATAGGAAATTGGCCTCCATTTGGGAAACACAAATGCCAGACTGAAGACAGAAGATTTAGAGCCAAAGGGAGAAGGTGCCTCCATCAAGGGTTTTCTGTTGGTTCCACTCCCCACCCCAACCCCATGCCTTGACTTTTCCTGTCTATCCTTTGAACTGGGTGTAAAGCAATCTAAGGAAATGAGCTCAGGACCAGACTCTCGATACTGGGGATAAGGATCTTGGGCACAGTTTTCTACCCCAAGTAGGGCTTGGGTTATAGGTAGCTGATGGTGATAAGCAGAGAAGGAGGAGTTGGTTAAGACAGAGCAATAGACAATGAGAAATCACTGCTCCTCTCCTCCTACCCAATTCTAACCCCTAATTTCTACCTGGAATAGGGACTTTGGGTCCTGTGCTCACCCACCCTTTTTTAGGAGATGAGGCAAACACTGAAGGCAGGGTCTGGAGGGGCCACTTTGAGATCTCCTAGTCAACCTCTGCTAGGAGAGCCCCTGAACAAGCGATGGAGAGGGCTGGGGAGGCCAGGAAAGGAAAGGGTTAAGGTGGCCCCAGCCATTTCCCTGCATTTGCCTCTGGGAACCTTCTGTTTTGAATCCTGAGCCTACAGCTGGACTCCTTGTCCCAACCCCTACCCCACCCCACCCCCCACTTACCCTGACAGTAAGGGCGTTGGGCTCTGTGAAGAACAAGTCTCCACCCTGGAAGTCATCGTTGAGGTAGAGGAGTCCACTGGGAGAAGAAGACAGGAGGCAGTAAGATCCCAACCCAGGCCCACCTACCTGACCTCTGGAGGGGCTGCCCACCTATAATCTCGATAGGTATAGGCTGGGGGCTCCCGCCAGCACTCTCCGGTGTCAGGGTCCAGGATGCAATTGTCGGCATGCACTGGATGACTCAGGTCCATGCGCTGCTCTTGCTCCCCTAGGAAGCAAAGCGTCCTGGTGAATGCCTCTGTGCCCCCATGCCCACCCACCACCATCCACACCCACGCTGCAGCTCGGGAGTCACAGCTGGGCAGAGAGGCCAGGCCTCCACCTGGGAAAGGGAGTCAGAGTCTCTCAGGAGTGAGGATGACTCCACACAGTTTGGGGATGCTGAGGGTGTGCAGTACCCCATAGGGGCCCGAGGTTGGGGAGGAGCAGTAGGGGCTTGACGGCTACCTTCGATGGCACTTCGGCACACCAGGTGGGTGAAAGAGAGATGCAGGGGCCTTTCCGGGGAGAAGTAGGCCTGAGTCAAGGTCCGCACACGTTCGCTCACCTCCAGAAGCAGCTTAGCGCCCTGAGCGCCCACAGCCCCAGCCCGGGCCAACTGTAGGCAGTGGAATGAAGGGCAAGAGAGGAGGGAGGCAATGGAAGGGTGAGTTTGGAGTCTCTCAGCAGCCAGTTCTGTCCATCAGTCCCAACTGGCTCCATGACAATATCCCAGGCCCTCAGGTCTCAGAACAACCCCCTCCTCAACCCTGGGCAGAGCACTCAAGGACTCTCAATCCTAGGAGAGCCCCTCCACAGAAGCCCAAGCCCAGGTATCCAGCCTCCTGCGTGCCCTCTTCTTCATCAGACCAGGCCATGGGTGCCTCCTCTCTCACCTGTGCAGCCTTGAGCACCGTGAGCCCATCGAAGTGTTCGTGGGGGGTGTGAGGGGAGCGGCGGCCCCGATAGCCAGACCTGGCTCCAGCCTCAGCTGCATCCTAAATAGGGAGGGAGTTGACTGTAGCCTTTGGCCCTGGGCTGTCTCCCACCTCACTGCCCACAGGGTTACAAGACCTTCCCTCCAACCCTCCCATTTCCTGGAACAGAGTTCTCTGGTGGCTCCTTTTCATGAGCTACTGCCCTTCCTCAGAGAATGACTATCTTCATGTCTATATTGTCACTCTCTGGTAAAGATATGGAATCCCACTTGCTGAGGGGCCTGTGTACAGAACTCTGGAGAATGTTCTACAGTGGGGAAAGAACCTCTGAGGGTATAAGGACAGCAGGAAAAGGGGTGCAGGAAGGGCTTGATCATTCATCACTGATGAGCCAAGAATAGAGGAGTCCTTCTGGAAACAGGACCCCAGCAGGAAGTTTGATAGGCCAGGTCCAACTGAGGTAGGTATCTCTCTCTGACATCTTCCCACTTGACACACTCTTGGAGAATGTGAGAACCCTTGATGCATTGTCCTAATAACACAACCACCTACACGACCGTTATCACCCGGGGCTCTCCTGGTATTTGGATGTGCCTGTCCTGACACCTATTCTTCTGTCTGCTTTTTGAAACTCAGTTAAAGTATCACTACTTAGTTACCCCATATATAAACCTCATCTGTGAGAGGCCACCATGTGACCCAAGCCATCTAAACTTCTATTCTTGTATTAATTCATTCAATAAATTTGTACTGAGCACCTACTATGTTCCAGGCACTGTTCTAGGCACTAGGGACAAAACTGTGAACATGAAAAGGTCCCTGCTTTGATGGGGTTTATATTTTCAGATAATACATAAACAAACCGTGAGCCCATCGAAGTGTTCATCGAACCAGATCAATTCAGATAAGTGTCATGAAAAAAATAAAAACAGGGCTACAACCTTGAGAACGCCCAGGCAAGGGCTAGAGGACAGCTAATTGACGAGGTGACAATCTGAGTTGAAATCAAATGATATAAAAGAGCCACTTAAATATCTGAGAGAAAAAAATGTTCCAGCCAGTAGAAACAGCACGTGCAAAGGTCCTGAGGCCAGAATGAGTTTAATAAAGGTCTGATACTTGGGAGTTACCCTTGATGCAATTCTTTCATAATCTTCCACACAGATTTAGTTCTTAACTTCTCCACCTTTGATTTTCTAAATATTTCTCACCTGTCCCCCTCTCTTCACTTCCTTGAAATAAGGACACTTTTGCATCACCCCAGGGTCTCCCCCTTACTTTCCTCTCTCATTGTATTCTCCACATTACCACTAGAGGGATCTACCAGTCGTACAGTATGCTGTACAGTATGCTGGTGACTCCAGACTCTACACTTGGAGGTTCTACAGGAACACGAAAGTCAACCCCTCCTAAATCCTTCAATAAGCCGTCCACCATCTACAAATAAAGTCCAAACTCCTTGGTAGGGTACAGAAGGCCCTTCACCATCTCTCCTGTGCCTCTACTTCTGGGTCTCTGTCCTATATCACCTCTGGATAACATACAGCCTGATGATAATAGTGACAGCTAATACTGAGCACTTTCTATACTCTTCTAAGACCTAATTATGCTCTAATTCATTTAATCCTCACAATGACCCTATGACAAAACCACTGTATTTAGCCCATTTTATAGATGAGGAAACTAGGCTCAGAGATGTCAAAAAACATTGCCCAAGGTCACACAGGTAGTCATTGGTAGGGCTGACCCATGCTCTTAACCCCTGTGCTCCACTACAATTCCCAGAATATCCTCATAGCCTGCCTCTCCTCCCCTTCTCTGCCTGGTTAACTCATCCTTAAGATTGACCTCAAATGCTACCCCCCACCCAAAACTTCGAGGACTTTGCATTTTGGAGCTTCTATTTGGAGGAGGACATACTTCTTTTATCAAACTTACTACCCACTCTAATAATGTGTCTCCACATCTGATTCCTTCTTTCTACAGTGAGTTCCCAAATGCAGGATCTGTGTTCATCTACCTCTCCCTGAAATCTAGACGCTTCGAGTATACAGCAGGTACTCAAACAGTGTGTGTTCAAGGAACACTAGCCTAGAATGAGGACTGAAGCTTCATAAAATGGCAGACTCAACCTGGTGAATATGGATCATTCAACCCCAAACTAGGATGGGACGTAATGGATGGGAAAAGAAGCCTGTGTGTCCGCTGAGCCATCCACCAGCCAATAATGAAACTCCAAAGAATCCTCACCTGCATACTCACACTTCTTTTTATGTCTTTATGATTTTTTTTGTTTTGTCCTTCCTGTAAATTTCTAGCAAAATTCCTTTGTGAAGAATGTCCACCCCACACCCTCTAAGTTGAGAGAAAAAGGAATTTGCCCACAGCAGTAAGGCAGTGGTAAGTCCCCTCTGGAGAATCAGAGAGGGCAGTCCAGGCCAAGAGCAAGGGAGCAGGCAGCTGTGCCTAAGGGTCCCTTACTAGCCAACTATGCCACTTAACTCATCGGTCTTCTTACCTTGGCTAGCTGCAGCAGCACCCCACACTCAGCTGGGGTGAGCAGACCATCCAGCACTGCTCGCTCAGACCCATTCAGCTGTCTCGCATCCTGGGTCAGGGTTACTCCCTCCAGGAGGAGGACATCTGCAGGGGAAGGGGCAAGTCCGAGGGGATTGAGGGCCCCTAAATGAAGGCCCAGCAGTAGCCCCAGCTATCAGGCCCTGTCTCCTGCTCTCCCAGGAACTTACCCTTCCAGTCAGTCAAGGGCTTCGGCTGTGGAGGCTCCTGGTCCCAAGGCCGCTGCTCTTGATCCTCTCTCAGGGGTGAGAGAAATGCTCAGTGGATGCACTGACCAGTCCAGATTCATCTTCCCCAGCCCAGCCTCCCAGGACCCTGTCTGTCACCTTCCAGCTCAGGCCCTTCCCACCACAGGCATCTCCTACCTGAGCTTTTCTCTAAGCCTCTCCGGGATGAAAGCTGTTGGGGTCCAGGGATCCTGAACAGTCAAGAAAAGCACCATCACCCACTAAGTCCAGCCCTAAACCCTGACGTTAGACTAAACTACCACATTAAGGTTCTCCTATTTCCACAGGGCAAGGTAGAGGTGGCAAAACCCCTGGGAGCTGGACCAAACTCTGTAATAATATAACAACAACAAAACAAAAACAACTCACGGAGCACTATTTGACAGGTGCTATTCTTAGCACTTTATGCATAGAAGTGGGATGGAAAGAAGTGGAGTTACTCACAGGATCCTTGAAGCTGGTCCCCAGGTGCTCCATGGCATAGTAGAGTTGTCTCTTCTCCCCCAGGGATCGAAGGACATATTGCCGGATGTCCTGAGGTGGGGTGGACAGCAGGTGGTAAGACAAAGAGAAGTTAAGTGGGGCAGGGAAGTAAAGGCTGAAGGACAGCAGGGTAGCCCCAGATTCTGGAGAACAGTCTACACGCCGCTGAAACACTTCACTGCGCCTCCCTCTCCATTCAACTTTCCTCCCTCAGCAGCTTCAAGTAATCTGGGCTCAAAGTGGAGGAGGAGTGTGTGCACAGGGTAGAAGCAGGTAGGGGTGAGTTTCAGGGAACAGGGATAGACTGGTGCGTGAACTAAGAAGTCCAGTCTGAAGTGGGGAGCAGGGGGTGGAGACAAGTCAATACTGGACTTGGGGTTGCCTCTGGTGACCACCGTGTTCCCCCGAAAATAAAACCTAGCCAGACAATCAGCTCTAATGAGTCTTTTGGAGCAAAAATTAATATAAGACCCGGTATTATCATATCATATATCATATCATATCATATCATATCATATCATATCATAGACCTGCTCTTATTTTATAGTAATATATTAATATATTATATTAAATTTAAAAATCTTATATTAATTTTTGTTCCTAAAGATGCATTAGAGTTCATTGTCCAGCTAGGTCTTATTTTTGGGGAAACACAGTAGAGTGTTTAAGCCAGAATGGGGGGCAGGATCCAGGTTACTGCAGATATATTTTTTTATTTAGGGCTACCTCACAGGCTAAGTGTGTGGGGGGGTTTACCTCTCTTGGCCCAATGCCAGGTCTTGGCTCCCCCAGCTGGGCCTGGTACTGGTTCAGAGCTTCTTTGGCTGCCTCATCCTCCGGGTAGAACAACAGGACACTCAGGACATTTTCCATAGCCTGGGACAAATTCCCCACTGGAGATAGAGCAATAGGGTAGGATGGGGCACACAGACCGAGAACAGCCATGTTCCCTGGGCAGAGGCAGTGATGACAGGTAGGACAGAGGCAGAGCCAGAAAAGGTTTTCTCCCAATGGCAACCAACTCCAAAGACCCCATCCTCCTGGCAAACGTGCTCCTCCAGTGTTTCTTTCTACAGCTTCCTCAAACATACATGAGCTGAATGGGCAGAGTTCAAAGAGGAGGTAGAGGAGAGAAAACAAAGGAAAGTGAGAAGCAGCAAAGACAGAGGAGCCCTGTGACCCATCTCCTGAGCTTTCCACAATGATGCCACAGGAAAGCAAGTTAGAGTCCTCTGGAAGTGATGGTCCCCTTGAAGCCCTAACCAACAATAGATCCGGAGACAGATGGGAGGGATGGAGAGACAGGGCTCAAGATACCATTAGAAACAAAACTTCACTTTCCATGTTTCCAACCCATCACCCCCCCCAGATCTGACCCTTCCCCAACTGACCCTGAGCATGGGCCTCATGCAGCCGCCTCAGCTGGCTGGGAAGGAAGTCAGGGACAGGGAAGCTGCGTCCAGGCCTTGTAGCTGTGTCTCCTACACAGCGCTGCCGGCACTGCAGGACCCGAATCCAGTGCCCTGCAGAGGACACACATGAGCCATTCAGCTTGTCATGCTCCTCCCCCTGGCACCAGGAACCAGCCAACCTCCCAGCTCCTTACCTGCAATGGCCTCATAGAGGCCCCCCTGGTTCCCAGTTCCTTCCTCCTCCTCTTCGTCTCTTTGCTGCTCCTCAGGCCCCTCACAGCCAGCCCGGCAGCTCTCCATCTGGGCCAGGCTCTCCTTCAGGGCTTCCTCGAGCCTGGGCAGTGCCAGTCCTGCCTCCTGGCGCCCCAGTAGTTCCAGACCCGAGTCATAGGCTGCCTGTTGGAGAGGAGAGTGGTCAGTCACCTGAGATCCTGGGGGAGGGGTTGCCAAACAAGACTGGGAGATGAAAAGAGGAGGAAGGGTGTTAGCCTTATTTGGGGCATGGACTCCAGGTCCCACTTCACTTTGGGGAAGACAGGAGCGGGCCTCAGAATCAGAATGGTAGAGCATGGGAATTCAGTGCTCCTCAGGAAGAAAACTAAGTCCCAGAGAAGGACTCTCCATCCAGGGTCACTGAGGACAGTAACCATATCTCCTGATGCCCAAGATACACAGGGCCACAGTCCAGGAAGTCCTGTGTATCCTGCTAGTGAATGGCTGGGGGTGGGGCAGGGGTCGTGCTGAGGGTCTCACCCAGTGTGGGGGTGTCTCCAGGTCCCGGAAGCTCTGCTGCCGAATCCCAGACATCCGTCTATACTTAGCCATGTCCTCCCGCATCTGCAGGTGCTTGGGGTTTGCTATAAAGAAGGTGTGAGCTGCAGCTGCTGCCAGGTCCAACTTCTTCAGCTGAGAAGCAGGAAAGAAGAGGAAGTCAATGCCCTGAGGTGATGGCACTGACTTCCTCTGTCAGACTTCTGCCCCTCCCCAGCCTCCCCACCTGAGACACACACCTGGGACTGCCCCAGGGCCTTCTGGAAGACTTGTCAGTCTGAACTGCCCACCTCCCAACCTCCAGAGCCCCTAGACACCACTATATTGGGACTCTCAGGAGTCTGGCAGCTAAGGAAAGGGGGTCTGAAGACTTTGCAGTCAGTGGGATATGGGCAGAGGAGCCTCAGTTTGAGAGACAAGGTGGAAGTGATAACTAAGTGAGGTGGTATGTGGGGGAGACCTGAGTGACCAGCAAAACCCGCAGGTCTCTAGGACCCTGAGCTTAGGTGAGCGACCAGCACCCACCGCACACACACAGCCACGTAGACAACAGCTACCGTCCTAGTAGCTGCGCAGTGTCCACTGTCCTCCCACCCCACTCCCTGACACCCGGCTCTCCGCCTGACCCCACTGCTCTTAACTTCCCTAAGCTCGGTGCTGCCCCAAGCAAAGGTTCACTGAACTCCTTCTCCACACTTCCCGTCTAGCAGTGGGCTTCACCTCTACCCCCTCCGCTTCATCCCAAGGAAGTCACAGTAAGACCGACTAAGATTTCAGGCCCCTTCCCTCCATTTTCGATCTACTTCCACCCCGCTTCACGACCCACCTCCGCCCCATTCCAACTTTGCTCGAACTCTCCCTTAGGCTGTCCTTTTGCGACTTCAGTGGATACTGGATGCAATTTTGGAAGGACCTACTCATAGGGAGAGGTCCGTTGACCGCCCCTCCACAGCCCTACCCGAGCCCGGGCGCTGGCATCCCGCCCTCTCCTGGGGAGCGCAAGTAGGACAGCGACGTGGGTCGGAGCAAACCCCGCAATCGGCCCCGGCGGCTGGCGCACCTGGTAGTAGGCCCTCTGCAGGTAGTTGTAGGGCTCCCGGCCGCGGAAGGCGTCCCGCAGCGCGCTCCCCACGCGGAGCCGCGCCGCGCCCCCGGGGCCCAGCCTCCGCGCGGCGCAGTGGCTCAAACATTCCGCGCGGCGCAGCGCTGCGCGGAGTAACAGCGGCTCCCAGGCCCCGGGCGCCAGGCGGGGCCGGGAATCAGGCCCTGGAACGTCGAGGGGCGCGGCGGGGAGAGCGGCCCCCGGCTCCGCGGTACAACGCACCCCGCAGTCCCGCCGCATGCGGCCCAGCTCAGCCTGGCTCCGCAGCGCCTCCCGCAGCAGCGCCACCGCCGACGCCCAGGCCCCCGCCGCGTAGGCGCGCAGTCCGTCAGCGTAGAGCAAGTCGGGGGCCTGGGGGTATGCTCCCGGGGAGAGCGCGGCCAGGCCAGGGGGCTCCGGAGTGCCGGGGGGAGGCAACAGCAGCAGGAGCAGCAGCAAGTGCAGGAGCCGGAGCATTGTGCCCGAACCGCCGGCGGCTGCCGAAGGGAAATGAGGGAGCAGAGAGGGAGAGAGGAAAGGGGGCAGGGAGAGGGAGGAGAAAGGAAGGAGAGATGAAGAGGAGGAAGGACAGGAAGGGAGAAGGAATGAATGAGCGGGGCCAAAGAGAGCTGATGGGGCCGAGACCCAACCCTACGAGAGGCCAATATGAGAGAAAAGTCGGGAGCCTGGCAGAAAGTGGAGAAAGAAGTCTGTAAAACAACTGCTGTAGTGTGGGACAAGAAACAGAGCAAGAAACAGACCGCGGACTGAGGGGGGCAAAGGCCTGCACTGGAGCGGGCCTGGTGCTTTAGAGGACAGTGTGAGGAGCCTCCGCGGACCCTTGACTCCAGCCCCTGGGAGTCACCACTGTGGTTGTGTTCCCTTTCACTCTTGGGACCAGGAATAGGATTGTGGATGCTTTCTCTCTCTCTCTCTCTCTCTCTCTCTCTCTCTCTCTCTCTCTCTCTCTCTCTCTCCTCCCTCCCTCCCTCCCTCCCTCCCTCCCTCCCTCCCTCCCTCCCTCTCTCTCTCTCTCTCTCTCTCTCTCTCTCTCTCTCTCGGCAAAAGAGCTTTAGAATGCATCATAGAGGAGGGTAAACTCCAGGCCGGTGACACCAAATAAGGCCCAAACCCTTTCCTGCCCAGAAAGTGGGCCCAACACGGATTTGGGGGAAGGAGGAGAGCTGTGGTGTGGGGGACAGAATAAAACTACCTCCACATGGTGGGCTCTGCGTCCTGCAACTAAGATTGCACACTGCTGAGCTGCTTGAGCTGAGCGGCTGCTGAGCTCCCGGATGGCTCAGTTGGATGGCTCAGCTGGTTAGAACGTGTTCTCTCAACCACAAGGTTGCTGGGTCAACTCCTGCAAGGGATGGTGGGCTGTGCCCCCCTGCAACTAATAATGGCAACTGGACCTGGAGCTGAGCTGCACACTCCACAACTAAGATTGAAAGGACAACTTGACTTGGAAAAAGCCCTGGAAATACACACTGTTCCCCAATAAAGTCCTGTTCCCGTTCCCCAATAAAATCTTTAAAAAAAAAAAAAAACTACCTCCACAAATCCTAACAAAGATCCTTCATACCCCAAACCAGCAAACTCAAGTGACTCCCAATGCCCCCCAGCATAAGAGGCCGTTATAAGCCCTTCTCTGTGTATGTCTGCATGTTTGACTTTGTCTTTCTCTGTGGGCATTTCTGTGCCTCTGTTCACTATCCCTGCTGTATTTTGTCCTCTATGAGCCACTCCACCGCCACCCCCCACCCCCCACAAAACTCTGATCATACCCTTTTGCCACTATAGTACACTGGACACAGAGGTTTCCATGGTAATACTTCAGACTTTAATACATTTTACTAGGGGTGATGGAAGGTAAGTAGGGCATCTGGTCACTTGGGTAAGAGACAGCAGGGGATCCAGGGTCCCAGGGCCCCAGATCCAGCGCCGATCTCCCCAGATTCTGGAGGCAGCTGCCCTAGGCTCAGGGCCAGAATGAGGTGTTACCCATCCAGGCCCCTTCCTCTAAGTCCAGTAGTCCCACTTGGGCTCACAGGGTCAGCTGGGGGAAGATGGGGTTACCTGGGCCCCAGGACCCTCCCCAAGCTCTTGTACTCCCCTCACCTCCTGTCAGGGAGCAGCGTCTCCCTGCACTTAGTCCCAAAGGAAGTCCAATGGGTCTGCTATCAGGGGATCCAAGGGAGAGTCGGCGGGGCGAGAAGCCCAGTGGCCTGAGCCTCCGAGGAGAGGGCCCTGGTGAGGCAGTTGGAGAAGGCAGAGGTGTCTCATCAATGAAGGTGGTGATTTCCTCCCGGAAGAAGCCAGGACCCCGTGGGGGCCCCCCACCTGATCCCAGAATCCCACCCTCCAGGAATTGTCGAAGGCTGGCTAGCCCTCCACCTTCAGCCTCATCAACTTCCTCATCCTCCAGCCTTTGTCTTTGTCCCAGATACTCAGGAGGACCTCCCAGGGCCCGACTTTGGGCAGGGAGGACCCGGATATCATCAGAGGATGACCACTTATGCAGGAAGGAGGTTGGTGCTCGAGGAGTAGAGAAGATGTTGGTCTCATCATGGGACAGACGCCGAGACAGAGGGACCTGGGGAGAGAAGTAGAGGTAGACCCAGAGGTGCTGCAGGGACAAAAGGAGTAGAGGCAGGGACCAAAGTGGGGACCCTGCCAGATGGCTCGACCCCCTTAAACTTCTGTAAAACATCCTCTGATGGGCAAACCTGGTTCCCAGAAGTCTGAAAAGGAGCCTCTCTTACCATGCCTTTCTTTCCTGTATCCCTTACGTGCTCTGTAGGCCAGGGCTAGGGAATGCGGTGTTGGGATGGCTAACAGAGACTGGAGAAGAGTAATGAGGGGATACCCTAGGAGGTAGTCCCATACCTGTAAGTAGTGGACCCTCTCAAGAGGGGGAAAGAGCATGTGCCTTCCAGGCAGCAGTTTCACCTGGGTGGGGTCCCCTGGTCCTGTGGCTCCATTAGCATCAAATCGAACTTTGCACATTCGGCCATCTGCATAGTCATCACAGCCCCCATCTGGGAGAGAAAAGGGGCAGAGTGGTTACAAGCAAGGAACGCCCACCCTCTCCACCCCCCTTTAAAAACTCCTGCCCCCTTTATAAGTTCCCTGAAGAATCCTTCTGTTCCCACTAGTCTGTAAGCTCCAAAAGGAAAATGAGAGTGGCTAGTGTCTGTTGTGTCCAATGCTGAATCCCTAGTGCGTCATACACAGACACATTTACTGAAAGTCTTTTCCACCCCCCACCCCCACTCCTACCCCAACCCAGCCAAGAGCTGTCCCTATAGCTGAGGTCTCTCTCAGAAAGGTTAGCCTCCCCTTAGTTCCACAGCCTTCCTTTATGGTTGTGTTAGGCTGGACTGTTGTGCTGGGCACCAGGTAGTGTAGGCTTCCAGAGGGGAACAGTCACCCGGTGGAAGGAGACCTCAGTGTAGAAGGAAGCGGTGGGTGCACGTCATGGTGTGTGATTAGGGATAAGGAAGCCAGGAGTTAGCCCACAGGCAGCGCAGGTTCTGTCCAGTAGGGAGCACTCCCGGGCAGCCCGTCCCCCACACAGAGAAGGGCTGGTAGAAAGGGGCAGAAAACGGAGCCGATGCCCAGGAAAGCAAAAGCTGTGTCCCCCTTCTGACCGTCGTCACCATCCTCCTCGGACATGATAGCCACGCACTGCTCCCACACGGTGCGCACATCAGCACGGTAGCGCTCACAGGACCAGATGAAGGAGGGCAGCAGCAGCGTCTGTGCCATGGAGCACCACAGCACAGCCAGCACCATCCACGGGGGAGCCGAGTCCGACTTAAGGGAGAAGAAGCTCACCACCTGGTGAGAGGACGAGGAATGGCTCCCGGTCAGTACCCAGAGCCCAGGGGGCCCACTTGAACCCAGATCCCATATCACAGTGCAGGTGGTGGGCAAGAAGTCTGGAAGGGTAGGCTGGGATCACATTGGATGATGAAAGAAGCAAAGTTGGAAGAGAAGACAGATGAACAGAAGGGAAAATATTGGCTCAGAGGAAGGTCAGGGGAGAGTACCAGAGGGAGAGGGGCAGAGGTGATATAGTAAACCTGAAGACAAGAGAAACTTAGGAATATAGACTAGATGGGGATGCAAAAAGCTGGGGTGGTGAAGTTAGCTCTCTGGGAGTGCTCGGAGATCCTGTGGTATCCAGAGGGAATTAGAGAATGAAGAGTGGAGCTCGGCAGCTAAATGATAGGTCTGGGGGGCTGAATATTGGAGCCTCAGAGTAGATGATGGAGCTGGAGGATAGGTAGTGGGGACTGAAAGACGGGTGATGGAGTTAAGTAGTGGGAACTGGAAAACATGATGAAACTGGGAGTAATGGGAACTACTGTTTCCCTGAAAATAAGAGCTAGCTGGACAATCAGCTCTAATGTGTCTTTTGGAGCAAATATTAATATAAGACCCGGTATTATATTTATTATATTATATTTATTATATTATATATATCATATTATATATATATTATATTATATTCCCGGTATTATATTATATTATAAAGACACGATCTTGTATTATATAAGACCTGGTATATTATATTATATTAATTATATTATATAAGACCGGGTCTTATATTAATTTTGGCTCCAAAAGATGTATTAGAGCTGATTGTCCAGCTAGGTCTTATTTTCGGGGAAACACGGTAGAAGATGGATGATAGAGATGGGGCTCACGAATAGAGTGGGATGGATAGAGGAGAGGAAGATGGGTGATGAAACTGCTGTATGGCTGATGGAGTTGGAGGTCAGATGATTGTGCTGGGGCCTGGTTTGGGAAGAACAGGAGGAGGACCCCAATCTCACCAAGATGGGCACCCCTGTGAGTGAGTCATAGAGAAAGACGATAGCGCTGACCAAGTTGGTGACCTGCAGGGATGTCTTGGCTGACTCGGAGCCATCCAGCGAGGACCGGCGCTTCCCTCGGGCATCTTCCACCACAATGGCTGGCACCTCAAAGGCTGGCCGGGTACCCAAACCCCCTGGCCCACTCCCCTTCACCCCACCCCCACCCCCTGCTCTCCGGGACTGCCGAGCTCTCCGGGGCCGGGCCCACAGCGTCTGGTAGAAAGTAATGGCCACACAGACCAGTCCCATGACAATGCCCCCAAGTAACAGGAGGCTGAAGCAGACACCAAAGCCCAGGCCAATCTTGGAGACTATGAACTGGCAGCCTCGGGCATAGTAGCGCTCGCCATTGTTGTGCCAGCCAATGGAGGGCAGTGTGGAGAGAATGAAGCTGACCATCCAGATGCCCATGACAGCATGCAGTGCCTGCTTCTTGGCATTGCTGAGACGGTAGTTGACGGGCCAACGCACCATCCACATGCGATGGTAGGAGAGTGAGGCAACTGTGAAGCAGGTGGCCAGGGCCAGTGTGTAGTAGGTGGACACAAAGACCTTGCAGATGCTCTCATTCCAGTCATAGTCAGAGGAAGCCTGACGCCGAAGCTGTACCACAGCGAAGGTGGTGAGCGGCACAGCCGCCATGAGTATGTGTGTGCCCGCCAGGAAGCACAGCAGCAATTCCAGTGGCTTGTGCTTCTGCTGCTTGGCAGAGATGCTGAGGATGATCCAGGCATTGGCCAGCAGGGCCAGAAGCCCACAGGCCAGCCAGGACAACGCGTTTGAGCGCAGGGAGGCCTCCTCTGCCCCTGCGCCACCCCGAGCCATCCTATCCTCAGCCCCCCACCCCCTTTGAACTCCTGGGGGTGGGGGATAGGTCTCACCCAGGAGCCCCACTCACACACACCTCCATCTTGCCCACAGTCCTTGCCCTGTAGTGAGGCCAGCCACTCCTAGGCGCACCCTACTGCTCAGCACTGCATGACTGACCCAGCTAAGGTCAGGTGTACAGGGTAGGGGAGGAGACTGGGAGTTAGCAGAGGTGGTCCTCAGCCTCCATATTGGGTGGGGCCCTTCCTGAAGTATCCCTGTAGTTGACAGGGGAGGCCAACTGGCTGCTTTCCCAACTATGAAGCTGGCTGAGGAGCTCTGGCCCCCATGCCAGGACTTGCAGGTCTCTTCTTCGTCTGGTTCTTGACCAGTCAGGGATCTTCTGGATGCCCAAAGGATGGGGAGTAAGGCTCAGCCACCTGGACAAACTGCAAGGGAGAGATGAGATGTGGAATGGAGAGGGTGAAGGTAGGGCCTACACTGGTCTACAACTGGCTTCTTGTGCTCCCCACCTCTTGGAACTGCAGAAATGACTGATTACTAGGGATCATGGGGTCATTCAGAATATTCTGCCTTAAATCAGATGGCTGCTCCACACAGATATACCCCACACAGATAAGAACTCTATTTTCCAGACCTCCAGGAAGAAGGTATTCTGACCTCCCATCTCCCATCCCTTTTCAGCCCTTTTACCTCCTTCTGGCATTCTCAAGTTTCTTCTCATATACCCTACTCAGTACTATTCAACCCCTATCTTCATGCCCCTGAATCTCTCTTCAGAGCTACTGATGGCAGACATCTGACTTGCTTCTTCTTGAGGGTTCAGAGTAGACTGGACTACGGTGTTACAGACTCTCCCCAACCTTCCAGGCTCCTGGTCCCATGGCCTTGGTGCTCAGCCCCATTTCCCCATACCTGCGTGATTGCCCTCCAGTTCACTAGGGATCTGGGAAGATGGGAGAAAGGAGGCTGGGATGAGGGGGTACTAGGAGCCTGAAGGTGGGGAAACCGTTGACACCAGAGGCATCCAGAAATGGAAAGAAGGGGAACTAGAGGGAAAGAGGAGAGTTTTAGCAGAAGAGAAAGAAAGAGGGGGCAAAGTGATAGGATCCAAAAATAAGTAAAGCCTAGAGACCTCTGGAGAGGAGGCTTTGGAGGGAAGAGGATTGAGGGGAGGGAGTAGGGAATACCAAGGCTGAGAAGAAAAGCGCAATGTTCAATAAGGTAGTGACTCCCACTGGTAGACCTCAAGTATTTCTTCCTCTGCCCCAGCCTCAGTTTCCCTCTGATGGGAGGGAGGATAGTTCAGAATTTCATGACAGCCGAGCTTCAGTAAGCTCTGGGGAGGGGGCTAAGAGGAAATCAGGTGCAACTCTGAAGAGAGTGGAGGCAGTAAGGGTGGGCATAATGGCTTTAGGGTAAATGAGAGTAAAAATGGGGCACAGCAGTGGGAGGTTTTATTTCCTGTGGAAGAACCTCAGATCCTTGCCCTCCTCAAGAGGTCCTAGTCCACCCCCCCACCTTTGTCTTCTCTCCGGAGCCCAGTACACCCTAGTTGCCATGGCAATGGCCAGCCAGAGGGAGGTGGAGGGAATTGGTCAGGAGAGCCTCCCCCACTTCCCTCCCCAACAGCCTCGGACCCCTTCCCACCCACCCTTACTCAGGCCCAGTGGTGGGCTCAGGAAGAAAGAGATGGGGAGAGAGGGAGGGAGGCAGGAAGGAAGTGAAGGACAGAGAGAAGGAGGTGAAGGGCAGAGAAAGATCAGAGGAAGGTGGGAGTGGGGATCTGGGGGAGTCCATGGCGGACAGGGGTCCCTCGCCCTTCGGGGTGAAGGGGTAAGGTCAGGAGGCTCCTCCCTCCTGCCTCCCACCAGATTCTCCAGCGCAGAAACAGCAGGTGGCTGGGGAGGAGGGGCCGGTCGGAGGGGAGAGGAGGCAACCGGGGGAAAGAGGGGATGGGACCGGGCAAGGGTCGGCTTACCTCTGGCTGCGCCCAGCACTGCCTTGGAGACCGCACTCCCGCCGCGGCTCGCGGGGCTCTCGCGGCCCGCCAGCTCCAGCTCCTCCTCCCTCCCCTCCCCCTCCCCCACTAGGGGCCTCCCTCCCTCCCCTAGGTCCCAGCCTCTACGCTCAGCCCGCCACGCACTCAGTGTTTGCCCCCAAGGGTTTCCCCAGACCCTGTCTCCCTGAGTCCTCTTTCCCGTGAGCCCCGGGTCTGGGACCGAAGCAAAGCTTTTCGGGGGAAGGGGGACGAGTGTAGGGCGGGGAACTGGACGGTGGTGACTTGCAGGAGGAGGGGCAAGGAAGACGCCGAGAGGGAGGGGGTGAGGAGGATGGAGGGGAATCCGCTTCATTGGTGAAATGGTTCGTGTCCCACCCCCACCCCATGCCGTTTTCAACACGAACACAAGCTCCAAGAGGCAGCTGGTGGTGTTGGGGACTGAAGAGCTAGCAGTTCCGGGAGGAGGAAGCATGTGTCACAGTGTGTCACTGTGTGTATCTGTGTGAGGGCTGTGTCTAGGGTGTAGCTCAGAGGGACCTGTGCTGGAGGCTGTGGGGAGTAATGGGGCAGTGGTACTAAAGCTGGGCTGCTTGTGGGGTGCGAATAGCTGGGCCTAAAAGGATGCAGGGACACACACACACACACACACACACACACACACACACACACAGCTTCCTCCTCCTGGAACACAAACACACGCTCCTTTGGGGGATACACACAAGTTTCATGCACACATTAGTTTCTTATGGTCCTTGCTCTCCACCACACTCGTACACACGTGTGCAGCACACACACCCCTACAAGCTCTCCCCCTCAGGGTATCACACATGTGTGACTGACTACAAAGTCTTAGCCTCACAGACCGCACAGGGCCCTTTGGGGATGGGTAGGTGAGTAATCAGCTTCCAGAGAACTTTTCCCTCCCCAGAGAAACCTCATCTCCTTCCTGGGCAAGACTGGCAACCTCTCCTCTGGGTCTGCCACCACAGACCAGAAGGTTCTGGGTCCCCAGAGAAGAGTCCATGCATATCTCTCTCTCTCTCTCTCTCTCTCTCTCTCTCTCTCTCTCTCTCTCTCTCTCTCTCTCTCTCTCACACACACACACACACACACACACACAAATGAAGAAGAGTAAG
Source organism: Rhinolophus hipposideros (assembly GCF_964194185.1). Lineage (NCBI taxonomy): Eukaryota > Metazoa > Chordata > Mammalia > Chiroptera > Rhinolophidae > Rhinolophus > Rhinolophus hipposideros. Next base: position 24,020,249 of record NC_138055.1, on the reverse strand, counting down.
TTTATAGTAAGTTTATTGTATTTTTCTGTCAGCTCAGGGAGGCAGAGGTGGGGAGTGGGCAGGAATACAAAGCAAGCAATGGGGAGCCGAGGCAGCAATTGGGTGTTTTTGGAAGAGGCAAGCTGGGAAGAAAAGGAAAGGGCATAGGGATTGAGGGAGATGGTGAGAAAAGAATGGAAGGAGAGGCAGTTGAGGCTAGGGATCCTGAGAGAACTGGATCGAGAAGAGGAAGAGTACTTGTAACCTCAGTTTTCCTGTATCCTGAATGGTTTGGGTGAAGGATGAAGGAGGGTGCAGGGCAAGGGGACTAAGGCAGAGGGACTGAGGCCCAGGCTATCACCCTTCATAGGAGGTCCTGTCACAAGGTTCACTCTCAGGCCAGTGCCAACCCCATTCCCCTGGCAAAGCTCACCTTCCAGAAGGTTCTGCACAGGGTGAGTGGCAAATCACTGGGTACTCTTTCCCACAGGGCCTGTGCTCCCAACCTGTGCTCTGATTAGGAGAGCTAAAGGCTTTGTCCTTTGATAACAGGATTCTGCTGAAAACAGATGATAAAGGAAGGACTTCGTGGGCAGGGAGGCCCTCCTCCATGTTCCTGAACTCTCTGAGGTGATGTGCTCCTACCTGTGGTGGTGTGCTCCTGAGAATTCTAAGGTACATACTGGGCATCTGTGACTAGCCAGATGCAGAGAGCTTTGTGGTTATTTGTTCCCGTGTTCAAGAAACAGCAGAACTAGAGGTCAAGAGGCCTGGGCCAGTCCTGACTCCAGCACTTACCAGCTGTGTGACCTTGGGCAATCATCTGACCTGGTTTATAAATTGAATTTGCTGCTTGGGTGATAAGAAATTGTGTCTGTGCACAAGTGTGAGCTGTTACATGGGTGTGTAGCAGAATGGAATGGTGGAGGCTGGCAGTCAGGAGCCTTTAAATCTAGATCTATCCTTGACTGGCTGTGTGATCTTGGACTAGTTCCTGCTCTCTCTGGTCCCAGCGTTCTCTCCTGTAAAATGATCGTTCTGTGATTCAGACACCCCGCCTCACCCTCCATGCCAGGCCACACTGGTTCAGTATGCTCCCCTGGGACCTAAGTGAGCAGTGAGAGAGAGAGTTGAGAAGAAATAATGAAAGAAGGGCTAGGGTTTGACTGAAAAGGGAATGGGGAAGCAGTGGTGTAAGTAAGCCTCTGGAAGAGGAGACCCAGTGGCTAACTTATCAAGGAGAGCAGGAGATGCCAAAGGCACTGGGATCTGCTACATTCATTTCGTCTGCAGGCCCAGGAGCCCAAGAGGAATGCAGGGAAGACAGCTGGGGAGGCTGTAAGTGGGAAGCTCCCCATGGCCTGGCACCTCAAATGAGACTACATGTCTTCTGGAACCGGCTGGAGGAACAAAGAATAAGAGAAATAAGTCTATTCCTCCCTGACTCCTTTGAGTTCTAGGATCTACCTCCATGGCTCCCGGACCCCACTCTTCTTTTCCAGTTGGGTGATGGCATCTGGGGCATAGCTGCAGTGCCACATCCAGAAATATCCCAGGCCTACAGCTCTTCACCTCCACCTTCTGCCTGCTTCCTACCTCCTCAGCCATCCCTTTGTACTGTTCTCTCCCCTCCCACCTCCCTTAGCCTCCATCTCCTCACCTCTACCCCTGTTCCTTCCTCATCTCCTTCCCTTTCCTCTTTTCCTCCCCCCTCCTGCCCTCCTCCTACTCTTCTTTTTCTCACCCCTCCCCTCCCTCTCCCCCAGTTCCTTACTGAGGGCACTGGCAGGTCTTCTTCTCACTGAGGAGTCTCTTGATCTGAGACATCCGCTCTGCCTGGCGCTGTCCAGGAAGAAGGAGGGGAGTTGTGAGGGTCCCAGGCCTCCAGAAGGGAGGTGCCCCTTAGAGGGAGGAGGGGGGAAAGCTGGGAGAGGAGAAGCAGAGACTGTGGCTGAGGCCATCTGTCCCAGAGTTAACTCTGCTCCTTCCTGCCTCTCCCTCCATGTGATCTGGGACAGAGCCCAGCCTGCATTGAGGGAACTCGGCAGTGGGCAGATAGAAAGAGCAGAAGCAGGTCACATACACAAGGTACTCTTGTTGCTATATAGGAGGAGTGCATGGGTGGTCTGTGGAGGTTCACTCACCCTGCGGTGCCAGCACTTGACACAGCAGAAGATACACAACCCAGTGAAAATCAGGAAGCCTGCAATTCCCCCCAGCACACTGGCCAGGAGCTTTGGCCAGGCCCAGGTGAATGCAGTAGGCAAAACTGAAAGAGAGAGAGAGAGATGTATTCAGCTCACTGCTCTCCATCAGGGCGCTAAGCATTCTGAAGGACTTGAGGAAGGCCTCGCTGCCCAGATGTTGTTGGGTGTGATCCTCGGGCTGGGAGAGCAGGGCCGGGTACACTGGGCTCTCATAGTCCACTGGGGCTGGAGAGGAAACGCTGGGGAAGGAGTTTTAAGGTTTAGAGACTACAGGGCACTCTGGGGAGCTAGGAACAGCAGTCCAACGTGTGTGCCCCACGTGCATGCACACACGCATGAGTGCTTGTGGCTGGATTTGGAAAGGAACTAGGAGCGGGGCTCTTGGTCGGGGGGACCCATTCCTGGGTTTAGGGGAGTGAGGACTTGTAGGACTATAGTGGGTGCCTAGGGCCCGCGACCACACTCCATCTCACCTCATCTCCACTGTGTCCAGGCACTGTACACATAACCCACCATCGCAGGGGATTTGGGAGGCTGGACTCGGGTGGTCTCCACCAACCCTGGGAAGGTCCTACAGCTCAGGGGACAGGGACTTGGGGTTAGGCCTCACTCACTTACCCTCGACCTTAGATTCCAGCAGGATTTTGTCCTTGTCACTCAGTAGACACTGCCATGTCCCTGACTCAGAGTTCTGCATCTCCACTTTCTTCTGTTGATTTGAGAACTTGACATCCCGGTCCTCCAGCTTCAACCTCAGCATCAGGTTGCGGGAGCTGGGCCCCAGCACCTCACAGGTCAAATGGTTCTGGGACTTAGTCACTGCAGAGGGATCAGAGCCTGAGGCTGGGATCCCGGACCTCTGGGTTCCCCGCACCTCCATGCTCTAAGTGGATTCAGTAGAACAATCAAAATGACACTTTACACGGGCACTCCTCCTTTAGCCTCTAAGAGTACATTTTCATGCACTTCTAATAGAGAAAACACAGTTTTTGAAGTCCAACGGTTTTGGATTCGAATCCCAGCCCCACTGCTTACTATCTACATGTCCCTGAGCAAGTGATTTAGGAACCTGAGACCCAGAGAATTATTAAATGCACAAATACTTGTACATTTCTTGAATGGGGACTGGCATGTGGGAAGCATCTAGTATTAGTCGTTATGACCTGTGGGGTTGTCATGATGATTAAGAAGGAGGAAAGTGAAGGACCTGTGTGGAGACTGACATCATCATCACTATTAAACTCAGAGCATATTTTGTTATCCTCATTAGGAGAAAGGAGACACAGAGAGATAGGGGGCTTAGCCGGGGGCATGGAGGGTGAGGGCAGAGGCAGAACTAGAACCCTGGTTCTTAGTGCATGCCTTTTGAGGATTCTCAGTGAATCGTCCCTCTAGGCTGGCTCATAGATGTTAGGAAAGAACATGCGGATTCCAGTTTCAATTAAAAACCAGCCCCCAAACCAGTGGGCCCTTCATCAGCTCCATCAGACAATCAAGGCCTAAGCATCCTTTTGTGGGCCTGTCCTGCCTTGGAAGGAAACTTGGGCCAGACCCCTTCACCTCCTGCCCCTCCTTCCCCTTCTCAGCCCAGCTCCTCACTTCTCATCATCACAAGTTTCAATTCCTGATGCAACTGCCCCTTGCTGAGAAGCAGGGTCAGGTTTCCAGAACCAGCATCCTGAGGTAAGGCGTGGGGCAGGCTGATGCTGAACGGGAAGGTTTCTTTCATCTGGAACTTGCAGTCTTGGTGAACCTTCACAGACACCTTCTTGTTCTCCATGGAGAAGTTGATGCAGGGCTTAGGGGATGATGCCCCCTCCTTCTGCCACTTCAGCTCTCCTTCCAAGTTTATATTATCGCAGGTGAGTCCGAAGGAGAACTCCACTTGCTCCCCCTCCTTTGTATATGCTGTCTCGGAGACCTTCTCGAAAGCTGGGGGTAGGAAGGGGAAGAAAGGGGGTAGGAAGGGTCAGAAGGAAATAGAATGGATGGAGTAGGCATGTGGTGGAGACAACACAGGCATGGAAGGGGCCCAGGTGTGTCCAAACACCTAGGTTGCCCTTTCAGACCCTTAAATTCCCATCTACCTCTCCAATCTTGTCTCTCTGTCTCTCCACCCCAGCATGTTCCCATGGCAGTGCCCCCTCCCGCTGGAAGCCCTCATAGAACAGCCAAGCTACAGGGGGGCCTTGCCCTCTTCAGGATCTCTGGAGCACAGAGGGTATTTGGCACACTACTTAGATGAGTAATTTGGCACCCTTCACAAGATAAAACAAATATATAGGGCTTACTACGTACCAGGCACTGTTCTAAGTGTATTACACACATTAATTTTCACCATAACACTACAAGGCAGTGTACAAGGTAGGTACTATCACAGTGAGCATCATTCCCATTTTACAGATGCAGAAACCAAGGCACAGAGAGATTGAGTAACTTGACCAAGGTCACATGGTTAAGTCAGAGTCAGGATTTAAATCCCTAGTCCATGCAGTTAGCCACCACACCACCCTACTTGTGTCCCATAAGCACCTGGAGGACAGGAATGGGTAGAACCTGCATTCTGGGCTCTCAATTTTCCCCACAGTGCCTAGCTCAGTATTCTACAGGTGCAATATAAAATTTCCTCAGGGCTGGCTTGCCGCTGTTAGTGTCCCTGAGTAAGTAGATTTGCCAGTTTGGTGGGCATGGGGAGCGGAGGCAGCAAAGAAAATAGATGCCCTTGACACTCCTCCTTTAGGGCCTCCTCCAGGCCTCTCTGGGGTCCCTTCCATCCTTACATCCGTGTCCCTTCTTTCCTCCAGGTCCACCACCCTGAGGAAGGGAGGGCCCAGTGTATCCCTCAGGACAGTTTTCACCTTTAGGGAGCCTAGCCCTAGCCTCCCTCTGTCTCTTCGTATGGGACACAGGAGCAAAGCTGTGAGAACAGAGGAAGGGTCTGTCAGCTGCTGAGGCAGGGGGGAGCCTGCAGGGAGATGAGCTCCTCTTACCCAGCACGTAGATGTTTATGCTGAACACCAGTGTCTTCCCATCCTTGGAGATGGTGCATGTCCAGGTGCCACTCTTCTGCAGCTCTGACTGGGACAGTGAAAAGCTCTTGCCCTCTGTATGCTTCGTATTCTCTGGATCTTTCCATTCTACTAAAGGGTCACTACCAGAAGGGCTCTCCAAGGTCATGGTCAGGCTTTCCCCAGGCAGTAAGCAGATGGGGCTGCGGATGTCCAAATTGGAATTCACTGTGGAAGGAGCAGACCACCTGTGTCACACACACACTATCCCAAAGGAGACAGGAAGAAGCCAGGAAACCAAAAGTGTCTCTCCATTACCCCTGTCCCCAACATCTCTCTTCCTGCCAACACCCAGCTGCTCACCCCCAGACCCAGGCAGGGCTCCCTTCTCCCTTCCTCCTCCTCTCTCCGTCCTCTCTTCTGTTGTTTCTTTCCCTCCTTCCTATAGTTCCTGCCCTTCTCCTGCCCCTTCTCTAGGTCTCTTCCTCTCTCCCCTTTCCTCTTCCTCCCAAGGCCTGTGAGGGTTTAAAGAGTTTCATTTGCCTCTGGACTGTTGAAGCACTGCCAGCACAGACCCTGGTTCGGTTTCAAGGATGGGAGTGGGGGAAGGGAGGAAGAAAGATTGGCTGGATGCGTCTGCACCCCAGGGCTACTCACATTTGAATACCATCAATTGCACCTTTGTTGTCTTGCCCTCCAATTCACAGTGGTAAGTCCCTGAGTCTTCAATGTCAAGATTCTTGATGATCAGAGGAAAGTATCCTTGGTCCCACCGGAGTTTTTTTGATTCGACACGGTTTTTCAGCTTGGAGGAACCTGGGAGGAGAAGCCATATGGAGGAGGTTGGGGTACCCTGGAACACGGCTTCCCTGATGAAGACTGTGCCTTCTTCTGATCTAAGTTGCTAATTTCCTGCCGTCGTCCTAGTCAGAGAAACCCAGACTAGCAAGGAAGTCCCATCAAATTCATTTATGTAACCAGGATAATATTTCATTAATCCAAAATAAAGTAACATCGTATTTAAAGAACACCAACATGCCAAATACAGAGGGTGCCAAAAAAATGTATACACATTTTCAGGGTTTTTTTGTTTTGTTTGTTTGTTTGTTTGTTTTAAGATTTTATTGGTGCAGGGGAACAGGACTTTATTGGAGAACAGTGTGTTTTTCCCAGGACCTATCAGTTCCAAGTCAAGATGTTGTCCTTTCAATCTCAGTTGTGGAGGGCACAGCTCAGTCCCAAGTCCAGTCACCGTTGTTCAATTTTAGTTGCACAGCCCACCATCCTTTGCGGAAGTCCAACCGGCAACCTTGTGGTTGAGAGCATGCGCTCCAACCAACTGAGCCATCCAGCAGCCTGGGAGGCTGCCGCTCGTTGTCTTCATTCTAGTTGTGGAGGGCAGCAGCTTGCTGACCCATGTGGGAATCGAACCAGCAGCCCTGTTGCCAAGAGCTCGTGCTCTAACCAACTGAGTCACCAGTCTGCCCCTGTATACACATTTTAAGAAAGGAAAAAACTATTAAAATTGTAATACTCAGTATATACTGATAACAAAAGATGAATACAAGTCACGTTTAACTTCTTCAATTACAAGAGGTGCTCAAAGTGTTTACCATCAGTGTTACTTTAATACAGTTTTTAAAATGTGTATACATTTTTTTGGCACCCTCTGTAGTTTACATGCATCATCTTAAATATTCTTCACAACAATTCCAAGAAATATGTAATGTTTTGCTTATTTTGCAGATAAGGAAACTGAGGTTCAGAGAGATTAGATAGTTGCCCAAACTCTTACTTACACATCAGCAGGAACATAATTTGTATATAATTTGTAATATCTACCAGAATTACAAATACATGTACAAAACTAAATGTCCACCAAGAAAGGATAGATAAATTACAGTCCACCATTCAGTGTAATTCTATAAAAGAAGAGTGAGGAAGCTCTCTAATATGTTGAAATGGAGTAATATCTAAGAAACATCATTAACTGAATAAATCCAGATATTAAACAGGCTACCATTTGTTTTAAAAAGAGGGGAAAGTTTATCTATCTATCATCTATCTGACTCGAATATCAACAAATATATCTGACTCGCATATCATAAGAAAATGGTAACTGGTTGCTTCTGGAGGAGAGGAAGTGAATACCCTTGAGACAGATGTAGGAGGGGGCCTTTTCACTATATACCTATTTCTACCTTTTGAATTTTCATTCCAGTAAGTGGTGGAATGGGATTAAAATTCATGCCTGTTAGGTACAGAAAAAAATTTGACTGTGGTTCAGAAATTGACTGTGGGGAATCGGGAAAATGATAAGCCTTTGTCAGAGATCAGGAAGTTGGGAAGGGGAGCTGTTCTGGAGGAAACTCAAGTTATAGAAATAGAACAAAAGCACTGACACAAAAGACAAGAATTTTTAGAAAGGAGCACATTGTTTCACTCTCACAGTTGATCAAAGAAATGCAAATTTAAATAATGATATATTTTTCAACTACCAACTATATTGGAACCTGGACATTTGAGTGTTGTGAGATTCTGGATCTTATTTAAACCTTTTATTTTAATGGGCTTTATTTGACACCACTCTGTCAAGGGAAGGGGCAATGCCACCTTATTACTACCAGGGGTAGGTAGAAATCTAGGTTCCTTCCTTATCCTCCATTGCCACTAGAGGATATTCCTCGTTACTGTTGGGTAGGAGTGGAAGCTCTACTGGTCTCCTTGGACCCTGCTGTGGAAGTGGTGAGTTATTGCTGGGTGATGGTGAAAGTCCTGTTGCCTCCATTGGGCCTCCTCTGACACCACTGCAGCAAGGAGGGGTGCCTCATGACTCCTGGGAGGGGCTGGATGTCCAGGCTCCTCCTGTGATCTCCACTGACATGTCAGGGGTTGAAGAGTCACTGGCTGGTGTGGATGAACATCCCGGCTTCCTACTTTGCATTCCCTGACACCATCCCAGTGAGGGTGTTGGGTTGCCTCATTACAGCCTTAGGAAGGTAATGCTGGCATGAGTGGGGGTGGGGCCACAGTTTTTTTCTCTTGTGTTTGACTGGAGTAGAGCAGTTATTATCTAAAATTGTTTTGTCTTGCTAAGTTGCTTCTTTTCTGGTCTTTTGGCTAGAGAAAACAGGCTTTTGTTGAGGCTTATTTTTGTCTGTGCCCATTGGCATTTTCAGATTGTCACCTTGATCAGCTCCAAGACTGGGATATATAAAGCAACAAGAAAACTTACCACTATGTTGTTCCTCAGGTCCTGAGGCCCCTACTAGTCTACCCTCCTCTCTACACCTTTCAAAATCTTTTGATGTTCTATATGTAACGTCCAGGGTTTTCAGTTGTACTTAATGATAGGAAAAGCAAAAAGTATGTTACTATGGACTGACTTATGGACCTCCAAAATTCATGTGTTGAAGCCCTAACACTCACTGTGATGGTATTTGGAGATGAGGCCTTTGGGAGGCAATTAGATTTAGATGTGGTCATGAGGGTGGGGGCGTCATGGTGGGATTAGTACCTTTATAAGACACCAGAAAGCTTGTTTTCTCCCTTTTCCACCTTGTGAGGACACAGAAAGATGGCGCCATCTGCAGGCCAAGAAGAGAGTCCTTTCTAGAACCCGACCATGCTGGCACCCTGATTTCAGACTTCCAGCCTCCAGAACTGAGAAAATACACTTCTGTTTTCTGAGCCACTCAGTGTATAGTATTTTGTTATAGCAGACCAAGCTGTCTAATGCATACATTTACTTCATTTTCCTAAAAATCCTCATTTGTTTTCTTTAAATTGGATCATTTTATTGTACAAACACAATGGAATTTATATGCACACACTGTGCTGAAGTATTTCACCCTTTAAAATGTAAATAACACACTTGGATTAACTTTGGTCACAGGGGTCAGAACTAACAACTGCCTCATAAACAAGTGTGCCCCCAAAGTCTTTTAAGCCTGCAGTTATGTTTTAGGGGGAAGGATGTGATTAATGACATTCATCAAGCTCTGAAGAAAGGAGTCATTTTATAATAATACTCTATTGTATTTACATATATACATGTAAGCTCTCATTCTTTTTATTAGCTACATAAGTTCCCACAGTTGTACCCATAGTTCAACTCTTTCCTCACTGATTAGTATTCAGGTTGAATTATAGTCTCTCATATTATAAACAATGCTTATAACAACATCCTTGCATAAATATCACAAAATATTCACAATTTTATTTTTGTCAGAAGGATTTTCCAGAATAGCTATTACTAGATAAAAAGGTTTAGAATTTTGTATTTATTAAATATTGCTAGATTATTTTTAAAAATTAGTCTAATAACTGATCATCCCATCACGGTATAATTTTATAAGGGAGTAAGATAAAGGTATATACAGTATAATATCATGTATTTAAATAATACATATTATATTTTCCACAGTAAACAACGATTGGAAGGAAATAAATCAAATATTGACAGAGCATATCTTTGAAAGGTGGGAGTACGTGTGCATTTGATTTTCTTCCTTATTCTTTTCTGCATTTGCCAAATATTTTATAATGAGCATGTAATACTAAAATCTGAAAAAACAGTAATATCAATCAAATTTGTATAAAGGAAGTAACATTGGATGGTACAAATCAATATACAGTCAAATCTTATTAAGCAGATGCCATTTCAGCAAAATTTGTATAACAAAAAGATATCGAAAGATCAAGCTGACCTGGCCCCTAATTTCACTTTTAGGAATTTATCCTACAAAGACATTTGCACATTTGTCCAAAGATACAAGGTTTCATTCCCTGCAGAATTGTTGGCAGCACTAAACTGAAAACAGCCTAAACGTCCAACAACATGGGATTAGTCAAGTAAATTGTGGTATGATTATACAAAAGAACTATACAGTCACTGAAAAGAAATGAGGGAGAAATATATACAGATATATTTGGCCATATATATGGTGCCCAAAAAATGCACTTTAGGGGGAAAACTGTGTTAAAATTGTAATACTCAATGTATACTGATAACAAAAGAGAATACAAGTCATGTTTGACTTCTGCAATTACAAAAGGTGCTCAAAGTGGTTACCATCAGTGTAATTTTAATAGTTTTTTTTCCTTTCTTAAAATGTGTATACATTTCTTTGGCAGTGTGTGTGTGTGTGTGTGTGTGTGTGTGTGTGTGTGTGTGAACATATACATGAATATAGAATAATCTTCAAAATATCTGTCTAATTTGAAAAAAACCAAGGTTAGAACCAGGTATGTTGCTTGAATGTATCTTTTGTTTTTCACTATACATATTATATGTATTCCCAGTATCTATAACATTACTTAGCAATTTTAAGAGAGAGAGAAATGTATTGATAATTTAAGAGAAGAAGGAAGAGGGGATTACTATATACTTGCGGGCTTCTAAATATGTGCACAGTTCATCTCTTGAAGGAAACATAGAAACTGGTTAAAACAATTGCCTCTGGGGAAGGGAATTAAGGTACTAGGGAGTAGGAGGGAGATTTATTGTCACTGTATATCATTTGCATGGTTTAAAATTTTACCATGTACATATATGACTTTCTCAAGTTGTTTTAATTTTAAAATTAATAAAAATAAATAAAGTCCCAGATGAAAGTCAGCTTATTTCAAGTAACTAAGCAGAATAAAATTCTAGGACAGGAAAATTGCTTGCAGAATTTGTGGGAGTTGCGGTCCTGAGCTCTGCCCAAGGGTGTGAATTACATAATGGGTACCAGGAGCTCTGACATCCTGGATGTTCAATCCATAATGCTTTTCTCCCGGGATGGGGAGCCAGACCACCCTACCTGTCACCAAGAATCCTGGTGCCGAATTGGAGTTCTGAATTCCCAGAATCCTGGTCCCAGAAGGATATTTCCAGTTGAAGTGCATGCTTTTCTTCTGAGGAGAATTGCAGGGCAGCTCTGCCATGTCTCCTGCCTTACCCAGCACCAGTTCTTGTCCCTGAATGACCACTGGGAGCAGGGCTAGGCAGAAAAGAAGGAGGTGAGGCCTCAAGCCCCTCACTTCCCACCTCCACCCCATTCCCCACTTTTGCATTTCCCAATCAGCCCCTCCTCCCAGGCCATCTGCATCCAGATCCCAATTCTGAGCACTCACCCAGTTGCAGTAGCAGAAGCAGGTTCCTAAAAGAGGTTCCCCCGTTCATTGTGGCCTTGCGGAGGCAAGCAAGGACCTGGGACTTCCCCTGCTTGAGGGCAGAGTCTGAGGGAGATACTAATTGTTAGGCAGTAGTCATTTATTGGGCCTGGGGCATAGGGGGAAGATATGCAATCTCTCCATTAAACTGAGGGGTGGGTCTAGCAGTCTGTGTTTGCACAAATCCTTATCTTACAGCCAATCCAGAGACCTGGACATGCAAACCGCAAAGCAGACACCCACCAGTATGTGCCATATTATGCTGTGCCCAGGCCAGGGGTGGAGTCTCTGCCAGTTGGCATCAGAAAAAGATGAACAGAGAAGGTGACAAATTGGTGCGGACTGAGACCAGAAAACCACGCCAGGTCATGAAGGTCTTTGAATGTCATGATGGGATGCTGGGACTTGACCGTGGGCCCTGGGGAGCCAACAAAGGACTTTATGTAGGGATGGACAAGACTAGATTTGTAAAATGGCTCTCTTGAGCTTCTGTGTGAAAGATGAGTGGGAGGAGGCCAAGCGCAGGAGGCAGGATTATAACAATCCTGACAGAAGAGGCCTGAACTCAGACAGTGGTGGTGAGAGGTGGGAAAAGAGATTGACCTCAGGGACAGTTCTGAGATGAAATTCCCAGGGGTTGGGGCCTGATGGAGTGTGAGGGGCAAGGGAGAGAAAGAGCAGAGGGTAATGCCCTGATCTCTAGCAGATCAATCCTGTAAGTCCTTTGAGTGTGACAAGCATAAGATGAAGGAGCAGGAGCAGGTTTTATGAGCTTAGAAGACTGTCGTTCGCTGCGGGGAGGGGGCTGCAGAAGAGTTCTGAATAGACCTTGAGGAACAGGCAGCATTAGGTTAGAGCAGTTATTCTCAAAGTGTGGTCCCAGATCAGCAGCAGCAGGAGCAGCGGTCACCTGGGAACTTGTTAGAAATGCAAATTCTCAGGCCTCACCCAAGACCTGCTGATTCAGAAACTGGGGGTGGGTCTAGCAGTCTGTGTTTTCACAAACCTCCAGGTGACTGATGCATGTTCAAGTTTGAAAGCCTGGGTTAGATAGAAAGGAAAGGGGAGGGGCATCCTGACATTTTGGTGTTCAGAGGTGCAGGGGGAGGTGAGGGGTGGGCTGTGAAAAGAGAACTGAGAGTCTGGAATGGGCTGGGGGGGGAGTGGTAGCAGGTGATGTGGGAAAGGCTTTTGAGGATTGATTGCAAATCTTGACAGGCTAGGGAGCTAGGGAGCTTTGTTCTGCAGGTGACTGGGAGTCACTGCTGATTTTTGAGCAGAGATGTGACATGGCCTATCCAGAGCTGTTAGGAAGCTTGATGTAGCAAGTCAGAATCAGAGGACATGGAAGAATTAGAAAACAGAGGATGGCCACCAGATAGTGCCTCAAAGAAAGGCAGGAGCAGAGCTCAAGTGTCTTGGAACTCTAGGCCCAGACTATAAGTAGGCTTCAAAGAGGTGAATGCCTTGGGAAGAGTGTCAGCATGGACCTTATCCAGAATTTGGCAAGATGATACCCTGCATCCAGACTTATTTTTCTGTCCCCCAAGCCTGGTCTTTCTTTTTCCTAGAAGCCACCTCTGTTGTTTGAGTTCTGCACTGATCTGCCCACTCTAAACTCCCACGACACCCTGTTGACATTCTCTTGGGCATGTCCTACCTTCTACCTATGGAGCAATTAATTGGGTTTTCATTTTTCCCTTACCAACTTGATCTCCTCTAGGACAGAAATGATGGTTCAGCCAGATCTGCCGTTACTGCAGGCCTGGCACCAGCTGCAGCATAGAGAAGGGACTCAGGAGGTGTTTGCTAAACTTAAACCAAATTGAATTGAATGGAGGAGAAGAAATCACTGACTTCTTTCTGTACTCGACATATTAATTCTGTTACTAAAATGGGTCATTTAACTGTGTGTGCACTCCCAGCACTGGCCTGGATCAAGCCAAGTCGTTCCAATCATTCTGCCTATTCTTGTGCACCCCCCACTCCAATCCCCACCCTGCCATGGGCCATCCTCTCAGCCCTGCCCTCTGCAAGGAAGATGACTCTTATAGGCTGCATAGCTCAGGCTCCTTTGCCCTCCAGCTACTAATTGGTGTTGGCCAACGGGGAGCACCCGCAAGAGATCAGAGAATCAGAGAGAGAGGCTGGGGTATTTTTCCTTACCCTCTTCCTGCTATGGAAGTATTCTCTGCAAATGGCTGTATTCCCTCTGTTCTCCCTTCCTCTCCCCTACTGATTACAACTCTTATCTGGTAGCCCCTTATCCACAGCTCAAATTCTCACTGAGTTCCAGAAACACCATTTTGGCCTTTGTTTCTTCAGGACCCTGCCTGCTGTTGCTAGTGTTAGTCTGCTGCAATGTGCTGGTTGGTTCCCTGTCCATACCTTCCTCTGTGAAAAACCCCCTCTCTGCAGTCTATTGAATCATCTGAGGCACACTATTTCCTTTTGGGCACTGGTCCATGATCAGATGTAGCACTCAGATGGGTGCTGGGGGCTGGGTTCTCCTATGAGGTTTGGGGGAAAATTTTTTTTTAAAGTCCCCTCCAGTCACTCCATCTGTCCAAAAGAGTAATGACCCAGGGCCTAGCACATGGTACAGGCTTGATAGAATTGTTTAAGCAGGTAAACAGGAAGAAAACATGTCAGGAAGAAGGGTTCCAGGAAAGGAGGGAGGCTGCTCACGGGTGCAGTTGTTTACAAGTTAACTTGGAGCACAGAGGTATTGAGGGAAAGGCTTGGGTGAGAAAGTGGGGTAGGGGCACCCCTATTATCTGAGAGTGGTTCCCACTGTCCCCGCATCCCAGACTCACTGTGTCTTTGGTGAGCAGAAAGTAAAGAAGTCTCCTAGGGGATACCTCTTCCCTGGGGTCCAAATTCAGCTTAGATGTTTGAGGAAGGCTGGGACATTCCTGACCTTTCCCAAATGTGCTCATTTTTCCTTCCCCACTCCATGATCCTGAGGTGCAGAGGGCCACCTTCCAGCTCCCTGCACTGCCTCAACCCACCCCAAGGTCTCTCTCGGCTAGGTGAAAGAGGCTATGGGTTTCCAGCTGCTGCTTGCTTTGGTGCTATGGGTTTCCGCTGCCACCCTAGAGAGCTGGCCTTTGATTCCCACACCCTCAGCCTCCAGAGACGCTCTGCAGCAGTGCCCTAGCAGTCGCATCCTGTACACCACAGCCCTGAGAGAGGCTTGGAGGGCTCACTGGTCCCCGAGGGGTCCTGGCAACTCTCTCTCTCTCTCTCTCTCTCTCTCTCTCTCTCTCTCTCTCTCTCTCTCCTTGTCTCCCTCCCTCCCTTGTTTTTCTGCTCATATCTGTGCATTTATACATCTATGCCTCCCCAAGTTGATGCCTCTGTCTTCAACTCCCTGCATTTGTCTCCCCTCCTCTGTGCGTCATACACCAGGAGGCAATTCTGGCTCTTCTGGTTTCTCTTGGAATGCCCTTTGCCTCTTTTCCTCTTTCATCTCTCCCTTCTCCAGCTGCCACCAAGCTCTAGTTCTTTTTCTTGCCTGTTAACAGGCATCCAGGCCTCTGGCAGGAATGCAGGCTTTCAACAAGCTTTGATCTAAAGGGACCCTGCAGAGCACAGTCTGGAGCCGAGGGATGGATACAAGGGAGATGGCTGCAGGGTGGACAAAGGGAAAAGGACAGATTCTGAGAAACAAACAGAGGCCCCAAGGGCTGATAATGGGAGGCTCGGAGGGAACGCAGAAGGTAGGGAGAGACCCAGAGCAGTTCATTAAAGTAACAGCTATTCTCCACACAATCCACGATCACACACAAAGCCCAGGGGAGTACAAACAAAACAGAGGAAGAGAAAAAGTGATGAGGAAATTCTGAGATGTAAGCTACATGCACAGCGCAGTAGACCAAAAGAGAGACAGAGACCAAGAGAGCGATGAGACCAAAATGGCAACACACACCCGCATACTCAGAGCCGCTGAGGTCCTTGCTGCCCTCACGTTGGCCCCCTGAGACGGGATGAGGAGTGAGGCTGGGGAGAGGAAGAGGGCACAGCCCCACCACAGCGACAGTCTGTGGTCCCACAGGCACTTTTATCTTCTCTCCATGGCCCCCAGTCAGCCCCCTCAAGCCCTGCCAAGGGGTGTGCCCCCCACAACACACACTCTCTACTGCTTACTGGCTTCATATAAACTTCCTAGAGACCATGACCTCTCTAAGGGACCCTTGTGGTTCAGTGGCTGCAACCTCCACCATCCTCTCCTTTGCCTCAGACGCCCACGCTGGGGGAGCTGTGCCCTCCCTCTTCCCCCTATCCCCGAAAGGTGCAGAACAGACTTCAACCTTAGAGCCTTACAAACCCAGGCCCCCATCTACCCCCTCTCAGCACCCACTTTCATAAAACTTACTTTGTTTAACAAACATTTATTGAGTGTCTAAAATGTGCAAGGCCCTTGGTCTACCCAACTCTCCCTCACTGCCACCTTACCACTATGGCCAGGATCAGGGCCTAAGGCACTGAGAGGCTTTTTCTGCCTGGAACCGGTTAGTGAGGGGAGTTTTTATTTTGAGGTAGACCTCTTCTATATTAGTGCACCCAAACTGAGAAAGGGAAATCATCTGGTGAGTTATCTATGATCCTATTCTCTGGGAACTCTCTCATTTGAGGTTAAGAGGGCGGCCATTTTGTATGAACCTACAGAATCTAACACAGCCCGAGAAATTATTTGTCAAAACACAAAACAGCAGTGATCTCCCCTATCAACTTCTACTCTCAGTCCTGTACCTCTAAAAATTTGCCCCACAAGAGTAGGACATTCAGGAGGAGAAATTCCAGCCAGAACAAAATCTTTGAATTAGAGAGAATGGGGCCTTTCTATTTTGAGACATTTCACTGTACCAGAGGAGACCTCTCTCCCAGAATACATCTACAAAGGGAAGGCAGAAGACGCCTGGGGAAGGAGGCTGCAAGGCCATGGAGGTCTTAGAGAGGTAAGGACGAAGGCTGTGGAGTTGTACAGGGTGTACCATCTTGATAGGTATCACCTCCTAAGTTCCCCCCCCCCCCCACGCCTGACCAAGCCCAGGGTTCGGAGGAGGTCTGCAAATCCTTTTCTATCTCCCTAATCTCTTTTTCCAGAGCAGCTAAGACACCTAAAACCAGTTCTCTTAGAACTAATTGTTCCAATGACGTATTTACCTAAAAATATATACTTATCACATTTACAGCATTTCATACATAAGAGCTCAGTTTCAACCCTTTTGAGAATTTTAGCTTTCTCATTTCATTAATCATTTTAAAGCTAATTAAAGGGGAAGTGCCTTTAGACATATTGTTCAAAAATCCTAAAAATGCACAGAAGTAGACAAAAATGCATGTAAACAGAAAAGATAGTTACTAGAGGCTTCATCAATCATGTGGCTTATGAAATGCTGCAAGTATGATTTCTGGTATGACTTTTTGGTGACTGTGTCATTGGGAAAATTGATTTGGGGAGAATTATCTCTGGACTAGATTCCACTTCTTTTTCTCTTTTTCTTGCTTTTCCCTTTGTTCCCCCCCCCCCTTTTTTTTGTATAGGCCTTCTCTCTCCTTAATATTTCGTCATTCTTTCTATTTCTTTCTCACTCCTTCTTTCCTCTTTTTTTCATCTTTTCCTCTTTTCCTATCTTTATCTCCTCCAGTCCTCATGATTAATTGCCTTCCACTGCCTTTCTCAGCCTGGGGTGGCCTTGAGTCCCTATTTTTTCTGCAGTCTTGTAATCCGAGTCAACATTGCTCTGAGGAGCATCTTCTGCTCTGGGCACTGAGCTGTGCCGGTAGGGAGGTGGAGAGGCGGTTGGCATAATCCCTGGCCTCTTGAAGCTCACAGTTCCAGTGGGAGATTGGTGCTCGTGAAATGCAAGAAAAAGTGACCAGCGTTGTGGGCAAAGAACAAGAAGTCTAGCACATTCCAGTGCATCTGCTGCCATGTTCTCCTCCCCTTCCCAGGCCCACAGAAAAGAATGAAGCTGAGTCTATTCATCTTACCTCTGGGCCTGTGTCTATCGTCCCCTCTACTTCTGCTTCTGCTTCTCGCACAGGTGTGCCTATGTAAAGGCTGGGAGCTCTGCCACCAGGAGCCCACTGGGGAGAGCGCTTGTTACTCCTGCAGAGACAGGAAGCCCGGTAGTGAGGCTCCTCCAAACCCCAGGCCTGGGCCAGCCCCCAACGTCACCATCTGGGGCTGGGGTCCCCACCCCTTGCCTCTCAGGGAAGATGTCAAAGTGAAAATGTCAAAGTCAAGGGAAAAAGTTAAGCAGAACCAGGCTGGAGCCCAGAGCGTCACTGCACTTCTTATTGGGTAGCAAGAAAAAGTGTCACTGCACTTTTTGTTGAGTGGCAAGAAAAAGATTATGTCAGTGATTCTGCAGTCTGGCCAGGGCTTCGGGGAAACAAGAAGTGGGAGGCAAGCGGAGGGCATATGAGAGCAGTTATGTTAAGACCTCAAGAGCTTCTTCTTCCTGGGCCCTAAGGGCACTTGTTCATCACCAGAGGCATTGTAGATGGCCCAGTGTGACAGAAAGGATCTGGGCTAGAGGAGGATGTCTGACACACCCAGAATGACAAGGGACCAGACTGTTTTCCTCTGGGCCTTCATCTCTGGTCAACCCTCAAATTTTTATCTCTAGCCCAGATCTCTCATAGCTCCAGATATGTATACCCATCTGCCCACTGGCCATCTCCATTTGGATGTTCACCAGACATAGCAAACTCAACACACCCCAAACTAAAGTTATCATCTGCATACTACCCCGCTCTGTTAACCTAAAAATAAAAGGACTTTCAAAATGAGAGGCAACCAGCATTTATTTGAGATAAAAAGAATAGCTATTCAGGAAGCAATGATTCAGGCAGAAGCCCAAATAATGTTCCAGTTAGGAGACAAAGGCAATGGGTATTTATGAGAAGGAAAAGGAGAACAATTACATTAACAGAAGGAAGGCATTTCTATTGGTGCAGATAACATAACATAGGGATGTTTATTCTAAAGCATCTTTTAATTTTCACTCTGTTAGCCATCAGTCCAGTAGTCACAATATCTGCTTTCTTCTTATCTTTGCAAACAGTTCTTTGGGACAAAATGTTGCTCAGGCTTAGTCCAAAGGTTATTTTGCCCTGTTGTTAACCTTCCAAAGATCTGAGGTATAAAATGTGCAAGGCAGTTCCTCGGGCATAGTAGCTCCAGCTCCATTTTATTTATTTACATCTTCAATCTTACTTTTCCTTCAAGTCTCCCACTCTGTGAGGGTTTCACCATCCAAGCTGCTCAAGCCAAATAAACTAGGTATATTCTTTGACTCCTTCTTAACCCATATCTCCCATGTATTTATTTACCAATTCTGGTGGCTATTACCTTCTAAATAGTTCTGAAGTCTATCTAAGTCAACTGTCCCACTGCCACCATTCCCATCCAAGGTGCCATCATCATCCTTTACCTGGACTATGGCTCCTACTTCCTCACTAGTCTCCTGGCTTCTCCATTCTTCTTCCTCCAGGCCATCTTCTGCAAAGTAGCCTGAGTGATCATTTAAATGTGCAAATGTCATCATGCCATTGCCCTACTATGATAAAAAATGGCGAGTTCATCTTGCAACTCCAACAATTAATACAAGTGTTTCCACTTGAAACAACCGTTTGCTTCATTTGCGGCAGAAGTGCTTCTCTCATTTCATAACATTTCATAACAAATGAGAAATGTTTTGTCCCATTCCATAACACAATGTACTCAAGGGTTGAAATTTAATAAAATTAATATTTACTGCTTCATCAAGGAAATTCTTAAGTAAAACTGGCGTGTTTTTTTTTTCCTTCCTTTATTACTGCAAGTGTCTGGCGGTGAAGAATAAAATGACAATAGTATGGTTTGGTGCCACTGCCTTGATTTGTGCTAAGGCAGCAGTCTATCCCAGATTGCTTTTGCAATGTTATTGCAATGTCAACATAGTGACAAAAGCAAATAACGTCCCATTATTTTTATGAAAATAGCTGGACCTCCCAAACCCCTTGACAGGGTCTCAGGGACCCCCATGGGCCACACTTTGAGAACAACTAATCTAGAAAATCTTTATTCCTTCTCCAGAACTTAACTACCCCTCTGCACAGAAATTTCGTTGTCCCCATAATTTATTTTCTTTTTCTTCCTTAGTAATTCTCTTAATTTTTAGCAGAGCTCATGGCTACCCAGATTTAAGTTATACTTCCCAGACTCCCTGGCAGCTGGATGTGGCTAACTGACTAAATTTTGATTAATGGATGTAAGTGAAAATGTTAGGTGCACCGTCTAAGGAGTGTCCTTACAGGGAGGGTCTAATTCCCTCATGGGAGGGTGTATTCCTTCTTCAGACCTTCAATTCCCTCTTGCAGACTGGAATGCAAACACCCTCATTTACAGGCCACCTGCTTTTCTCATTTACGTTACCTAGCAGGCTCCTATAAGCATTTAAATTTATAATCCCTGATCTCTGGTTCTCTCCATTCACTCATACATTCAACAAGTGTTAAGTGTCTACCAGGCCAAAGAAACTCTGCTGGATGCTGGTGATGTTAAGTAAGCTAGACATGGTCAATTGCTCTAGTCCGTGACACTTTTACTTAAGAATGTCCTTGATGAAGCTGTAAATATTAATTTTATTAAATGTCATATATATAGACACTCAACATTTAATAATTCCATTATGATTGGACAAGTGCTACAAAGGGAGAAGCAGAGTGTTGAGAGAGGTTATCCTAGAGAACCTTATTTCAACTGAGAAAGGCTTCCATGGGAAATGTATACAGTAAGCATTGCTACAAATGAAAGAAAATTCAACATGATAGATGATTGCATGAGACTTGAGTTGATTTCTCAACTGAAAGAAGTCTGGAGGCAGGTGGTTCAGAGGTGAGGGAGGTGAGGGAGGTGAGGGGGCACCACACCATATCCCAAAAGCTGGATTTGTCCTGTTTATATCTTGTTGCTCCCCCATCCTCTACCCATGAACCTTCCTCATAGTCTGAGAAGGCTACTCGAGCTCCTCAGCTGGTATCAGGGTCCCTTACGGTAAGATCTCCCAGTACCCTGCATTGTTTGTCTCTTGGAAACACTAGTCCAAGTGTAATAATTATGACACTATTGATTTTTTAGTGTCTGTCTCACAGATTAGAGTAGTGACCAGGTCTGCCTTATTTAGCACCCAGAAGAGTGCCTTGGGCCTGGTAGACCCTTAATACTTGTCAAATCTTTGTTTAAAAATATATTAATTTTATTGATGTTTATTGATATTAAATTTGTTATGGTAAAATATACATACCATCATAAAACTTACCACTATAACCATTTTTAAGTGCACAGTTCAATGGCATTAAGTATATTCATGTTATGGTACAAACATCACCACCATCCATCTCCAAAACTTTCCATCTTCTCCAGCTGAAACTCTGTACCTGTTAAACACTAACTTCTCATTCTTCCTCTCACCCCCAGCCCTGGCTGTTGAATACTTTTTGAATGAATGAAAGAAAGAAAGAATGAATTGATGAATGAATGAATGAATAGAGAGGGACTAGATTGGATGACAAACTTAAATGCCTACAGAAGCCTGCTAGGTAATATAAATGAGCAAAGCAGACTGGCTGTGAACAATAAGGAGAAATGGGGACTGAGATAAGCTAGAGAGTACCTGCCTCATTTCACGAGGGCAGCCACTAACACAGCTCCAGCTTTGTACCAGAGATTGTACCAGAATATGAGCCCAGAGTTGTCAGTTCTACCAACATTTTGAGAGAAGATGGAAAACAAGACATTTATGTAGTATGTCCTAATTTTAACGCTGGCAAATCATTTTGTTGTTTTGTTCTAATACTGGGTAAATCAAACAAAGCATCCCGAGGGCTGTATCTAGCTTAAAGCCCAGCAGTTTGCACCTCATAGACCAGACAGACTGTGTGACACCATTCAGCTCTTGGGTCTCTGACCTATGAATGCCTGTGAAGATGGGTTCCCAGGAGTCAACGGGTTTCAAGAACCTGGTTCTCTCCCTGGGATTTCTAAAGAGTTTGTGAAAAGAAAAGAGGAAGAGAGGGCAAGTTTATATTGAATATTTAGAACTGCTGTTTGCTTTATATGGCTGTGTATTTTATTTAATTCTCACAATGGTAGGGTGTAGGTATTATTCTCCAGACCGTACAGATAAGGAAACAGAGGCTCAAAGAGTTTAAGAAAATTGCTGAATGTCACAGAGATAGTAACCATAACTGATGGAATTGGGATTTGAACTTCTGCTTGGACCCCATGCCTGGATTATCCCCCTCACCCCACTGCCCCTTGTCTGCATTAAGAAAGGCTAGAATAGGAGGCTGGCTAGCTTAGTTGGTTAGAATGCGATGCTCGTAACACCAGGGTTGCCGGTTCGATCCCTACATGGGCCAATGTGAGCT
The DNA here is from genome assembly GCF_964194185.1 of Rhinolophus hipposideros. Taxonomy (NCBI): domain Eukaryota; kingdom Metazoa; phylum Chordata; class Mammalia; order Chiroptera; family Rhinolophidae; genus Rhinolophus; species Rhinolophus hipposideros. Next base: position 23,998,468 of record NC_138055.1, on the reverse strand, counting down.
GTGCCCTCCACCACTAGATTGAAACAACTACTTGACTTGGAGCTGATGGGTCCTGGAAAAACACACACAAAAAATAAATAAAAGTTTAAAAAGAAAGAAAGAAAGAAAGAAAGAAAGAAAGAAAGAAAGAAAGAAAGAAAGAAAGAAAGAAAGAAAGAAAGAAAGAAAGAAAGAAAGAAAGAAAGGAAGAAAGAAAGAAAGAAAGAAAGAAAATAAAGAAAGGCTAGGATGATGAGTAAGATGTTTTCTCCCATAACAGTGGAGAGGTAGGAGGCCAACAACCTCGTCTGGGCCATCTGAGGCTTGGCATCACCATGATCCCTGATATGTATAGAGTGATTTTCCATTTTCAAAGCACTTTCATACACATTAGCACATACCACACCTTTTTGGCAAGTGTTACTATCCTCATTTTACAGAAGAAGAAACTGAAGTTATCTGCCCCATGATATGATTGTAAGCATGAAGCATGGGGATTTCTAGAAGTCTTCTGATTCCTGGTTGAGAGATATTTTTGCTGCATGGATTCTGTCTCCAGGCTGGAGGAAGGGGAGTCAAGTGGGGAGAAAGAAAGGGGAAGCAGAAAGGGGAAGCAGATGAAGCGGCATTAAGGCTGACAGACTGTTGGAGGCCTACCATTGGAGAAGGGGTAGGGCCACCTGTGGAAGCCTGTGGAAGGGAAGTTGGAAGCCCCAGGTGCAGTCCTGTGGTGGCCTCCTTACCAGAAACATCTACAGCTGCACTGACAGCCTTTGCAAGGAGGTTGGGGGAAGGGCTTGAAAATTTGGGAGGTGGGGAGGGGCCACAGAGGCTGTTCTCTGAGAAGCAGAGTCTCAGAGAGCTGACCCACTTCCACCCTGGCCATATTCTCCCTAGCTCCATAACCACTTTCTGCATCTCTCAGAGGGTGGTTCCTGGGCCTCCTGCACTCCATGGGAGCTATGAGCAGGCAAATTTCAGAGCTGAGTCTGAGCTCAGCCAGCTGGCACCTGCAGGCCTTTGGAGAAACTGTCAGCCACGGAGTTGAGCGGATAGGAGACATCCCCATCCCCACCCCAGCCCCATTCCTTTCAAAGGGCGAACTCCATCTTGGAGTGGGCCCAGGCAAGACACCTAAGCTCCTTGCTTACCTCCTTTGTGGGAAGAATTACAACAGAGGCCCAGGCCTGAACTCTAATACCTCTGCCTGGTGAGGGAGGTGGGGCATGGAACTTTTTGGGCCCATTCTGCACCATATAGATAAAAGGATGAGGTTAAGGGTGGGGGGGATACACTGGCAAATGTGATCACAGCTCTGAATGAGCACAGCATGGCCTCTTGCCTGACCCACTTGACTTGGCAAGGCTCTGGACCTCATTTGGCATCCAGAACTTCTGGACAGTGGACAATAGAGTAGGCTATCAGGTCCATGGCAGGACTGGGGGTAGAGGTACTCAGAGATACCTCTTCCTCTCTCATGGCCTGTCTCTCTTACAGTCAGTGCTTCCCACTGTGATAGCCATGATGCAAGATGGCCCCCAATGATTCCTGACTCCTTCATTTCACATCCTTATGTTTTCCCTTCCCACAGTGTACCAGCCTTGGTCTGTGTGACCAATAGAATAGGGCAGAAGGGGCAGTATGTCACTTTCCAGATTAGGTTATGAAAGCATGGTAGCTTTTGTCTTGGCCATTCTCTTTTTCTAGGAGAAGCCAGTTGCTATGTCATGAGTGACACTAAGAAGAGGCCTATGTGGGGGTGGGGCAGAACTAACTAACACCTCTGGCCAGCAGCCACCTAAGGGTCCCTCCTGGAAGCAGATCCTTCAGTCCAGCCAAGCCTTCAGCCCTGGCCCACATCTTGGCAGCAACCTCACCAGAGACCCTGCTTCAGAACTACTCAGCTCAGCTGTTCCTGGATTCCTGACCATGTGAAATAATATGTTTACTGTTTTAAATTACTGAGTTTTGGAGTGATTTGTTATGTGCCAATAAAAAACCAATATACCCCTTTCTTTTTAACTGGGACCTAAGATAATTCCTCCCCCATCCTCCATGGGCCCCACCTAGCTCCCTGCCTCCTTGATGTTTCTTCCCCTCCAGTTCACAGATAAACTGGTCCACACATAAACTTGGAGATGCTTGATGAATTAACCTAGCTCCCTGGAAGGCCTTAAGAGGAAGTGAAAAGTGGGGCAGCCGGTTGGCTCAGTTGGTTAGAGAGCAGTGCTCATAACACCAAGGTCGCCAGTTCGATTTCTACATGGGCCAGTGAGCTGTGCTCTCCACAACTAGATTGAAAACAACGACTTGACTAGGAGCTGAGGAGTCCTGGAAAAACACTGTCCCCCAATATTCCCCAATAAAAATTTTAAAAAAAAAAGGAAGCGAAGAGGACAGGAGGTTATCTTGCTGGAGCTTTGGGGGCAAAAGGGGAGGAGCAGAAGTGTCATTCTCTAGGAGTGATCCCATTAGGGAATGGGGGTAAAAATTAAAAGGAGCACTGTATGCACAAACCTCATGTCCCCTCTTCCTTCCGCCCTTTGCTCTTTACTTCCTTAGTGGGTGGAGGAACAATGTGGCCCTTCCCTCTGCCCCTTTCCCCTCTCTGTCCCCTTTGTGTATAAGCATGGGGAAGCCCCTGTATAGACAGTGGTGAATCCTTAATGACTACTCTCATAAACCCAAAGGGCATAGGACGTTACCTAGTAGAAAGGAAAAATACCACCCACAGAAAAGTCCAGGAAACCCCTACCCCACTAAAACATGGGGCCTCCTGCAAACTTGTTCCCACTCTTTCAATATTTTTTTCCCTTCTACCCTACCTGGGGTTAAAGTTCCCTGACAGAGCTGTGTGTGGCCAAAGTCCAGAGCCCTGCACACATTACAAGTGAAGATCTATGTTCCTGTGGGGCCTCTGCAGGTGGAGGCTGTGTGTGTGCTCTGCTGAAGGATGGTCTGCATGGCCCAGATAAATGTTCTCTCCAAGAGAGAGACAGAGTAAGGGGGCAGGCAGACTGATGGGTCTTCTATATCATTCTGCTCTATGACCAGAGCAGGCCTGCTTCCCCCTTCACAAATGATGATCAGACAAATACATCACATACGAGGAGCATGTCACAGTTTTCCAAGCCCATCTATTATCCGATATTTTCAACAGCCCATTTGGGTGGGTTATTATCATTATCCCATTTAATAAGTGAGTAAACTGAGGCTCAGAGCGATTAGCTCTGGTCACATCAGCACAGCTCAGATCAGAAACCAGGTCTCCTGACTCCCAAAACTGCAGCAGCAGCCGGCTGTTCTCCCCCATGTGGGGCCTTTGTTCACAGCATCCTCCTTTGTCAGACTCGGATTATAACCTTGCCAGGGCTGTGTCCCAAGGTATGTATTGTTCAGTCCCTCTCCTGGTGGGTGCATAGGGCATCTGACAGCTGCTGGGTGCGCACCTCTATGTGGACCATAGCAAGTACACCCCACAAAGGCAGTGACTGCACGTGGGGTATGTGCCTCCCTGCCCACAGCACTGCTAGTCTCGGGCCTACCCCAGCCTACCTGGTGACCTCCAGTAATGTGTGACATACAGTGACCACTGGGTGGCAGTGTGTTCTCATGCCAGGGACCAGACAGGCCCGGAAGAGCTGAGGAACGGGGGGTGGGGCAAAGACAGGCATGAACCTCAGCTCCAGGCCCAGAAAGGTTGCAAGACCTGATCTCCTGGAAGACTTGACATGGTAGGGTTGTTGTGTGTGTGTGTGTGTGTGTGTGTGTGTGTGTGTGTGTGTGCGCGCGCGCAGTAAAGCGAGAGGGTCAAGGACAGTGCTGAAGTAGAGCTGAGTGTGGGGTGGGGTAGGGTGGGCCACAGGAATAAATATATAAAGGAAACCAGGTCAGCCACCACGATGTGAGCCACAGGATTGAGGAAAGGGCTGTAGAGATAAGGGTTGAGGGCTTTTTGGAGCTTCAGAAAAATGATTACCCAGGAGAGACAGAGAGAGAGAGAGAGAGAGAGAGAGAGAGAGAGAGAGAGAAAGTGACCAAGGAGGAATGGATCATGGAGAAGCCAGGAACAGAAAGGCGAAGCTAAGAGAGACGGGTTGGGGAAAGTAGGTCGGAAGGCTGGGGTGGGAGAAGAGAAGCCCCAGAGGCTGGGGAGTGACAAGAACCTTCACTAGAAAAAATGGAGCCAGACTTGGGCTTGCTGCTGACGGGAGTTTATTTGAGATCTGCGGGCTGCCTCAGCTCCAGGTCAGGGCTGCTGTGGCTCTGGATCTGGCTCCAGCTCTGCCTCTGGCTCCAGCTCAGGCTCTGGCTCCGGCTCCGGCTCTGGTTCTTGCTCCAGATCCCCCATCTTGCTCTGAGCCTGAGGTGGGTGAATCCCATGCTCTAAGGCAGAGAATCTTCTTGGTCGCCCCTGTAGGAAGACATAGAGAGGTAGGAGGAAGAGAAGCATGAAGAGAAAGGGAATGAGAAGGATAATGAGTCTATCTATTCTCTCTCAGCCCCCAGTCCTCCCTATCTAATCCCAGGCCTTTTCTCAGCCCCTTCAAGACTCCCTTGAGTTCTTTAGGCTCAAGGGGTCCCTGGAACTAGGGAGAGGGGAAGCCAGGGATGGGGGTGGGGTGGGGGGCAGGCTCACCTGTCTTCTCCAAAGTTGAAAGCCAAAGGCTCCAGTCACCAAAAGGAGCAGCAAGAGGACACCAAGGGTGAGAAAGATAGGGAGATGGTCTGTTTTTAGGGTGCCTGGGATTCTCCCAGAGTGCTGGGCACCTACGGAGAAAGTACAGCATTGGGCCTAGGGTCACAGTTGAACTGACATCTTGCCATACCCTCACATTTTACAGATGCAGACAAGGCCCAGAGAGTTTAAGGGACTTGTCCAGGATCACTAAGCTTATCAGTGGCAGAAGTGAGTCAGGCCTGGACAGGATCTGAAGGTCAAGCCCCGGATTGAAAAGAAAAAAGCTGTGAAGGGGCGGGAGAGTGGGATCAAGAGGACTGGTCTGGAGTTGGGGCTATGGCATTGCGGGGTCTCAAACCTGGGCCAGACAGGTGAGTGAAGTATACCGCTGTTCCGAGAAGCCTCTCCCCCTGGTACAGATGACACTGCCAGGGCTGGGAAAGGAGGCTGGCCTCCTGCACCTCCAGCCAGGGTCCTGGGGAACTCCTCCAAGATGGCTTATCTAGGGGGCTCCATACAAAGTGCTCTTGTCCCGATGCTGGAGTCACCTCACAAAGCAATTTTCTCAGGTTGCCAGGTAACCCAAAGGATTTGGGAGTCACTGAAAACATTAGAGGGAAGAGATCTTTTGAGGCCTGAGCCGCCTTACTTGATACCATAGATTCAACTCCCAAGTCTCAATCGCCCTGCTCTCTCCTGGGCGCTGATTGGGTGAGGTTGAGGGGAGGAGATCAGGGCCATAGCCAAATTAATCCTATCAAGACAAAGCTCTGGTCAGATCACTCTGCTGCTCAAAAACTTCCCAGGCTCCTACTGCCTTCAGGGGACTGTTCAAACTCACACTGGCCCAGAAGGCTCACATAAATTTTATTGCAGATTCTTTTACATTATTGTCTACTCAAATGCTCAGAACACCCAATATTTGTCAGGTGAGTTGGCCCCTAATATATTTTGCACTTTTCCTGCTTCCACAACTTGGTTCACATTGGTGCCCCTGCATTGTGGTGCCCCCAAATGAACTTTCCCCCTTTCTGAATGTTTAAAGAACAGTGAACTGACCAACTAAACTAGAGACACAGTATCTCAAAGCTGAACAGTGAGACACTCTGTGACTAAGAGGAGACAAACAATGAAGGGCCTTGAGCTGCTCCTGGTTTACAAAATCTGAAAATTTGGTGACACAGACACCTGAGTTTAGAACCCAAGTCTGGCACTTTCCAACTGTGTGACTTTGGGAAAGTTCCTTCTCTATAAAACAACTCCATGGGGGCCGGCCGGTGGCTCAGGCGGTTGGAGCTCCGTGCTCCTAACTCCGAAGGCTGCTGGTTTGATTCCCACATGGGCCAGTGGGCTCTCAACCACAAGGTTGCCAGTTCAATTCCTCGAGTCCCACAAGGGATGGTGGGCTTTGCCCCCTGCAACTAAGATTGAACACGGCACCTTGAGCTGAGCTGCTGCTGAGCTCCCGGATGGCTCAGTTGGTTGGAGTGTGTCCTCTCAACCACAAGGTTGCTGGTTCGACTCCCGCAGGGGATGGTGGGCTGTGCCCCCAGCAACTAGCAATGAGCAACTGGACTTGGAGCTGAGCTGCGCCCTCCACAACTAAGACTGAAAGGACAACAACTTGACTGGAAAAAAGTCCTGGAAGTACAAACTGTTCCCCAATAAAGTCCTGTTCCCCTTCCCCAATAAAAAAAAATCTTTAAAAAAAACCACACAACTCCATGGAGTTGTCATGAGCTAGCATGGGAGACAAACACAAAACAGTGGACCCTCAAGAAGAACTTGGACAGAAAGAATTGGTAGGCTATGGTGATTGATTGGACATGGTGGAAGGAGGAGGCCACGTTTCAGGGTGTGTGGGATGACAGTGGAGTCATTGACAGGCTAAATCAGCAAGAGGATTGGGCATAAGGAAAAAAGATGGGGTTCAGAGTGACGTTGAGGTGTAGCTACAATATCTACGTAGAAATACCCAGGAAGCATGTGGAAATTCAGCATTGGCCCTCAGAAGATATTATTTGTTAGCATATTCATTTATTCATTCAACCAATGTACATTATTAAGCACCTACTATGTGGTGCTACTATTTAGTGGGCACAGGTGAGTACTGCAGACATAGCCAAGATGTCATGGTGATAGTTACCAATCAATCAACACATTTTCCAACTTCTGAGTTGGTTGTTTTTTTAATGTGTGCTTGTTTTACACTGTCTTGATAAGCCCATGCTCAGTAAATATTTGCTGAGGAGGGACTGATTTATTAACTCCTCCCAAATCCAGGCCACTTCCTGCAACTTTAACCCAAGCCATGGCCCCAAAGTGGGACAAGGATTCTAGAAATATATTCCACCCCTTTGGAACCATTCAAACTTTTGCCACCTCTCTAACTTCTCAGACCCTCCCCAAAATTCACAGCAGGGGATCTCCTTAGAGAAGAATGGAACATTCATCTAGTGACTCAGGGGAGATTTTCAGTTTCAGTTCCAGTTCTTTATATATGGGGGCGAGAAAAGAGGAGGCTACCAGGGGCAGCCTCTGAAACTTGTGCCCTGTGGCCTGGCATCATGAGGTGGATTTTCCCAGTCTTTGCCCAGCCAGTTTTTCCCTCCCTGTCCCAGCTCCCCTGGGATGGGAGCTACTCCTTTCCCACAAGGGGCTGACCTGTGATGACTGCCAAAGTGACAGTGGTTCTGAGCTGCTGTCCCTGCAGATTGATGTGGCAGATATAGGTCCCAGCCTGGGCTTGGCTCACAGCTTCCAGTTGAAGGGTAAAGTTTCCATCATCTCCAGTCACCAGCAGGTCAGGGCCTCCCCCAGGAGGGGTCCACTTGGCAGTGAGGGAAGACTGGGTTCTTATACCAGGAGGCAGGCTGCAGGGCAGCTCTACCCGGGAACCTGCTCCAGCGTACACTGTCAGAGGGACTGGGGGCTCCAGACCTGGAGAGAAAAGGGAACTCAAAGTTAAAGCAGAGGTAACAGAGGTGCTGGAGCGCTAAGTCTGCATTGAAGGGAGGCAGAAGAGTGAAGGAGGTGGTCCAGCTCTGCTGAGTGCTAAGGAGCAGAATAAGGTAGATGAACTGGGGTGGCTCAGAAACCCAGGATGTGGGCTAGGCCAGCTGCAGACCAAAGGCTGACTTGTGAGACTGGATGGCCAAGGGAAAGAAGTGAATGAGAGAAGGTAACTGAAAGGCTGCGATGGGAGGGAGAAAGGGGTTGGGCAGTGAGGTCCAGAGTAATTATAGGTGGCATTAGAAGCCAAAGACCTGCTTTGTGGACCCAAAAGTCAGAGAGAGGTGACGGGGCAGGAAGGGCTTGTGGTCAAGTGTGAAGGCACACTGGAGGAGTTACCCAGAACAGTGAGGTTGTACATGACGGAGACGCTGAAGCCATCTCTGTAGGTGAGGATGCAGCCCCAAGGCCCAGAGTCCAAAGGGCTGACTTGGGGCAGGAAGAGGAAGCTTCCGACTAAGTGGTGATGAGGGGACTCCTGGACAGGGACTCTGCTTGGGCCCCGGAACCAGTGCACAGAGACTGGGAGGTCAGGGCGGCTGAAGGAGCAGTTCAAAACGACCCAATCGGAGGTCCTCAGAGACCCTGGAGGGCTGGCAGTCACTGGGCAAGGATAAAGAAAGTTTGATCAGCTCCAGGGCAAACACTTTCCCAACACAGCAAGCCAACTAAGGTGGAAGCTCCTGGAAACAGGCATCAAGCGGTAGATTTCTGTCTTCTCCTCCCCTCACCCCGCCTGTCAGCTCAGTGCCTGGCACTTAGACTTGCTTAAAATGGATGCCCAGAGTCTCCTGCCTACTTTTCCCACTCCCTGCCTCCAATTTACTTAGCTTGTCTACCCTTCCCTTTCTCCAGGCCGTGCCACCCCCTGAGCTACAGATGTCTGAAATGAATCATTCTAGCCCTGCACCCTCTCTCCCCCCAAGCAGTGCCTCCCCTCCTCCACCCAGGCACTCCCACTGTGGGTGGAGGAGGGGAGCTCAAGGGGTGATACAATGTCTCTACAGAGCCCTCCCCCCCACACACACGTGCTTCTCTGGGGGCACCTTCCACTTCGCAATCTGGATCCCCACCTTCTTCCGCTACCCTTATGGGGGCTCTCTGGCGGGCCTCGGGTGCATGCTTAGAAGCACAGCCTCTGCCCAGCCCTTCCTGCCTCCGGGCGGCGGGGAACCCGGCGTCCTCCTCCTAGCCCGGCGCCCCTTGTCCTGCCCCCACCTACTCGAGGCCTGGCCCACGCGCAGATGGAGGCGGCAGAAGAGGGCGTGGTCCCTGGAGCGCACAGCGCCGCGGTCCCTGAGGCTCACGATGGCGCGATATTCGCCGGCGTCGGCGCGTCGGGCGGGACGCAGCCACAGCGAGAAGTCCCCGCGCTGGAAGCCGCGCTCTTCCAGCTGCACGCGGGGCTGCAGGGGCGGACGCCCGCTGCGCAGGCCCCCGGGAGCCATCCTCAGCACCGTATAGAAGGAGGGCGCCGCGGGGCCCGAACCGGGGGCCGGCGGCCCGCTGGGCGCGGGAGAGAGAGATGCGATGGAGGCATTAAGGGGCAAGAAGTCCTGAGGGAGATGCAGTCCCCCCACACTTTGAGGATGAGGAAGCCCACCCAAAGGGAAGATCTCTTGACCACTAATTGTCCCCGTTCCCCTTCGTGTTGGGCCAGCACCATCCGTTGCTGAACAGGCAGGCATCCTATGGGATGCAGGGATGAGGGGAGCAGTCCGTGGAGGAAGGGGCTAGGGTGCCTAGCGACAGTGGAGGAAGGCCCCTGGCTTCAGAGGGACTGACAGCTCAGGGGAGGGGACAAAGGGCTGGCTTGGGCTTTGGGTTGTGAATCTGGATGCCATTACTGTTGGATTTAGGAGTTCTTTGCCCAAGTTTGGGGTGCATACCTGTCTGGTTGATGCTGCCAAGTGACCTCTCCTGTTCGAAAAAGGCTGAAATCCTGGAGGGGGATTGTGGGGCTGCAGGATAGCTGGGCAGGAGCCCCCTCCTGGGCCCACACCACTGAGACTTCTGCCCCAGGCCTTGGAGCTGCCACTGGGGTGGAAAAGAGAGGCCAAGGGGAGGGGCCATGAGCCAAGTGACTTAGGAGTAGAGAAGGAGCCTGAGGAAGACCAGGGGTACTGCCCCTTCCCTGACAAGGGGGAGCTTGAAGAGAGGCTTTGGGACTGAAGGACTGCCCCAGGCAAAGCATGAGAAGAATCCACCCAATCTAAGGACCTTTGCATCCAGAGATCCCTGCTGCCCCCTTTCTGTGGATCTGGAGGTCAGCCCTCCCACAAGGTCATCCGCACCTTACCTGGAGCCACCCACAGCAGTTGCAGAAGCAGCAAGACCAGGAACTGGGCCTTCCCCATCTCCCTTTAGGCCTGGGCCACGCTGAGCCCTCCAAAGAGGAGGTCAGAAAGTGGGGAGACAGCCAGACAAAAGACAGGGTCTGCAAAGAGGGAGGCGGAGGAAGGGAATCTAGAGGAAGAAGGACAGGGACAGAGACCTGGAGAGAGGGGAGGAACCAATGACTAGAGGCTGGAATCCAGAGGAAAGCTGGCTAGATCAGGCAGCCAGAGGGAGGGCGAGGGGGGGTCCCAGGGCATGGGGCAAGGCAGTGGCAGAGAGCTGAGGAGAGGCAAGGTTGCTGTCTTGAGCTGGGAGGCTGGTCTGCTGCTCCCAGGGCCCTTGCCCCTGTCCTGCCTTCCCTCCACCTTCCCCACTTCCCCTCCCCGTTGCCCCCCCACACACACCCCAGGGCTCACAGTTTCGCTTCGCAGTGGAAAGTCTGAGGGGGCTGATTCCCAGCAGCATTACCCTCCACCCCTGTGGTGGCGCTCCCCTTGTTTATTTCCTCAGTCCTGGGTGTCCCCATCACCCCCTCCATGCCCTCCCCCACCCTCCTGTTCCCTTTCCCCAGGTCCTTCTGCCTTTCTCTCCCAAACCATGTCTGCCTGAAACTACCCGCTTGCCGTTCTGTAAACTGCCTCAACATTCTGTAAGTCCCAACATTCACACTTTCTTCTGGCCAGTCCTTTCTTTGGCACTCATCCCCTCCCTCATTCCTTTAACTTCCTAGAACTTCATTACCCCTATAAACCTGCCTCTCCACCCAAACAGATAATGACTTCTGGGAATAAGGTGGACAGGAAGCTTTATTGGACCCTAAAAGATGGTAGGTTTAGAGAAGGGCACCCCAAGCCCAGGGAAAATAAATACTAGCGACATTGTGTTGAGCCTTCACTATATGCTAGGCACTGTATTGGACACTTTACATACATACAGTAACTCATGAAGTCTGTTATTCCCCCATTGTACAGATGAGGAAACAGGCAGGCTCAGAGATTAATTTGCCAAGGTCAAATAGTTATGGAGTGTGAAGACAAAAACTGTGTGTGCAGTCCCAATCCTTGGTGAATTATGGATGTCTTTTGGTTAGAATGGTGGCATCAATGAGTTGCATACACCTGGTGTGCTTTGCAGCTGCTCCCAATCCAGAGGATCTGAACTGAGAGGACAGGGGTGATATGGAGAAATGCAGAAATCCTGCAACAGAGATCAACCTCTAGAAACACAGAGGCAGAAGTACTAGGGAAGGAAGCCTGAGACCGCCAGAGAGGAACTCTTGCTCCCCACCCCACTCAGCCTGAGAAGCCCAGCCTGGTGAAGTGGAGCGGGGGGTGCCAAACACTTGCAGCCAGCCTGGGAACCACAAGAGGCTCTGGAGTTCTCCCCTGCTTGACCAGGAGATCACTTGCTCAGTGCCAGTTCTGATGCCAGGCAACTCTCATTCCAGGTCCCAGAAGGTTGAGACCCAGGCCTCCCAGCCCTCTCCCACTGCAGGGATGGGACTTCCTGTTTCTGAGGCTGTTTCATTGCCTGGTTCAGCATAATAGGGCTGGTAGCTTTCCACTAGGCTCAGCAGTGTCTAGACCTGTTGTGGGCTAGCAGGGAAGTATGTGTGTGTGCATTGCTGTGGTAGGAGCATCCCTAAAAATCCAAAAACAAGACAACAGCTCTCAAAGAAGCTAAGCTCCATGTCCACCTCTGGTGCTGACCTTGACTTCTTGGGTAGTGGGTGGTAGGAGGGTGCTTTTTTATAGACAGGAAGACTCGTGACAGAATATGACATGGCCATCCTCCCTCCTCCCTCCTCCCCGGAAAGCAGGAGACAGGTTAAAAACAGAAGCGCGACCATTTCTTTATTAAATTATACAAAAAGGGGAGAGGGGCAGCTGTGGGGCTCAGTCCCAACTCTGGCCCCAACCTGGCCTGGCGCTGTCTGACAGTAGGGGATCTGAGGGAGACCCAGGAATCAGGCAGGTAAGGATGGACAGGACAGGAGGCTGGGTAGCAGAGGTTAGGAAAGAGAGGCTATGGGGGTAGTAGGGGTGGGGAGGGAGGGAGGGAGGGAAGGAGGAAGAGAGCAAGGAAAGGGACAGGGGCAACTGGGGACCAGCTGGGGAGCTCAGATGGAACAGGTCAGAAAATGGAACGATGGCAGAGTGAGGATGGAAGGACAGTGTCTGGAGAGGTGGATGTGTGAAGGCTAGGGAGAAAAAGGGTGGCAGCTCTGATGCAGGGTTCAGATCAAGGAGCCAGGTGAAGAGTGGCTGCACTTATCTGTTCCTGCCCCCACCGCCAGGCCCTGAGGGCCTCCCACCCCAGCCCATTGGCAGTGGGCTCATGCTGATGCCCCATTTTCTGTCTTCTGCCGCTTGGGATCAGCTTCATCCTGTGGAGAGGGAAAGAGCTGGGGTAGCTGTCAAATGGGAGAGGGACCTCCCAGGTCCGGCCCCGCCCATGCACCACAGGGATCTGGGTCCAAATCCAAAGGGCTCCCAGCCCCTGCTGCATCCCTGACAGCCCCTCAGATCCCACAACCCAGCCCAAACCTCCTCTTCAGCAGCTCTCTTCAGCGCGGGCCCTTCGTCGTCATCTTCTTCTTCTTCCTCATCTGAGGAGCCAGAAACGGGTCATTGGGGAAAGGCAGGAAGCTCCAGCAGACCCCCTGTGGTGGCCCTCAGCCCTGCTTCAGGTCTTCAAGCCCACCCTAACTCTGTTCCTTGGAGCCCAGCCTCCATGCCCATCCCCACCTTCTTCTTCCCCTTCATCCTCCTCCTCTCCATCCTCAGCAGTTTCTTCTTCCTCCTCCTCAGCTCCGTTCTCCTCCTCCTATGGGGAGCAGGACAGGGAGCTGTGTCAGGCTGGCTGTTTGCCTCCACCCACCATCACCATCAAAGGCAAGGGGCATTGGGAAGGCTCGAAGGTTGGGGCAGGGAGGATGGGAGGAATCAGAGGAAAGACGGGACCCAGCCTCCCAGGAAAATAACTGAAGGCGGGGATGGTGGGCAGTTATGGTCACAACCCCCAAGCTGCCTGACCCCTCCACACCTCCACCACTTCTTTCTTTCGCTCTTTCCGGCTAGCTTTCTCCTCCACCTTCTCTTTCTTCTCCTTCAGGTCCTGCAAGAGAGAAAGAGGTCACCTTTCTCTCACTACAAATATCTGTAGCCTTGAAGTCCCTCTAGCCCCAGTTCTCCCTCTGCAGTGAGCTCAGAGGAGTGTGAAATGGAGAAGGTGGCCAGAACAGCTTAGAGTCAGAACAGAGGTCCCAGGGTCCTTAAGACCACAAAGGGGCTGAGACCAGACACCTTCCCCAAGACTCAGGGAAGATGAAAAGTGAAGAAAGGGGACTAGGTGGCCCAGGTAACGGCTCACCATCCCCATCAAGTTCTTCCAAACCTCACTGGCTGAAGTTTAGCTCAGCAAAGCAAATTCCCTCCATCTGCTCAGAGCCCTGATGCCCCACCCCCTCCTAAGGTCCCTCCGCCTCCTTCGCCTGCCCTGCTCTGCCTTTTGTCTACCTCTGGGGCCTTTCCTGGTACTCTCCTGGGCATCCCTCCCAGCTTCCCCCCAGCTTCTGAAGCCTTTGTTTCTCTCTTTCTCTGTGCCTGTTCCCAGAATCCTCAGGCTCCTACTTGGGCAAATACCACAGGAATAGAGAGGGCACCCTAGCCTGATTCCTGGCACACCCCTCTCACTTTTTCCCACTCCCTCAAAAAACAGTTCAAGTAGTTTCCTCCTCCCCAGTTCATGGAGTGTGCACAGTATGATGGAAGGGTAGAAGTAATCACTTCCAGGGATGTAGGTCAAGCAAGATAAAAGAAACATGGGAAGAGTGTGGGACAAATGAGATGAAGAGAGACTCAAACAAGGTCTACGTCTAGGGTGGGACAGGAATACAGATGAGGAACGTAGCTGTATCGAGGACCCTCCCTTCGCACTGCTTCTCTCCTTCACCCCAAGATCTCAGCAAGCACACCCTGATACCCTATTCTGATGTGGCAGAGGGAGATGTTCCCGAGAGTCTCCTCTCTGGACACACGAGCCCATCTAATTTCAATTCCAGTTCTCTCCCTACTTCACCTTTGGCAGACATTGAGTGACAATGTCTCCGTGTGATCCGATCTGGTGCTGGTGTGCATCTCTGTGTACCTGATTCCATGTGGATGGAAGTTTTCTGTGTGACTAGATCACCCTGGGAGGGTGTGTCCTTTCTGGAATAGGACTGGGGATAGGAGAGGGGGTTGGAGCCAATGGGTGGCCTAGAGGGATACTGAGTTCCCTTCTCCCTTTCAGGGGAGTGCAGAATGCTTGACCCTCTCACTCCAGCTAGGTTTCTTCGTGTCACTTGGCTGTCCTCATTTCTTTGCCACATGGTCAGTATGGCATTTCTATTACCTGGTGGGCTTTCCCCTTCATCCTGGGCCTGGACAGCCAGAAACTAGTCAGCTTCTCTCTGGCCACAGCACCAGGTTTGTGTTTCCCTGGCCTGAGTTTCCCATCTGGGCTGATGGGGGGGAGGGCGGGCGGGAGAGAGAGTGCCAGGGAGAGAGGGAGACTACCAGAGACCGAAGTCCAAGGGGCAGGGCACTCTCCTCCCTGTCCTTCTGGTCACTGTCCTTCCATGATCTCTTTTCCAGCAGGGTATGTAATGCAGGTCTTGTGCTAAGCAGCTCCCTGGCCTCATTTACTCAACACAGGCACAGTGACACAGGCTGACACTGATTCACACACACAGCTACAGAGGAGCACCCACGCGACCCAGAGACACATGGCCTGGTGTTTGGGCATTCTGGCACACTTGAGATAGCACAAGAGCACAGTGGAGCCACTCAACACTCACAAAGAATACATGGCTTCAGAACATGTACGTCTCCACATGCACACATGTAACTGACATGGGCAGTCCCACATACTCACTGGATTTCAGACATACAAAGACACCTACTCAGTGAAATCACATGTCACCGCACAGCCCATTGGGAAAAGCACATCTTGTCAGATCTCACATGTAGCCCCTCTCTCTCGCAGTGTTTAATCCCACTGGTTCCCCCTTTTCACTTCACAGGCCTCCAGGAGACCTCTGTGACCTCCTCAGCACCCCCACACACACCCACCCCCAAGGTCAGGCTCCCAGCCTCCAAGCCCTGGCCAAATTAATTTCCCAAAGCGACACTCAGCAGGTTCCCTAGGGAAATTAAAGGAAGGTTAGAAGAGAGGAAAGGGCAAAGGGATGGGGCCAGGGAAGGGAACTGATGAGAGCAAGGACAGCTCCACACAAGGCTATGAAATGCTGAGCTTAGGCTTTTTCGAAGGCTGTTCCAAGTCTGCTTCTAATTTTCAGGGACTCAAGATTCTTTAAGTGTTTGGGGAGAGACTGGATGAGGGACTATGGAGAGAAAAAGCTGAAGGCCATGGAGGAAACAAGGAATAAAAATGGAAAACAAGGAAATAGAGGCAGTAGCTGTCCTAGGAAAGAAGAGGCAGTCGGACCTCGAGGGGAGGAGCAGAGAGGAGCAGCCTCCCGGGCGAGTCCTGTTTACACTGGAGGATTTCAAACCGCTTAGCCGAGGAAAGCTGAGAACAAACTGGAAGGAGAGACGAGGAAACCGGACGCGGAGGGAAAGCAGCGCGAGGGAGGGAGAAACCTGCCGGAGAGCTCCGACGGGAAACCGGCCCGGACCAGGAGCGCGGGCCTGGCCTGGAGAGGGGTGGGGACCCAAGCAGGGCCAGAAGCGGCGCTCGAGAAGCTAGAGGGCGCTGGCGGGTGGCGCGCCGAGTCTGGTAGGCAGCGCCAGGCTGGGGAGCGGGGGGAGGGCGGAGAGGGGTCCACCGGGACCCGGCGCCAGGGCAGCATGGGGCCGTCGGGGGCGGCCTGGGGAGCCCGACCGCGCGGCGCCCGGGAGTCATGCGGGATCCGGGCCCCGGCCGTCCCCGCCCGTACCTTGGCGCTCAACTCGGCCGCTGCCTCCACGCTCTTCTCCGACATGGTGCCGGGGCCGGGGCTGGCGGGGAGCCGGGGTCCCGGGGCCGGGACGGAGGGGCACTGGACGGCAGAAGGTGGCCGCGGCAGGAACCTGGCGCGGTGGCGGCGGCGGCGGCGACAGCGGCAGCGGCGGCCGCTCAGCAAGCTGGGTCTCTGGAAGAGGCGGCAGAGGCGCGCGGGGTGGGGCGGGGGTGGGTCTGGAGCGGGGACCCGCAGGGCTGCAGCCGTCCGGAGGACAGGCGGAAGGACGGTGCGGGTGGAGGCCCGCGCGCTCCGGCCGCGGTCGCTAGGTCCTCGTTTCGCCGCCCCCGCAACAGCAGAGCTGCCGCCGACCAGCCGCTGCCGCCCCCGAGCAGGGAACCCGCTTATAAAGGCGGCGTTGTCCGACGGGAGGGGCTTCCCAGGGGTGGGGCTGGCGGGAGCGGGGAGGAGAAGGGAGGGGAGGAGGATGAAAACGGAGGTTGGAGAGGTGGGGATAGGAGGATGAAAGCTGAGGGAGGGAGAGCGCGAGAGGAGGGAGGGAGGACGAGACCGGGAGGGGGAAATGGAGAGACTGACGGTCGCGGAGAAAGGAGTGGGGCGAGGAGGTGGGAAGGGGTGGGGTTCCTGCGGGGAGGGACTTCTCCTAATCCCGACCTACTGCCTGCGAATGTGGAGCCCTGTCTTTTGGGGGCGGACTGAAGGGATGGCCAGAATCCTACTGATTCCCCCAGCCCCCACCCCAAAGCCCTGAGATTTTGCCAAGGGACGGTGGGGGGAGCAAATAGAAAGGATGGGCAGGTATTTGAAAAACCAAAAGCCTAACGGAGAGGAAGAGGGTGGGGAGCTACTTCCACATCATGCTGGATTTCCCCTCACATCCTGCATCTACATTCTCTGCGTGGCCTTGAGAGGCGATGGGAGCAGAAAGAGCAGACCACCTTCCGTCCTGCTCTAGGCTGACATTTGTGACCCAGACTGGGTCCCTCCCTTCCGGGCTCCTTGTGCTCAGATGGGAATCAGAGGCCCTCCAGTGTCCTTTCTTCTCTTCTATCTCTGACCTTTCTTATTCGCCCATCTCACCTCACTTTTCTTTGCCTGGTCCTTCTATTCCTCATTCATCTGTACCCAGACCCCTCCCTAACAACAATTTATAACACACGTCTCTCTTCTGTCACCTATGCCCTGCTTCTCATTTGTCCTCTTCTACCCTTCCACCTCTGATCTCTTTCCCTCTCTTCCCCAAACAACTGTTCCTGTCAAATCTGTCACCTGGCCCTATATTCTTAGCTGATTTTCCTCAATTCCTCTTCATGTGCTATTTTCCCTTTCTTTCCGTTTCTCTTCCACTGTGTTGCCGTCTTCCTCAGCCTTTTGGAATTATGTCTGCCTCCTTTGCAAGGGGTCCAGGTCTGGAGTTCCAGCCCCACCCTACCACACATATCCTCAGTTCCTGGTTCTCAGTCTCAGTATCTTTGGGTCATTTTGAGAAGGTTGGGATTTCAGGAGGTGACAGGAGCTAGGCTGTGTATTAAAGGTCAGGAATGTGGATGGGGTGGAAGGCTAGGGTTTGGAAAAAGGTATCTTTGGGGTGTGTGCACTCCCGTATTTGTCTATTATTATTCGTCTTTTATCATTTTCATTATCTTAATAAAAAGGCACATTGATCCATCAGCATCATTTAGTATTTGAGTGCTTAACTACACCATCTTTTGGTCCCTTGATGTACACACCTACCAATTTCTCTTTCTGACTCTTCTATCGGTTTCTCAGTCTCCTCAAAAATCTTGGAGCCCCACCCAGGTTGTTCCTTGCTGAACTCGTCTATCTTTCTCTGAGATCTCTCTCTCTCTTTCTCTCTCTCTCTCAATCTGTTTCCCTGACTCACTCACTGATGTCTTTAACGATCTCTGACCCTCTCCATCTCAGTACTCTCTTGCTTCATTTCTCTCCCTCTCCCCCCACCTTTGCCCCCGCCCCCATCTCCCCGTCTCGCTCCCTCCCCGTCAGTCTCTTTCCTCTCCCTCCCCCCCCCATCGCCACCTCCCAGCCCCGCCTTCTGTCTCAGACACCCTGCTGGGCTCTTACCCTGTTGCCCTGGTAACCGCCCCCCACTCCGGTCACCTCCATTTCCCTTCCCCCCTCCAATCTCCGCCACCAAAACCTCCATCCACCTTCCTCCTATTTTTCCTGAGAGCCAATAGAAACTCTGTTGCCAGGTGGAATGCTCATTTGAATCAGCCAATCCAGGACCCTAACTGCTTGCCCTGCCTTATATGGGGATTTGAGGAGGGCCACTCCCCCGACTCCAGCCCCACGGGGGACCGGCCCCTACACTGTCCTTTCTCCCGGCTCTGGAGAGAGCCTGGGACCCTCTCTCACCCTTCTGTTAGGGCCTGGCCTCCCATTTCTGTAACTGGGACCACCCGGGTTAGTGTAGGGTGTGGGCCGGACTGTGGGTTGGGCCTCAGGGCCGGGGGTGGGGATGAGGTGTGATTAAGGATGGCGAGGCGGAGGGAGCCGGGAATTTTGCCCAGGGAGGGGTGTCTGGGAGCGGAGGCAGCTGCAGTGGAAAATTCCAGGGAGATGGAGAGGCAGAGAATGGGAATCCTGCCCCAAGGCCGAAGGGAACGCCTTGAGAATCCAAGAGTTTGGACACTAGGGTCTACAGAGACCACAGGAAAAAGACCTAGGAAACAGGAGGCCCGGATCTAAATCCCTTCCTGCGTGGGAGAAGCATCCCTTAGCCTTCCCAGTCTAGTTGGACAACAGACTAGTCTCCTAAAGTCTTGGCTTCATGACAAATAAGCTAGAAGTGAAACTTGGGGTGAATTTGGAGTGGGTGGGATGCTAAAAGCCAACTCCCATATGTGGGGTTAGTATCTGGGCTCAACAATGTTACGGGATGCCAGCCTTTGTTTGCTCCTTTCCAGAGAACTATTTCTGAGGCCTTGTGGAGGCTTGCCTATCCCTAGAGTTCTATTACTCCACAGTCCAATTGAGAATTTCTCCCACTAGCTGAATGGGAAAACCTGTTCTTCTTACACATTTTTTGGAGGTGGGAAAAAGGAGCTCAGGTGAGAACAAAGGAGGAATGAATTCCCTGGACACTATGACTTCTGTCTGGCCTGACATCCTAGAAATTTACCTCAGTACTGTGTGTGTTCAATTCTAACTATTTCCATCTCATTCTTAAGTGAAGACTTCTCCCTCTCCAGCTTCCTGGTTTTTTTTACTTTGCCTATTTATCTGATGGGTTAAGTGCTAAGTTATAATTCGAGGCTTTGGAGGACAGAAACCTGAGTTGGACCTTCCCACTCCTCACTGTTCTTTTAAATCTCCATTCCACTCCCAATAACCTGTTTCTGGTCCTCCTTTATCCTTTGCTTTCATATATATATATGTATCTTTAACAAACTCAAGTCAGTGGAGAGTTGAGAGGAGATGGACTCCTAGACAGAGACCTAAACCAGCTTACCTTTTATCCTGTTTGAGTATGTTGCTTAAGAAACCATCTTCACAACACTTAAGGCACATTCATTATGAACGCTACAAGTCAAGTTTTGTTCACCATTATAGTCTACTCATTCTTAAGTAGAGTTAAACTAAAAAAAATCATAAGTTTTCTTTTTGCCCTCTATATCAAGCTTGAACTTTTTTTTTTTTTTTTGGTTGTTGAGAGCCCACTGGCCCATGTGGGAATCGAACCGGCAGCCTTCGGAGTTAGGAGCATGGAGCTCTAACTGCCTGCGCCACCGGCCGGCCCAAGCTTGAACTTTTACACTACAACAAACTTTTATTGAACTCCTACTATGTCTTAGGCACGGTGCTATGTGATGGAAACACAAAGCTGAATGAAAAAGACATGGTCCTTGCCCTTAAGGAATAGATGAGGAGAGCTCAGTGAAAAGTACAACTTGAAAAGGGACACGCATCCAGTACCTCTTTCCACCAGTCAGACCAGACAGCACATTGTCCCACCTCCATGGGTACTCTTCAGGAATGCCTCCCTGATCTCTTCTGATTTTACAAATCCTTATCCATTGTTCTCAATTCCAAACAGCCTACCTTGGTTCTTCCACCCTTACTGATCGTCTCCTTCTCTTGTACACAATATCTAGCACAATACTAGGCACCAAAAAGGAAGAGCTCAATAAATTGGATTTCCTAGCCCTCACACACCATTTTGGACTGTCTCAGAGCCCTCTCATACTTCTTTCTTTGAATAGGTGGGGAAAACACACAGCATACTAAGATACTGGCTTGCTTCTCCCTGTGTTGGGATCTTCTCATTAACTACTGACGTCCTGGTCTTTGACGGAATCAGCATCACAACCAAAATATCTTTGCTTTCCTACTTCCCCATGAACTTTCTCCCCAGCAAAAAGAATTGATTTTGCCATCAGTACGTCTCCTCCAGATTGTTTGTTTGACTTTTCTTATTCTCCATGTCCTCTTTGTGACCTCCTTCACTTTTATACCTAGCATAGTTTGCTATGGCCCAACCTTCCAGTGCCCTGCTTTCAATTTCTGCCCCACATGTACTCTTCAAAAAGTCCTCACAGGCCTTAAAAAAAGTTCAGAAGTAAGATAACACTTATAGATGTTCTCTGGCTCTGTCCAATAAAATTTTCTCTGATGATGGAAATGTTCTATATCTGCACTTTCCAATAGGGTGGTCACTAGCCACGTGTGGTTATTGAACACTTGAAATGTGGCTAATGCAACTGAGGAAACTGCATTTTTTTTATGCTGCTTAACTTTAATTAAGCAACATTTTTTTTATGCTGCTTAACTTTAATTAAATTTAAATAGCCACATGTGGCTGGTGCCTCCATATTGGCCAGCACCACTTTAGACCTTGGCCCTAAGCTGTCTTTTTTTCCACTTCCTTTCCCTTCTCCATCCCCAGTGTTCTATACATAGAAAGTTAAGAGCACCTCTGGCTGCTATGTTGAAGGTCATCTGGGCCACTGTTGTCATATACTTTACCATAAGTACGTATTTGTTCAGGGTTTCCACACTTTCACAGATTAAACAGACTGTGGCTGATCCAGAGAGGAAAGTGAAAATGAAAAGGATAGCGGAAATGGGACCAGGAGTGACAGCTAGAGACTTATTTTGCTCAGAATGTAAAAGACTGAAGGAGGATTTAACCAGAAGGTAATAACAGTGTTGACTGAACCCTTCTAAGTGACTCCAGTCTCAGAGGTCCTGTCCTCACTCTTCCCAGTCGCCCTAAATGACTCCGTTATGCACTCCCATAGTTTTAAGTCCCCCAGCTAACACATAGCTCAAACAATGACGACTCTCAAACCTGCATCTCGAGCACTGGCTTCCCTCCTGAGCGCCAGAGTCATGACTCCAGTTCCCTTCCGTTCATCTCTCCCAGGATCTGCACAGCTACTCAAACCCCACATGTTCCAACTGAAATTCCCTCCTTTTCTATTTCAGTTAGAGGTACTGTCCTCTAGTCATTCATTCATCAGATTCCACCTTTGTTTCCTTCCCTAGATCCTTCACTTTCTAAAGATGCCCTGAGTGCCTCCTCTTCTCTCCAAGCCCAGTCCCACCTCTGCTCCAGAAGTCAGTATCACTCGCTGACTTTAAGCTTAACTGATTAAGGTTTTTAATCAATTTTAAGAATTTTTGTATCTTCAGCACTTACCTGCCTACCTGGCATGTGGTAGAAGCTCAAAAATGTTTCCTGAAATGCGTAAACTGCCTTTTTATCTAAAATAAAAGACTGTGGTAATTTCTCTGCATAAAACCCTTTGATAACTTCCCCAGGCCTATGGGATCAAGTCCAGAAGCAAACAGGGCCCTTTAAGGTCTGGTCCTTTTAACCTCTGTAGCCTTATCTCTTACCACTGTTCCCTCAAAAGTTTTGCTTTAGCCATTTATCTTTATTTATTTTTTAAATTCCTCATAGTTCTTCCCAAATGGAGCATACCTCGGTGCTTTTGCATTGATCACATCTTCTGCCTGGAATGCTCTCCTGGCTCCCCACCCCCAAGTCACTCCCTCCCTCTTCTGAACCACTTTTGCCCTTTTAATACACATCTTTCTATTGCAGACTTCATCACCAGATTATAATCGATTCCATGTTGGTCACCCTCTTGGGCAGAGATCATGTCTTACTTGTCTTTTCATCCCCAGCACTAGCACTATGCCTGGCACGTAGGAGGAGGTCAAGAAATATTTATTGACATGAACTACCACACAGGTAGCACAAAAATCAGTCCTCAATGCCCATGTTAATCACAAGATATACCGCCCTCCCTCAGGATGTCTTCTTCTTCTTCCTCTTCTCCTTCTTTTTTTTTTTTAAAGATTTCATTGGGGAAGGGGAACGGGACTTTATTGGGGAACAGTGTGTACTTCCAGGACTTTCTTCCAAGTCAAGTTGTTGTCCTTTCAATCTTAGTTGTGGAGGGCGCAGCTCAGCTCCAGGTCCAGGTCCAGTTGCTATTGCTAGTTGCAGGGGGCATAGCCCACCATCCCTTGCGGGAGTCGAAGAGTCGAACCGGCAACCTTGTGCTTGAGAGGACGCGCTCCAACCAACTGAGCCATCCGGGAGCTCAGAGGCAGCTCAGCTCAAGGTGCCATGTTCAATCTTAGTTGCAGGGGATGGAGCCCACCATCCCTTGTGGGACTCCAGGAGTTGAACTGGCAACCTTGTGGTTGAGAGCCCACTGGCCCATGTGGGAATAGAACTGGCAGCCTTCAGAATTAGGAGCACGGAGCTCCAAACGCCTGAGCCACTGGGCTGGCCCAGGATGTCTTCTTGAAATGATCAAAAGATTAAGACTTAAAACTCCAATGCTAATGCCAACTATTAACATTAGCATAGCTACCCAAGATAGTTTAACATCTAACATCTTATGGTCAAACTAAGTATGGAATTCACTTATTCTTGTTGTCCATATATCCTCCTGCTTTAGGTGGCTAGCTTCTAAAGGTAAGACTGTCCAGGTCAGTTATCGTGTGTAGCCACATGGTCACGATCTTCCAGCTAGATACAATTTCAGTATACTATTCTCAAACCAGTGCCTAGATATACTCAGTACAGTGTGGAATGGAAAATGGTCATTTATTTCTCACAGTTGCCCAGATCAAAAAACCTTAAAGTCCTTCTTGCCTCTTCTCCTGCATACTACATCCATCCATCAGCAAATTCTGTTAGTTCCATCTTCAAAAATATATCTAGAATCTGACCACTTCTCATCACCTCCACTGTTTCTAACCTACTCAAAGCCACTCACTATCATGTGTTATCTGGATTAAGGGAACAGCATGTTAATAGGTCTGTTTCTGCTGTTGTTCCCCAGTAGTCTATTTTCCATCCAATAGCCAGAGTGATCCTTTTGTAGATCTTATAAACTCCCACAAGATCTGGCTTCCTTCTTTTTCTGTGACTTTATCTCTTACTACTGCTCTTCCCTCACTCACATCTACGTAGGCACATTGGACTCTGTTGTGTTTTGAACACACCAAGCATACTTTGCCTTAGGGCCTTTGTACTTGCTATTTCCTCTGCCCAGAAAGCTCTCAACCCAACTAGCCCTCATTTTGTTCAGGTCTCTGCTTAAATGTCACCTTATCAATAAGAACTTCCCTATTCACCCTGAAAAGCAAACACCACCTCTCAGCTACTTACCTGTTCCTCTATCCCCTTCTACCTTGCTTTATTTTTCTCTATATCACTACTATATCTCCAGAACCAGGAACACTACCTGATACACAGTAGGCATTCGATAAATGTTTGTTGAGTAGATGTGCATATAAAAACAAATGGAAAAGCTGATTTAAAAGAAATGCTTCTGAGTCACTTTTCAAGGGAGTAAGTCACACTCACTCTGATCTGGTGTCCACTGTACAACTCACTCTCTCTACTTGGGCCAACTTAGTGCTAATTTTCAGGGTTTATCTCCCTCCCCCAGTGCATACACACATGTACATACACACATACTCAGTACACCCATTCACTTTGGCTCAGGCAGGAAATCTAGTCTCCCCTAACTCCCACATCATTGTCCCATCCTCACTCTCTTCCAGTATCCATCTGCTCTGGGATTGCTCCAGATGTGTGACCTCGCATCTAAAAAGGCCCCTTTTCTGGCCAAGCTCTACTCTCTCAAGGACTTCCTGACTTTGGCTCCATCAGATAGAGAAATAAATATAAAACTACTTCTGTTTCTTCCCAACAATTTTTATCCTCCTTGTGTTACTTACGCCTCACTCCTAGCAGGGTCCACTCTCCCTCTTATATCTTATCATTTACAAGACACTCCCGTGACTGAGGAATTTCTGTTCATCAGAGTTCACTGGACAGAGATGGATGGAAGGAAGGAAGGAGGAAAGGAAGGACAGAGAAAGGGAGGGAGGTAAGGTGATAGGAAAGGGATGGAAAAGGAAGACAGACACAAACTCTGGTTGTGGGAACAGAAAGGTTACTTGTAAAATTACATTCCTTCAATTCCTGGAGTAGATGGCTGCCTATAGGGTCTATCTGGGGGACTCTGGAAACGACCTCTTCCATCTTCTCCTTCATACCCATCCATTCAAGGATTTCTTTTAACCTGAGACAAAGTTCAGGTTTGGAACTTTGTCTTATAGTTAGAAGCTAAGTTGTAATTTGTAAATACTATTTTTTAATCTGCTCCATGGTTAGGAATCCATATATGCAAAGGACCGACTTAAGTTAAATGTGGATTTTCCACTGTCTGTGGTGCACCTAAATCCTGACTGTTCAAAGGTCAACTGTACTCCTAAGACATATAATACATTGAAATGAATACAATTAAAATCATGCAAAGGTAAAAATGACCGGGATCACATTCTTAAGTTTTGGAAGGAAGAAGAGGAAGGGCGCTAGGCACCTAAAGGCAGTAGGTAGAATACCACGTAATGGGAAAAGAAAAAAGGAGGAGGCTAGAAGCTAAGTGGTAACTCCTATCAAATCTGTTGAAGGTTGGACATGATCATATGAGAAGGAACAAGCTTGAAGTTGAGGGATGACACTTAATGTAAGTCTGGGCTGCAGAACTCGTACTGGGATACTGTTGATCACGTCCAACTACTTTTGTTTGGGGCAAGAGGAAAAGGGACACTGCAGAGATAGAGTGTCTGGAAGATAAATGCAAAAGATTTTACAAAGTTTCTTCCCCAGAAATATCAATGAAAAACAAATTTTCTTTTATTGTCTTTTTTTTGGCTTTGCCAGTCTAACTTTTAAATGATTTGTCTCTGTACCCGTTTCCACTATTGTTTTTTCCTCTTTAAAAATGATCAAGTCCAAAGAAACCTGAGAAGCTCTGCCCCCAGTATCCTTTCCTGAGTCACCAGGGACCCCCCCTCCCTTTTTCTCCCCCAGGGAAGTATTGGGAACAACTCTCATTGTCAGGCTCCACATAGCACTAATATGGCTAGCAGCCAGAGTAAAGAACCAGGGAGAGCTAGAATTTGGATAAATCTGGTTTAAAGTCCATCCTAGACAGTCCAAATCCCCTGACACCCAGGGGGAGGGCCCTTCTCTCCAGTTGGGCCAGATTTTATGCAAGACGTGTACTATGTCAAAGTATCAGTCTTTGGCCTCGGAGTCAGGTCTCCTGGGTCTGTTTCCAGCTCCGCCCCTGGGTGATCCTGGTTAATGGAGCTCTCCATCCCTTTTCTTCCTCTCCCAATTTAGACCCTTGACCTACCCACCTGACTAGAGGCAAGAAAGATCAGTGCAGGACTGAGAGCTCTTGAGGACAAAGGAGTTAGAGAAAAGAAAGGGGAGACTGGCACTAAACTAAATGATTTCAGAACTAGAGCCTTTCCCGTCTGACCCTTCACAGCAGGGTAATAGAGGGGTCCAGGAGCCTGGCCAACTCCTGTTCCCTAGGGGCTGTAGTTCCAGTCTGGCCGAAGAGCGCCATCTGGCGGCCGAACGCCCCCAACCCAGATTCTCTGCCCCAGTCCGAGTTCTCGAAGCTAAAGACCTGGGCAGAACTGTCACCTCCTCCTCTACGTCACTCCGAGGACCACGCCCCTGCCTCACTAGCACCTCTTTCTGAGGGGACTGGCCCTAGTGCTTCCCCGGCTGAATTGCCGCCCTTCCTACCTCTCGCGCTGAACGCTTCTCCGGTAGAATATCTGCTCCAGGCTCCCCCCATGATCCGCCCTATTTGTCGTCCACCGGGAGCCCGGCCCTCCCCCATGGGAATCTGCCCCTCGTCCTCTTCCTCTGAGTGAACGTGCCGCGCCGCCCCGCCCCAGCCCCGACCCTCGCGAGTAAAGGACTCCTCTGCTCCCCACCAAACCCTTACAAGGGAGCCTGTTCCTGTCCGCAGACCCCAAATCCAGTTCACTAATCAGGACCCTCGCCCTGCCCCCTGCGTTCCAACACCCCCGGAGCGAGTCCTCGCCTCCTCCCTACTCCCGCCAGTGGGCGGAGCTTCGCGAGCCCAGCCCTGGGGTGGGCGGTCCGAGCGTGACGTCACTTCCGTCCGGGCCTGGCCGCGGTTCGAGCTCCGTGGGCGGAGGGGTGGTACGGAGGTGGCAGCTGTGGGAGGAGGCGGCGCGGGAGGCCGAGGAGCTCGAGTCCGGACCAATCCCGCGTCCCGGGCCGCAAGCCCTGATCCTGCAGCGCACCGAGAGGCGAGACCGGCCGGATGGGCCGCTGAGCCCGAATCGGGGACCGGTGAGACTCGAGCGGAGCTGGGCTGCAGGGTCTGCGAGGATGGGATGGATGCAGGGAGGGGAGAGAGTCAGGCCCGCCTCTCCTGCTTGCCTAGCGAGGAGGCCGGGGCTAGGGGTCCTCCGTCGCGGTGGGGACTACGAGGCCCGCCAGGGAAGGCCTGGCTGCGGCTGGGTGTAAAGAGGGGGCGGGGTGGTTGGGGTCATTAATGGGCGTAGGGCCAGCACTTGGGATTCGTATCCGGAACAGTGGCGTCGGGGGAGGGGGAGTGTGCTTCTGGCCTGGGCTTTGGGAAGAGGATGGCTCTGAGTGGGGGAGGCAGAAAACTGAGAGGCTTGAACATTTTTCCATGGCCCTCCTTGAGAGAGGTCTGAAGGGCTCTTCTTTCCCTAGAGGGTGGTGTTGAACACCTGGAGAAGGGCCTCACTAGAGTTTGAGGAGGGTCAGCTACAGTATTCGGAAGGGACAGTGCTCTGAGAGTCCCAACACTGAGCGGATGTGCAAATCCTGGCGGCATCCAAGTATCTGAGCCTCCACATCTTTACAGTGTTGAGCCCCCCTGGAGCTAAAATCAGGATGTTCCGCTTCATGAGGGATGTGGAGCCTGAGGATCCCATGTTCCTGATGTGAGTATTCCCTCCCACTCAGGCTCTAGAGCACTCATCCCACTCCATTTCAGGTCTCCGAGTAGTTCCGACAAACATCTGGGTTCCCACTGCTGGCACTGATTGGAACTGGCTGGATACTCAGTAACAGCTCAGACTTAGAGGGGAAATAGGCATCTGTGCCATTGTTTCCTTAGGACTGTTTTCTTTTGGGGGGAGGGGTAGTTGACTACTTGGCCCTCTGTCATCATACTGTATACTCACTCCACAGGGACCCCTTTGCTATTCACCGACAGCATATGAACCGAATGTTGTCAGGTGGTTTTGGATATAGCCCCTTCCTCAGCATCACAGATGGCAGTATGCCAGGGACCAGACCTGCCAGCCGCAGGATGCAGGTAATGGTGCTGCAGTGTACCTGAGACCCAAAGAAAGGTTGGAGGGTGGTTACTAAAGTGCTTGATTTTTCTTGCACTACAGCCAACTTAGCAAGTGGGATGATCAAGGAGTGGGCAAGGGGTCCGGAAAAAGGGCTTAGTGATCCCTTTTTGAGAGGAGGATGGTGAAAACGCTGAGGCCATGGGCTTGGTTGGTTTCAGATTGCAATGAGATAGGATGTGGTCTCTAATTTCTGTTCCTTCCTTGTTCCTGTAGGCTGGGGCTGTCTCCCCCTTCGGGATGCTGGGAATGGTGAGTCCTCATCTCCTTGTGTCCTTCCATCTCAGATACATTCTATATCCGTAGGTATTTCCAAATGTCCCTCTTTGGAATAGCCTTATAGGTAAGCCTAGAATCTTTTTATAGTGTTCACAGAGCTCTGGGCATGCTGTGTGCTATGAGTCCTGTGAGGTAAAGATGCTAACTTATTGATTCTTGTCCTTCTAGGACCCATACTCATTAGGAAAATGTAATTGTCTAGCACAGTTTGTTCTTTTGAGGAGGGAGGTGCAGTTAAAGGGGCTGCACCCTTTAACTGGTTTTTAGAAAATTTTTCTTACAATTTCATGCCCAACCCCTTTATAGGTTAGAGTCAATTGACTTTGGCATGCTTCCTAAAGAAAGGAAATAGGGCAGTCAGGAGAAGGAAAATTGGATCAGAGCAGCCATAGAGACTGAGGAGGTAGGCGGCAGTCTACAGGAAGAGAAACATGAAGAAAGATATGTTCACAAAGAATGAGAAAGAGCAGTTGCTAGTTGTGAAGGAAAAAGAGACAGGGACCATGTAGCCATGTAGCTAGTGGGTCATCTCAGCATTGACTCTGCTTTCCATCTTTTTGCTGCAGTCAGGTGGCTTCATGGACATGTTTGGGATGATGAATGACATGATCGGGAACATGGTGAGACTCTTGCCCCATTCCCTTCCCTGGCTCTGTTCTCAGTGATGACTGGCAACACCTTGAGCCCCCGAGGCAGGAATGGGGAAGGGTGTGTTAGAGAAGAGGTGAAGCTGAATTAAGAAATTGAGCCTGGAGAGCACTGGGTCCCTGTATCTGCTCTCATACCTGAGTGAGAAGCAGCGGCAACACGCTTAAGTGCATAGTTAAGGCTTGCTCTCTTAAGGTTCTCCTTTATTGTAGAGGAATTTGGGGAGTAACGGTGAGTCCTGATGTTTTCTGAGTTCTCACATTTTGTGAGGAATATATGAGCAAGGACAGGCAGCTAAAGTGTGAGAGCCTGTCTCCAGAGGGGAGCCCTTCCCCTTCAGTCCTGCTGTACGCTTTCCTCTTCAGGAACATATGACTGCTGGAGGCAATTGCCAGACCTTTTCATCCTCCACTGTCATCTCCTACTCCAATACTGGTGATGGTGCTCCCAAGGTCTACCAGGAGACGTCAGAGATGCGCTCGGCCCCAGGCGGGGTGAGTTGGAGGGCTTCTCTCAGAGAAGGCAGGATTGAATGGCAGCTACAGAAACCCTGGCTTTTTTTTTAGGATTGGGTAGTGGGTGGTTTGTCTGTCCCAGGTTGGTGTGGCCAGGGCTTTGGAAGGGGCAGCTCAGTGTGCTGTGTTCTGCCCATCTCAGATCCGGGAGACTCGGAGGACCGTACGGGACTCGGACAGTGGACTAGAGCAGATGTCCATTGGGCATCACATTCGAGACAGGGCTCACATCCTCCAGCGCTCCCGAAACCACCGCACAGGGGACCAGGAGGAGCGGCAGGACTACATCAACCTGGATGAGAGTGAGCCTTCCTTCCCGCTCATCACCTTTCCAGCTTCTTGGCCAGTGGCCACTAGTCCAGTTCCTGTGAACTAAGAGATACCAGCTTTCTCTTCCTATCTCCATACATATTTCTTGGGCAAAGTTATGGGTGAGCCCCATATTATTTCACTTGGAGCCTTGTTGGCTTAGGAACTGAGTCAGGTGCTGGCAATGTCCTAACCACGGAGGGGCAAACTTTGTCACCTAAGTCAGATATTGATAGTAATTTACCCTTCTCTGCCTGGATCCATTTTTTTCTCCTCTATTTCTTTTCAAATAAGCAAATACTTATTAACTACTTATTGTGTGCTTGGGATTACGCTGTTTAAGTAATTATCCCATTCCTGATTTCTTTATCCAGTAGTCATGCCTTAGGCCTGCTAGGGGCTTCCAGGAACGATGTTGAGCTCCAAATTGCTAAATAAAGAAGTTGCCCTCCCCCACACATCCCCATGCACCTACTTGCAGCCTTTTTTGCTGTTTTTCAGTCTTAGAAGCTTGTGGCTCACTCTTGCATCTGCCTCCAGAAGCCAGGTTGTCCATAGATGTCATGTCTGGTCTCTGTGTCCTCTTCAGGTGAGGCCGCAGCATTTGATGATGAGTGGCGGAGGGAGACATCTCGATTCCGGCAGCAGCGTCCTCTGGAATTTCGACGGCATGAGGCTTCAGGGGGTGGGGGACGAAGGGCTGAGGGGCCTCCTCGCCTGGCCATACAGGGACCTGAGGATTCCCCCTCCCGACAGTCCCGCCGCTATGACTGGTGAGGGCCCTGGGCCCTCAGCCTCTCTTGTAAGTATCAGAGGGGGAGGAATTGTAAGGTGTC
Source organism: Rhinolophus hipposideros (assembly GCF_964194185.1). NCBI lineage: Eukaryota > Metazoa > Chordata > Mammalia > Chiroptera > Rhinolophidae > Rhinolophus > Rhinolophus hipposideros. The sequence goes on along the minus strand of NC_138055.1, from coordinate 23,968,183 downwards.
AAACACTGGAGGGTGGTTGGGGAGTGGGCCTGTGCACATTCCTGTGCCATGAGGCAGAAGCAGTCTAGGTGCCCAGCAAATACTGCCTTTCGTAGTAGAAGTTTTAGTTGGTATGGGAAAAGAGAAGAATGCTCTCACTGGAATAGGGGTTAAGCCCCAACTCCTGGCTTTATATTTTCTTCCTTTTGACTTGTGCTCATCTCTCTTCCCCTTGTAGGTACAGGCTGAGCGGCTGAGAAATCATCCCCTGAAATAACTTTTTCCTCTCCAACTCCCACTCCCACTTTAATATTAAATTAACAGGCAAGCTGGCCCCCACCTCTCCCTGGGGGTCTCAGGGAGAACCTTTCACTGCCCCCTTTACCTACTTTTTCCTTCTTTAATCCCCGTGCCATGATGACTCCACTTCTCCTGTATCCGCTAACTTGATTTTTCATTTTGCTGCTCCATCTTTGAACCTCTTCACCTTCCCCATTCTTCCCCTGACGTGCATTGAAGGCTTTTGTGGGGAGCTCTGGGTTTAGGGGCCTCCTCCATCCCTTAGTTACCCTGGATGTTTGCCCACCTCCTCCTCAAATCCCCCGCTGCAGGGGCCATAGCCCTCATCCAGGGCTGTGTATGGGGGGAGAGGACTGGTTCCCAACCTTTTCTCCCTTCCCACCCCTTACACATCACAAAAATCTTCCCTATGCCCTTCTCTGCCTTTATTTTTGATTTGTGCAACTTGTAACTAGGTGTTTATGGAATAAAGGAGAATGGAAAAAAAAGACCAAATAGGGTTCTGGCTTTACTTTTGATCTTTTCTCTGTTCAATTTCAACCCTCCTGTCTCCTTCTAGTCACCTTACCTTCCCTCTGTCTCCACACGTAGCCTTCATGACTTGAGTTCAAGCCCAGTGCCTCAATGGTAATAACACTGGCAGCAGTGGAGCTCAGGTGGGCTAGGCTAGGAGGATGAAACATAAGGAGTTATCTTACTGGCTCTCTCCCTTGCTTTTGCTGTAACTTCATTTGTTGGGGAATATAGGGCATATCTCATAGGTATTTGAGGAATTTGCTGCCCTTTGTCCCTTGGGCATGGTCTCTTCCCTGGACTCTGGGTGGGAACACTTGTGGTACAGAGCAGGAAGGAGCCCAAATAACCCTATGCAGGCCTTCAGGGGGGAGGAACTCTGGGGTCAGCAACATTCTATCACATGTTCTTCAGACCCTTTATCCCCAATAATTGAGAATTTGAGCCCAGGGAAGGAGACCAGAGAAGAAAACTAACCTGGAACCTGAGCAGTACTAGAAGGGCATGAAGTGCTCAAATTTCTCAAGACATTCACGCTTGCTTGATCTGGCTCAGCCAAATGGGTCACTCTGCTCCTCTTGTGAACTTATTAACGATGGTAAACGCTTGTGAGAGTCTGATGATGGTTTCCTCTATAAAAATCTTTAGTTCTTTTCAGTTGGTAAATCAAAGGCAAAAAAATAAAATCAAATAAAAATCAAGGCTCTGGGTCCTCTCAGTGAAGGGAGGTTTTCCCCCATGTCATTGATGGACAAATAGATTCAAGAGGGTTTGTCTAGCTCAATGAGCTGAGGGATGAAGTTGAGTTCAACAATCAGGCAGACTTCCTAGTCCAAGGCAAGTTTTAAATCTCATTAAATAGGGCTGGTGAAGATACGTGACGAGGGTCAAGTGAACCAACCCAGTGGCTAAAGGATCCAGAAATCCCAGAAGTCAAATGAGTATAGATAATCCATCTCCACCTGGGTGCTGCATTGTGGATGATGGGACTCAAAAGTGTCCACAACCCTCAGTTTCAAGTGTAATCTGTGCTCTGCGTAGATAGACATACTTACTTCCTCTGGGAATGGGAGTTGCCTTCATCAGTCTCCTGAGGCAGCAGGGAAAAGAGCACTGGAGTTATCGATGGAGCCCACAAGTTGGGTCCTGGTCTGCCACCAGCCTAGCCATGTGGTCTGGGTCAGGTCATTCATTTCCCCAGACCTCAGCTATGTAGGTCCCTTCTAGCTACAAAATCTAAGGCTACAATTTGTGCCCAGCATCAACCTGGATTTCAGTTCCAGTGCCCACACTCATGGGTGTAGTTCTGAATGGAGGCTGGAGCAAGACAAGGGTTACCCTTATTTCCATCTAGGTGAGTTGCTAGTGTTTCACAAGCCCTTTTGGGTTCTGGCTTTCAGACACATGAACTAATTTTCACCCCTGCCCCCTGTTGTTGGGTGAGGACTACCCTTCAACCCACCACTTATTGCTGGGGTTTGTGACAGTGATATGTTGTGGGAAATTGTTGTTAGCAGCAGCCACTAAGTGAGCACCAAGAACCAGCTCCCTGGCACTTCCTGACCTGTCTGCCATTATGGTTTGAGGGCCAGGAAGCAGAGACAGGAAAGGAACTCTCAGGAGGGACTCTGACATTTTATTTCTGGTCAGTTCTCCAACGGCTCAGACTCATTCACAAGGGCCACCCGCTCAGCTCTTGGTTCAACAGATGTTCAGAGGACATGGTCAGACTCACTTAGGTTATTTCCTCCACCCCAGAAAATTATAGGTTGGAAGAGGCTGATACTTGGTGAGAGACTGAATTATGTAGAGGAGTGAAATTATGAATACAGACTGACATGAACGAGACCTGGGTCCACCATTTAGCTCTGACTGCAGAAGATTCTTAATCTCTTAATCTCCTGTTTGTAAAATAGGACTTTCTAGTCACTGGTGGCAGTAGGGACATGGATTCATACCTTAGAATTGTGAAAATTAAGTGAGCTAGTACAGAGAAAGCATTTGACACAGTGCATGGGATAAAAAGGACTAATTTCTCCCCAGTTTTTCCTGTCTTACTCTGTCAGTGTTTTCTGCGGTCCTTATCCCTGGGTCCATCCTCAGGACTCCTAAATACTTCCAGACTTCCAGACACAACCTAGAAATCATCTTACTGGTCTTGAATCAACTAGCTCCACTTGCTGGTGTTTTCCCTCCCCCCACCCAGTGGTAACAAAGGGCTTTGGGTCCCATTAACACTCTTTACGCAATGCCCAAGTCAGAAACAGGTTCCTGGGAGAACCAAGATCTGATCCACAGAACACAGTAGCCTGGTCTCCCAGCCCTCATATTCCAGTCCTTTTAACTCCACATACCTATCTCCCCGTAAGCTCTCAGTCCTGGAATGGGGCTGACGGAACCGCAAGGCTCAAGGATTGCTTCTCTCAGGCCATTCCAGTTGGGCTAGGGGTAAGAAAACAGCCTTAACCTCTCTTCCCCTTTTACATCACTGGGGTCTTCAGATGGAAACGGTGAGAGCCAGGTGAGGCTGCACTAGAGGAGGGAGATGAAGATAGGGACAGTTAGGCATAGGAGGTGCTGGGAGGTGAGAGAAATAACCAAGGAGACTAGGGGCACTGAGAAGCCTTTGTATAGCTGGTTCCCCTAAGGAGCCTCCCAACTAGCTTCCATCCCTGGGGAGAAACGTGGTAAGGGCACGGAGCTATTGTGACTTGCGGGGAGAGCACCTGAGGGGCTGGGGTGCAGAAGACAGGCAGAGCTGCTAGAGAAGGTGAGCCTGAAGCCCCACGCGGAGTGTGACAGCTCGGAGCCTTCCCAGCTTGTGTCTGGCCTTGAATGATACCTCGGGGGATCAGAGAGGCAGGTAGTTCTTCCCGCTCTGGTCTCAGACAGCGCCCCCCCTGCCCCTCCCCACCCGCCTTCCATCTCCGACTTGACTGTCCCAGGGATGAGATGATCTGGGCTGGCATTCAGAGTTCCTTGGCCTTATCTGCTCTTTATGATTCTTTTCTTCTTATTATTTTTTGGATAGGAATCGGGTGCTGCCCCTGGTTTCTCCCACCATCCATTCCATCCTCTTTATCTTCTCTGTCACCTGTCACCTGGAGAGCTTGCAAGTTCTGGACAATTATTCCCAAGATGTCAATGTCCTCTAGCCAGAGGGCGAGCCACGTGTCTGAGGGGTCTGAGGCTATGACATTTGGACACATGAAGCTGGAGGATGGGTCAGAAGGGGGCATGGGAAAGGTCTGTAGAGGTGGGACTGCATCTCTAAAAGAGGGAGCAAAAATACCTTTGGAAAGGTCAAGGTGACACTGAGGTGGGAAATGGTTTGATGAAAGTAAACAAAACTATGTTCTTAGAAAACTACTGGTGAACTTCAAGACATCCTGGACTAGGTGGGGAGGAGTTCCCAATTCACAGCGAATGTGGCAGGGAAGGACAGAAGCTGATTCCCAATACAATAGCCCTTGACTTAAGCAAACCAAAGATATGATGTAATTTTAGAGTTGAAGGAAACCTTAGCGATCACCTCTGGACATTCCCAAATATGGCAGCAGATCAGAATCAGCATCCCAGACCTACTAAAGCAGAATCTCAAGGTTGAAGAGGATTCCAAGGTATCTTAGCAACAATCACAGATACCATCCAAACCGGCTCCTATGTTACTGCAGAAGAAACAGGTGAATGGTGAACATCATACAGCTACCTAGGAGCACTGCAAGAGCCACGACTCAAAATCCAGTTGACATAAATGATATTAATATGGAATGATTCCATACTAATGATGGGGGTCCTTTACATAGAAAGTTCCTTGGTGAGTTAAAATTTTTAAAACAATTTATATTAAAATTTACCCAAGTAATAGTGTTTAAAATGATGGACTGCCAGTAGCCCAGTATGTCTGTTTTTTTTAATCTTGTGTTTTTAAATATACAGTAAAACTGCTCTGTGTACAGTTTCTATGAGTTCTAACACATAGAGATTTGTGTTAAGCTCCACCACAATCAGGATCAAAACAGGTCCATCACCCTCAAGCCCTCTCCTGCTGCTCTTTGTAGTCACACCCTTCCTCTAATCCTAACCTTTGGCAACCACTGGTTTGTTCTCCTATGCTATCGTTTGGCTGTTTCCGGAATGTCACATAATGAAATCATATAGTGTGTAACCTTTTGAGAGTGACTCTTTCACTCAGCTTAATGCCTTTCAGATTCACTTATGTTGTTGTGTGTGTTAATAGTTCACTCCTTTTTATTGCCGCGTAGTATTCTACTATGTGTTTATAATATGTTTATCCATTCACTTGTTAAAAGACCATCCCACTTTTTGGCAATTATGAACAGAGCTGCTACAAATTTTCGTATGCATGTTTTTACATGAACATGTCTTAGTTTCTTTAGGAATGAAATGAAGTGGGATTGTTAGGTGATTTGGTAAGTGTATATTTAAGTTTATAAGAAAATGCCAAACTGTTTTCCACAGTGGCTGCACCATTTTGCATTCCCACCAACAATGTAAGAGAGTTCCAGTTGCTTTGCATCATTGCCAGCAGTTGATATTGTCAGTTTTTATTTTATTTCGCCTATTCTATTAGGTGTATAGGTATTCTTCTATTTATTCTAATAGATCGCTCATTGTGATTTTAATTTGTATTTCTGTAATGTCTAATGATGTTGAGCACCTTTTCATGTGCTTATTTGCCATCATTACAGCCTCTTTGATGAAGTGTCTGTTTAAGTCTTTCGGCCATTTCTCAAAATTGGGTTGTTTTTTCTTACTGTTGTTTTGAGAGCTCTTTGTATGTTCTGGTTAGATGTCCTTTGTTAGATAGGAATTTGCAAATATTTCTTCCCATTCTGTAGCTTGTCTTTTCCTCATCTTGATGTTGTCTTTTTCAAATCTGAATTTCAAATCTTAATTTTGATGATGTTAAACTTAACACTTTTTTCTTTTGTGAATCATATTTTTGGTGTTATATCTAAGAATGTTTGCCTAACTCTGGGTAACTAAGATTTTCTCCTGTTCTTAAAGTTTTATACTTGTACATCTTATATTTACATCTCTTCTTGAGTGAGCTTTGATAGCTTGCTGCTTTCAAGGAGTTGGTGAATCTAAATCATTCAATTTATGTGTGTAGAATTGTTTGTTGTATTCCCTTACTAACCTTTTCTTGTCTGTGGAGTATGTATGTCGTGATCTCTCCTGGGTTATTCCTGATATTGGTAATTTGTGTCTTCTCTCTCTCTGTCTCTCGTCAGTATGGCTAGAGGTTTATCAATTTTATTGATCATTTCAAAGAATCAACTTTTGGTTTCATTTGACTTCTTCTATTTTTCGTTTTTAATTTCATTAATTTCTGCTCTTATGTTTATCTTCTGCTTTGATTATTTTTGCTCTTCTTTATGTACCTTCTCAAGGTAGAAGTGTAGATTGTTGACTTTAGACCTTTCTTGTTTTCTATTATGCTTATGTGATGCTATAATTTTTCCTCTAATCACTGCTTTTTGCATCCCACATATTTTGTATTTTCCTTTTTGTTAAGTGCACAATATTTTCTAATTTCTCTTTGAGCCATGGGTTATTTAGAAATGCGTTGTGTAGTTTCCAAGTGTTTAGAGAGTGCCCTGTTAGCCTTCTGTTATTAGTTTCTAGTTATAATTCCATTATGGTCAGAAAACATACTTTGTATGACCTCAATTCTTTTAAATTTGTTGAGGTTGGTTTTATGACCCAGAACATAGCATATCTTGATAAATGTTTCATGTGCACTTGAAAATAAAAAGTATATTCTTCTGTGTTGGCAAGTGTTCTATAAATTTCAATAAGATCCTATTGGTTGATGGGCATCATTCAGTTTTGTATACTTCTATACATTTGCTGATTTTCTGTTTATTTGTTCTGTTGATTACTGGGTGAGGAATTTTGAAATTTTCAACTCTAATTGTGGATCTATCCACTTTTTCCTTTGATAGCTATAAGTTTTTGCTCCATGTATTTATTTTTTTTTTAAAGATTTTATTGGGGAAGGGGAACAGGACTTTATTGGGGAACAGTGTGTACTTCCAGGACTTTTTTCCAAGTCAAGTTGTTGTCTTTTCAATCTCAGTTGTGGAGGGTGCCGTTCAGCTTCAAGTTGTTGTCGTTTCAGTCTTAGTTGTGGAGGGCGCAGCTCAGCTCCTGGTCCAGTTTCTGTTGCTAGTTGCAGGGGGCGCAGCCCACCATCCCTTGCGGGAGTTGAACCGGCAACCTTGTGGTTGAGAGGACGCGCTTCAACTGAGCCATCCACGTTGCTCCATGTATTTTGAAGCTCTGTAGTTAGATGCAGAGACACTTGGAAATTTTGATATGAAGTTAATTTGTTAATATGTGCATATCCACTTCCGCTTTCTTTTAATGATAGTGTTTGTATGGTATATCTTTTCCCATTCTTTTACTTTTAACCCACCTACATCATACTTTAAAAATGTGTTTTTTGAAGGCAGCATATAGTTGGATCTTTTAAAATCTATTTTAATAATTAATATTTTAATTGTTGCATTTAGTCTATTTACATTGAATCTAATTATTAATGTTTGGATTTATTTCTATAACTTTTTATTTCTGTTTGGTCCTCTGTTTATAATTCCACTATTTCTACTTTCCAGTCTTCTTTTGGGTGATGTGGATATTATTTAGTATTCCACTTTATTGATTTTTTTTCACTAAATTTTTTCCTTTTTCTTTGAAAATCACCTTATGTTTTCAATCCTGCTCTAAGGCAGGATTGGCAAGTGTTTTTTTTTTTCTGTAAAGTGCCAAACAGTAAATATGTTGATTTTGTAGGCCCACAAATCTGTTGCAACACTTTGAATGCCATAGCATTAAAGCAGTCATAGACAATATGTAAATGAATGAAGTGTAACTATGTTTCAATACAATTTTATGTACAAAACCAGGTAGTGGGCTGGATTTGGCCTGTGGAATATGGTTTATTAGCCTTTTCTCTAGCTTAGAAAATGTACTTTTCATAGTCCATTTGGAATTTGTATTTTACCACTTCAAGTTAAATGTAGAAACTTTACTACTGTGTAGGTCCCTTTCCTTTCTTACCTTTATGTTGTAGTTGTCATATGTATTACATTTACAGATACTGAAAACCCCATCAGGCAATCTTATAATTTTCATTTTCAACTGCTATAAACATTTTAAAGAACTTAAGAGAAGAATAATCTATGTTTACCATTTCTGTTGCTCTTTCTTTCTTGATGTCCCAAGTTATCATTTCTCTTCTGTCTGAAGAACTTCCTTTAGCATTTCTTTTACAGAAGATCTGCTGGTAAAAATTCTCATACATTTCCTTCACCTAAGAATGTCTTTTATTTCACATTCATTCCTGAATGATATTTTCATTGTGTATAGAATTTTGAGTTGACAGTTTTCTTGCAGCACTTTAAGTGTTGTTCCAGTTCCTTCTGGCTTCCATAGTTTCTCATGAGAAATCTGCAGTAGTGAGTCATTGTTACCTTATATGAAATGCATTATTTTTTTCTGGATGCTTTTAGAATATTTGCCTTTAATTTTCAGCAATTTGATTATGGTGTGTCTAGTCACAGATTTCTTTTGATTATATCCTGTTTGCGGTTCACTAAGCTTGTTTAATTTGTATGCTTGTCTTTTGCCAAATTTGGGACTTTTTGAGTAGCCATTATTTCTTCTAATAATTTATCTGTTCCATAGTTTTTCTCCTCACTTTCTGGGACTCTGGTGACAAGAATGTTAGACCTTTTTGTATTATCTCACAGGTCCCTGAGACTCTAGTGTGGTTTTTAAAAATATATATATATATATTTGTCTGTTGTTTAGAGTGCATAATTTATATTGATCTGTCTTCAAACTCACTTCTCTGTCATCTCCTTTCTGCTATTAAACCTATCCAATGAATATTTTATTTTGGTTATTACTATTTGTCAGTTCTAAAATTTCCATTTGGTTCTTCTTTATATTTTCTATTTCTTTGCTGAAGCTTTCAATGTTTCCATTTGTTTCAAGAGCATTTCCCCTTTCTTCTTCCAGTATGGTTACAGTGCTTTGAAGTCGTTGCTTTAAATTCCAATACCTCTGTCATCTTGGGGTTGTCTTTTCCCTGGAGAGTATTTTGTATGCTGAGTAATTTTATATTTTATATTGTATCTTGATATTTTGAATATCGTCTTGAGACTCTGGATCTTGTTAAAATCTTAAAGAGAATGTTTTTTGTTTTAACAGGCAATCGAGTACATTAGGTTCAGGCAGAAACCTGCCTTCTTTGTACCGTGGTTCCAATGTCAGTTTTTCAGTTTGTGGTGCTATTTGAATCAGTCCTGCACATGTGCCACCCGGTAGCCAGTCAGACCTGAACAGTGGTCCACCCCGGAGCTCAGTTCACAAAGCTTTGGTAAGCTGTTTAGGGTCAGGACCTATGCTTGTGCAACTCACAGGTGAGCCCAGGAGATGACACACAACTCGAGGGGACTGTTCTCGTGATTTCCTTTGCCTCTGCAATCTCCCTGACACTTTCTGGTTCTCTGGGTCTTCCCTTCCCAATCCTCTGGCCAAAAATTTGGGGTTTTAGTTTCTCTACTCTGTTGGGCATTTTCCACTACGTGTCTGGGCCAAGCATCAAGAGAAAATAAAAAGCAGAGGGAATTTTCCTCACACTCATAGGACAACTCCTGTGGTCAGAGATAAGAGTACTCCTCCCTCATAATTTTAAGTGCCTGCCCAGCCACTATTGCTGTCATTGTGCTGCTGTAGCTACCTGGGGCTGGAGGTGGAAGAGAAGGAAAAAAGAAAACAACAGGGACTTCCCCCACTCTGACCCTTAGGAGTCCCTTCCTGCTCCTCAGACCTGCAATAGAGGGCTCCAAGAGCAGCTCTGAAAGAGCTCCTGATGTACATTGCTAGGTTTGGGGCTGAGTCCACTCTGGGCAATACTGGAAGAGGACAAATGGTGAACTCACCAATGGTTTAGTGGAACTCTGAATTCTGTTTTTTCCCTCTCTGCTACCATTTATTTCTCTGAGATCTCAGATAGCTGTTCCATGCATTCTGTCCAGGAACATGGGAGAGACACGGTGTGTTGTGCCTTCTCCACTTATAATTTGTGTGACACTGGGCAACTTACATACCAAATTTAATATACCTCTTTTGTCATCTTTATAAGAGAATAATAGTTGTATCAATCTCAGAAGGTATATAAATTAAATGAATTTATATACATAAAGCAGTGAGAATAGTGCTTGAACATAGAAAGTACTAATACTAGCTTTTATTATTAGCAATTATCGTAGAAAGATTAGAAAACAGATAGGCAAAGACAAAAATCACCCCAAACCCCATAGCATATATGAGTACATTATGGTTTACATTATTTCAGCTTTTTTTCTTCTTCAATTTTTTAAAAATTGGGGAACAGTGTGTTTCTCCAGGGCCCATCAGCTCCAAGTCATTCTTTCAATCTAGTTATGAAGGGTGCAGCTCAGTTCCACGTCCAGTCGCTGTTTTCAATCTTGGTTGCAGGGGGCAGTCCACCATCCCATGTGGGAATTGAACCGGCAACCTTGTTGTTGAGAGCTCGCGCTCTAACCAACTGAGCCATCTGGCCGCCCTATTTCAGCTTTTTAATTCAAGATATATTTACCAATTGTTTGGTCAAATGAGTAAGTTAAAGTTTAGGATTATATCCCCTAAATTATGCCCTTCACATTAGGGGAGAGATCACAGAATGAAACCTTTCTGTCTCCAGGCCTTCCTCCCCACTATTTCTCCCACCCTAAGTGCTCATCCTCCCTTCCTTTTATTAGGCCAACTGCTACTTGCACTTCTAGTTTCAGTTTAAAGGTCACATCCTTGGCTTTCCTGACACCAGGCAAGATATAGATGCCCGTTAAATGCTTTCATGTCACCCCATAGTTTTTCGCACTTATCACTTTTAATTTTATAACCATATACTTAAGAACCTCAAAGGACAGGACAAGTCCTCTCTCTTGTCCTATACTTAAAGTTTTGCATGTTCTCATCCTTCTCTCCCAGATGATGACCCTGGGCCTCCTTACCTGTTCTCCAAGGCCCTGCAGTAGAAGCCTTTTCAGCACTAATCTGGGGAAGTCTGCTTATGTAAGTGGGACTTCACAGCTCAGAACTGAGTTGATAAAGGCAATGAAGGCACACTTTCATTCTATATCCTGGAGATTCTAATTCAATAGAACTGGGGTAAGAGTGGGGTCCAGGAATATGCATTTTCAAAAGCTCCCCTGATGATTCTGATGCTGGTGGCTCAAAGAAACACTGCCTGTAATAGGAAATTTCTGACATGGCTTCCAATGATCCCTGCCTTCTGAGTCACTAGACTGGACCTGGTGATTGGTAAAGGTGATGGGATGTCTCTTCTGTGGTGAGGTTACAAAAGGTTATTTCACCTTGCCAATGTGGCATCTTGCTCTGAAAGAGAGGGCTACGTGGATACCCTCTGACCAACACTCAGCCAGGAAATGAGGTCTTCAGTTCTATCACCTATGGGGTAGTGAACTCTGCTGACAATCACTGAGTATGCTTGGAAGCAGGTCCTTCCCACGGGGACCTTGAGATAATATGGCTCTAGTTAACACTTTGATCATAGCCTGTAAGAGACCCTGAAGCAGAAAAGTTAGCTCAGTTGTGCCCAGAGCCCTAAACCACAGAAACTGAGTTAATGTGTATTGTTTTAAGCCACGACATGTTAGAGTAATCTGTACACAGCAGATTACTAATACACTGCCTAGACTTGCCTCTCTAAACCCCCTTTGGGCCATCCATGTTGGAAGACACACCTAAGTGGAATCTCTGATCTCTCTTTAACAGGATTTCATGAAATACTGACTGTAGACATTGTCTCTGCTCTTCTTGTGCATAAAGATGTGCACCAATCCAACTGCCATTTTTAGCATCAGAGACTTGGCTTAACCTTTTAAATGTTATCTGTTTCACGTGCAAGCACTCTGAATGCTCATGCAGGTAAGTTATCTTCCTCTTCCTCTTACCATAGTGGTCCAGACCTAAGACCATCTAAATTCCTGTATAGTATGGATCAGCGTGTGAGTGCAAATAATGCTAAGGTTCTTGGCTGGGAAGATTTTCCTGGTGCCCTGGGCTTGGTTATACATGGAATTTCTAAAACCTGAACCAAATTTCATGGTAAAAAACTGAGCCCACAAATAATTTGCTCCCCTTCCCCCATTGCCTTGGTAGCCAGGAGCCCATCTTTATAATTCAAAGACAAATTACATTTCCATGTCCTTGGGGTTGTGAACAGTCCCCCCCGCCCCACTTGGGGTGTTGAGCTAGATAGTCCCAGCCCAGCCCACACTACACTTGACAACCATCCACTAAAGCCTGGAAACTAGAGAGATCAGGGAAGTTATGGAACCATCAGCTGGAATTAGCTTACAGGAAAATGGGATACTAAGTTCAAGAGAAAAACTGGGGCATGGGCAGAGGGATGGGGTACAGGTTCAAAGCCAGGACTTCTACACATTGGAAGGTGTGGGAGGAAGAAAGGATTTATTGCAGAGGTAGAGACTGAGAATCAAGGTGCAACAGGCTCACCAAGCTTATCTAGGGAAAAGCTAAAATGAGAAGCCAAGCGTGTCAACTCCTGAAACAGGGCTCAGTGGACTGGTCCCATTAAGTTTCCATTGCCTCTCAAGACAATACACTCAACCAGCCCACTTTTAATTGAAAACTCAGGATCTTTCTAGTTCTATGACTGAATACCTTTAGGACCAGTGAAGAGTGTGTCCTAAATCTCCACCTACAGAATAGCACAAACTCTGGAGAGCAACTCAGTCAACACTGGGACCCTTAGGAAGCAACTGCTTCCCATGCAAGTGGGGTGCTCAACAGTCCCTTACACTAGAGCTTCCCAATTCTAGGGAGTGCACAGCAACCCATGAGGCCAAGGAGACCAATCATCTCAGGACACTGCGAGGGAAGCTCTGCCTTGGACAAAAGACAGTATCCTGACTGCTGCTTCTTACTGTAGACCTGAGAGTTCTGTGTAATTGTGAAGTAAAACCTCAAGTTTACTGGCAACTCTTCCCCCTTATAATTCTATAAGGTGAAAGGAAATAGGCTGAATTCAAGCTCCTTGAGAGCAGGGAGTGACCATCATTTTGCATCTCCAGTGCCTACTACATGTTGGTGTCAGTAAGTATCCACTACTTCTAAATGAAATGTTGAGATACTGAGCATTTTGTCCAAAGTCATGTAGCCCAGGACTCAGCACACAGTATCTGATTCTCTTCTTTCTCCAGAATTTTGCTTTAGAGTGGATCAGGAATGAACCTTCTTCCCATCCACAAATATCAAAGACAGAAGATACCCAGTTCAGGGCATGTTTATAGATAGACTTCTCATAGATTTATTTCTGTGTTATGTTATATATAGATTTATGTATATATATATTTTTTTATACAATCTATATCCCTTTCCCTTCCCCACCAAATTCACAAAAGGAAGTATAAATCCTTCCAGGACTGCCATCAGGCTTTCCAAGATAGCCAGCGCCAAGAAAAAAGCATCTCTCAACATCTCAAGAAACAGCTACCCTTCTTAGGCTCTGGGGTCATTGAAGCAGCAGCATTCCCAGGACCCAAGGGGAGGTGCGAGGAAAGGAAACAACTGTCGTGTGACAGAATTCTAGGATGAAAGTGTCCAGTGACTCCTACAAAGGCAGACTGGCTCCTAGAATTCTCAGAGTGGGAATAAAAGTGGTTCTGCAGATGCTGCCCAAATAGGCTGGGCGTAGGGAACAGAACTGGGGATTAGGCATGCAGGGGTGAGGTGGTAGGACAAGGAACATATGTGGGTTATACTGGAGGCATCGCAGCCCCACCTACTCAATGACATGTAATAAACAAGGACACATGCTGGCTCTTAAAAATATACGGGAGAGAACATGGCAGCGAGGATAGTAGGACAATGGGACACATAAGAAAGTCACATAAAACAAAAAGTACCAACAAAAACATGACTTGTACTTGCCTCCTCCCTAGAGAAGGGGTGATCTATGCTTGGGGTTGGGGGAGAGAAGAAGGGAGGTGAAAGGTCATGAACCTAGGATTATCAGCTGGCCAGGGGCACAGGAAGGCTCTTTGAGGACTCCTAAGGGGCAGGCAGGCAGCTGGGATCCCGTATCCCCAGTGAAGAAACGACAGTCCCTTCAGTTCGACTTGGACCAAATCTTGGCACTCCCTCGGAGCCTGGCAAGGGAAGACAGACAGAGAGGCTGCAGGAATCCCCTAACGCCTAAAGACCCCCCATCCTCTACCCCCATAACTAAAGGGAGTAAGGGCAGCCAGGTCTCTGAAGGAAAAGCAGGGCACCTTGGAAGCAAGCAGTTCCTGCCACATTGGCTTACCCTTTGCCTTTTGAGGCTTTCTTGCTTGGCTGACGCTGGTTGGTGCCAGCAGCTGGTTCCCTCAGTTCAGTCAAGTGTTGCTCAGGGTCCTGAGATGTGGCTGCAGCTGCTGCTGCTGTTGTAACTTTAATGGTTTTTTTAAGGTTGGCGACCTGCCAGGACGAAAGGAGTGGAGGATAACAAGGAAGGTTCCAGAACCTGACAGTCCCTGCCCACCTTGCCTGTCTCCTCCAGCCCCTGTCCAAACCCCTTTGCACTGGACAACTGACCCAGGCTGGAGGAGCCTGGGTCTGTCTTGATGCCCTGCCAGCTCACCTCACTCTCAATCTGCTGCTTCAGGCCCAGCTGCTGCTCCTTGTGCTGGTTGGCACGGCTCACCTGCTCCTCGATGCCTGACAGCACTACCTCACAGCCCACACACCTGCAGGAATCGGGAGTGAGAAGCAGCAGGAGAACCGTGATCACAGACTCACTAAAAACAGACTCAGAAAGGACCCTAGATCCTGGTATCCAAACCCTTTTCTGAGTTAGGAACCCTCACCAGAGCACCTGGAAACCACCTGCAACAATATTCCCAGGAGCCAGAAGGACACTCAGGGACAAGAGAGCTATAAGGAAGTACCTGGAGTGATGTACAAGATGGGAGTAGGAACTGAAAACAAAATGGGACAGGAGAAGCTAAAGAGAAAAAAAAGGTGTATGAATTAACTAAGGTTAGGGAAGGACACAAGGAGAAAAGCCAAAGTGGAAGAGGTCCAGGGCCTATGGACAATCAATGCAGATCAGTGGGTTGAATCCAGCCTAAGAGGTGACCAACATCCCAGTGAGGATCCTCTAAGAGTACCACTCCCCTTTCTCTGCCCCAATTACTATACCAAGGACACCATCTCCTGCCTCTTGCCTCCCAACCCCTCATCCACTCCTTTCCTCTCTGAGAAGCCTTTGGAGGAACAAGCTCATTTCCCTTCATCCACCTGGATTCCACTTCTGCAGCCCAGTCCAGCCCTCACCCCTCCAAAGCATCTCTCCCTTTCTTGGGGTGAAAAGAGAAGGGACGATGCCAGGACACAGGTCTCACCACTCCTGCAGGGTTCGGGCAATGGCACTGAGGTCCTGGCGCTGGATGTCCCGCCCGATGCTGTAGTCAACCTCCAGCCGCTGATTGCGCTGGTCCAGGGACCCTCGCAGCACATCGGCGTACACAGCCTCAATGACAAGGTCTTCCAGCTGCCTCACGTTACGCAGGGCAAGGGCCTCCAGCAACACTGCATATGGGATACACTGGGGCCCAGGGAGGTGGGGCTGGGATTTGTGAGGTTCTGCTGCAGAGAGAGGCTTCCAACATTCTCCTTCCTTCCTTTCCCCAGCCTAGGCTCACCTGCCTCCCCTCCCCTCCTACTCCAAATATGTCTTCTAAAAGGTTGGTTCTAAAGCAAAATAAATAAAAGTATTCCCACCTGAAAAATAATAGCATGAGAAGGACAATCTTAAAATGGAAGATTTATGATCTCCTCCCACCCTTACCTCCCACACCACAGAGGAAGAAAGTGACCTCTGCTTGGGTGTCAATCCTCTGGCCACAGCTCAGGGTAGCACTCAGACCTTGGTCAAGATCAGCTTGACATAATGGGAGGGTGTGGTGTGGGAGAGGTCTGGAGTTACTGTTCACCATTTACACACTGCATACTTCCAAAGAGGCTTCTCACAATAGACAGCCTGATTTAAGTAAAATCATGAAAACAATGGGAGAGTCTAGTAACAATTGGGAAAGTGCAGATGGGCAGGAGGGGGATATTTAACGAAAAACCAAACCTAACAGGAAATACAGAGACACTTCCAGGTTACATTATTTCTTATTCTAGGAAATAAAAGCCTAGCATTTCACCAGAAGACAGAACCTTGTTCCCAGCTCTGAGCGCAGAGGCTGTTTGAATGGGAATTTCTATAATGGGGAGGAGGGTGATTGTTGAACAACAGTGAATGGCATCCTAGTTGGTATTTGGACCCAAAACGCTAAAGATGTTTAGAATTTGATTAAAAAATTAAAAGAACAGAAAATTAAGAGAATATTTAGCCTAAAAGGCTGCAGGTAATGGAGTTCAAATACAGACCTTGAAGGGACATGGGGGCAGGGGGGAAGGCAGAAAGAAGCAACAGTGTGGTCAATGGCTATCCGAGTACAAATTCTCTTCAGACGGGCCCTTGAGAAGGGCTTATACAAAAGGATGGTCTTTGGCGCAGGACTGGGGAAACTACCACTCACCTTGACTTTGGCAGCCAGGGTGACCACGGACAGGTGTCGAAGCTTATTCTTCTGAGCCTCTGTGAGCGGGGGAAGATTCCGGGCTTCAGCTAGGAAAAAAGGACAAAGTATATCCCTTCTTGTGGGAAGGCCTAGCCTCCTTCCACTGATTTTTTTTCTCTTTTTTTCTTTTTTTTTTAGTTGTCCATGCCAATTCAGGCTTGACCCAAGACTCTGTGTACCTAAGGGATCTAAGTAGGGTACCCCAGGAACTTCTTCTAAGTCCCTCCAGAAATTGCCCTTCTCCCACCTCCACTACTCTGGAGCTCCAGCCCCTCTGGTTACCTAGGTAGTCAGCATATGTCCCATAAGCAAACACCGTGAGCAGGCGGAACGTTGAAGCAAAGTCACTCTCAGCCAGCTGCAAGAATATGAGGGAAGAGATGACAGGAAGAAGGGCCTCTCTGTTCACCCTCCTCCCAGCCTTTCCCTGTTTCAAACCCCACTTTCTGGCCCCATCATTCATCTCCATTAACTCTCCGAGCTCACTGAAAGGAACTGTCTGCATCTTTCATCACTCTCCCCATAGGAAGGCCTCATTTCCACCTTTAGGCCTTTGCTTACACTACTCCCCCAAACCTACAATGCCCTCTTCCTCCATATGCCTCCAATTCCTACCCTAAATTCAGAGTTTAAAACATTCATAGTGTTCAGTATCTAACACACACACACACCCGACATTGCAAATGGCGATGTTTGGTCCTCAGAGTGTGTGTAACATTTGTGAATTTGATTATCTTTAGGCAGTTTGTTATACTCCCCTATTCACCAGACTCCTGCCTCAGCCTCACTCATCTCTGACAGCTACACGGCCTAGGCAGTCATTGGAATTTGTGGCCTCTGCTTCAGACCTGCCTCACCCAGGGGGCTTTCCTCATCCAGGGCAGCCCACCCAGATCTCCTTTTCTATCACTGATCACTCATTCTGGCACTTACTCAATCAAACCCCACCTAAGGTTGTTACCTAAGAATATATTTCTTTCCAACAGGATTACAGACCTAGTCTCTGGTATCCCACTTAGGTCTAGCAGAGTTAAGCATGTAGTTGGCTCTATCAATAAATACTTGCTAAATAAATGATATGTTCATGTATATCCATTCGTCTGATTTCTGCAATCGGGAAGTAAGTTTCAGAAGGATAAGCTCTATTGTCTCTTACTTTTCCGGCATTCACAGACAACTAGCTGAGTGCTACATATGCATAAAATATATGCTTTTTCTTCACCTTGACTGAGTATCTTTAGTTCCACTGCAGAGGAAAGCAGGGAAAGAAGGCAGCCAGTTTTCTCCGTACCACAGTGATCCCAGAAGGCTAAATCCGCTGCCTCAATCACTGGCCCTCAACAATTTAGCTCCTAGTTTGCGCACATACCACTGTCATAGCATCTCAGGACTTGGGCTGGTGTATATCTTGGCAACTCACCCACCCTGGATTTTAAACTCTTAACACTGCCACATCTGTGTGACCAGTTCTCTCTGCTGTGTTCCTAGCATCTTGCCACATGTCTTTATGAAAAAGGACAGCTTCTACCTGATCTAATTTAAGTGAATTAGCATATAGTGCAAAGAGGGGAGTACAGGGCATGCCAATTTCATGTTACATTCCTTCCATTTATACCCGACTTCACACTTTCTCATAATTTTACCTGATTTTTACAGTAACGGTGAGGGGCATTATCAGCTCCATTTTTAAAAGAGAAAACTGAGCCCCTAACATAAAAGTGTCCTGATCAAGGTGACATGATTATTAAGGGCTATTACATTGGTGGAGACAGGCTGGAATCAGGTCTCCTATTCTGAATCACAGGCTCTTTTGCTTGAAAATATCCGGTTTCACAGCTCACTTATCCTCAAAGGGAAACTAAGAGGCTCACTTGTGTACTGAGTACTCTTGCAAGATGCCAGTTAATCATCATCCTATTCTTGTTCAACTGAATGTTATGGGGTTACAAAACGAGGCCTGCCCCCCATTCTCCAATTCAGACTTTAGCCCCAAGCTTCCCTGTGGGCTATCCAGGTCAGGACCCACCTCTCTAACATTAGGCATATCCAGCAGTTCCCCAAACACGTAGACACCAGGGGCCTCCAGCACCTGGTGGATGAGTGTGGCCAGTGCTGCCCCCTTGGCCGACTTGGCCAGGAGCAGAAATTGCTCCTGGTTCTGCCCTGTCACCTTCACCTCGGCACTCATGGCTGCACTGAGCTGGGGGTACTTGGGCTCAGGATGTCTGGACCTGAAAGGAAAGAGGATGTGAAAATGAAGGTCCCTAAACAGCGGGGGAGTGGGAAGGACAGGGCTAGGGGCTGGTTGCAGAGGCACCGAGTCACTTCTGTAATGAGGAATCAGAGATGGAGCAGCCTAAGGCTCGGACCTCGGAATCCTAACACGGGGCCACCTTGAAGGAAGCCTGGCTGATACAAGGTTGCCACGCCCACCCTCCTCCCTTACGTGGGCCTAACCCCAAGCCCCACCACATGCACCCAACTGTACCCCAAAGCACAAGATGCAGTGGGGGAATGGGTGTCACATGGTGTCCATCCCAGTGACGACGCTACCTCATATCTCCACTTGTGTTCCGCAGGTGCCCCCAACCACGTGACCTCACCCGCACGATCTTTCCACGTGGCTCCGCCCCCTCCCTTAAAGAGGCCGCCCCGGGACCGTGGGCTCCCGCCGACTGCTGCGTACCCTGGAATAGACTCTGCGGGCCGCTACCTGGAGGCTTCGTCTTCCAGAGCACGGGGCGGGACCGTCGCTCCGTCACCTCCGGCAGCTGTTCCGAGCCTTTCCTGCCACCTCCATGCAGGGTCGCTCTGGCCACTAAACTCTATGGATGACTTCCGGCCGCACTTCCTCTCTAACTAGGCGGGTTCTGGGCGGGATATTCCTCGCTCCCGCCTTCCGACTGCTGAAGTAGCTGTGAGCGACACACGCATTCTACTCTCTGATTGACTGTTGAGGAAAGACTGACGGGCGCTTTTTTTCGTGCTTTGTTTCAATAAAACTTTATTGCTGGTCAGCGCTAGACGCTAACTGTAGAGAGAACCTCTGATCTCAGGCAGGTGCCAGGTGGTTCTGTGTCAGTTCCAAGCTGCCAGAAATCTGGAGACCTGGCTGCACGGGGGTGCCTGAGGCGAGAGGAAGGCTGTGATGGAAAGAGAGGAGGAAAAACAGGGGGGAGGGGCGGGAAGCGGGATTTGAGGAGGAGAGAAGGAGACCATGTCAATAATAGAAGTTTAGCAGCAGAGATCATCTGGGTAGTTCAACCAGTCATTTTTTTGAGGAGCAAGAGAAAAGAAGTGGAAAAGGTAAATAACAGCTTACATGTATTGAGTCAAGCATCTTTTAAAACTTTATCCCATTGAATCCTCATAACTACAGCGTCCCTAGCGTGACTCCTGTTCACCGTCTATCTTGATTACAACATGTACTTATAGAGTGATGCTTTCCTGAACATTGACTCTTTCAATTCCTGAGGAGGAAAAAAACCTAGGTGTAAGAAAGGCATGTATTATTATCGTTTTTCAGATGAGGAAATGGGTTCAAGTCTTTTCAAACCTGAAATCATCTTTCCACTTCACCATGACACTTTTTTTGGGGGGAGGGTCACTATTTATTTAGGACAAATACTCCACATCTGTGATTCTCTCCAGTCAGAAGTTCTTTGAGGGGATGCTGACAGCCTTGGCCAGTCGGAGAATGGAGTCATCTGACTCGCCCATCCTGTGAATGGCCCCACAGATAGCATAGGTTTTAAACACCTTTGAACCTGCCTGTCACCTTGTCAACCTCAGCCACATTCATCCGGATGGATGCGTGGTCCTTGGCGCCGATGATGTGGTTGCTGGCAGGGCATTTCTGCAGCACATACAGGTCCACGAACTCGCCTGCGTTGTTCTGCACGTCGGGGGTGCACCTGGTGCCACCACGACGAGTGTGAGCACAGAAAGCTCACCATGATACTTTAGGGGGGAAAATTAACTAACATTTCTATAGTGTTTTATATTTCATACCGGGTTTGCAGAAGTTCAGATGAGAATAAAAGTTAATGACATCTTGGAGGCTTTTGTGTTAAGCACTGAGCTAAGAACTTTACTTAATTCATTTGATGCTTATAACAACCTATTATTGTTTCCATTTTCCAGATTGAAAAACTGAGAGCCAAGGAAGTTAAGTAATTTATATGTAAATGAAAGAGGAGAACGTGGAAAAAGAGGACCTAAATAAGAGAAAATCATAAGACTGCTAGACTACTGCAGCTAAAGGGACTCTAAACTTAAAATTTATGGTCCACATGGCATGGTTTATGGAAGAAAATGGGAAGCAGAAATAGGAAAGGAGAGAAAGAGAAGAAAAAGAAGAAGGAGAAAGAGCTGGAAGAAGAGAAAGAAGAAATGAATGGAAGAGATGACACATAAAAGTGAGAAGAAATCAAAGACATAATAAAATATCCAAAGTTTGAAGGAACCAAAGAATTATGAGTTCAATCTTATCAATTTAAAGAGGGAAAGAAAAAAAATGAGGAAAGAACGAGAAAAGAGCCAACTATGGTCTATTATGTTCTATTAGGTCTTTATTTTTAAAACTTTT
This sequence comes from Rhinolophus hipposideros, assembly GCF_964194185.1. Taxonomy (NCBI): domain Eukaryota; kingdom Metazoa; phylum Chordata; class Mammalia; order Chiroptera; family Rhinolophidae; genus Rhinolophus; species Rhinolophus hipposideros. The sequence goes on along the minus strand of NC_138055.1, from coordinate 23,947,084 downwards.
AAAAAAGACTTTATTTTTTAGAGTAGTTTTAGGTTTACAATAAAATTGAGAGGAAGGAACAGAGGTTTCCCATATAACCCCTGCTCCTACACATGCATAACTTCCCCCATTATCAACATCATTCACCAGAATGGTACTTTTTTTCCCCCAAGGATGAACTTATATTGACACATTATAATCATCCAAAATCCATGGTTAACCGAAGGATTCACTCTTGGTGGTGTACAATAAGTGGGTTTGTATGACATACATCCATCATTTAATATCACACAGAGTATTTTCACTGTCCTAAAATTTCTCTGTTCTCTGCCTATTCATCTCTCCCCACCCCCTACTCCTGATACCTACTAATTTTTTTTTTCTTTTCTTACTAATCTTTTTATTGTCTCCATAGTTTCACCTTTTCCAGGATGTCATAGTGTGGAAATCATACAATATGTAGCTTTCTCAGATTGGCTTCTTTCACTTTAAGTTTCCTCCATGTCTTTTCATGACTTGATAGCTAATTTCTTGTTAGCACCAAATAGTGTTCCACTGTCTGGATGTACCACAGTTTATTTATCCATTCACCTACTGAAGGACATATTGGTTGCTTCCAAGTTTTGACAATTATGAATAAAGCTGCTATAAACATGCATGTCCAGTTGTGTGTGTGTGTGTACATAGGTTTTTACTCCTTTGGGTAAATACCAAGTAACGTGATTGCTGGGTCATGAGTAAGTATGTTTAATTTTGTAAGAAACCACCAAACTGTCTTCCAAAGTAGCTGTACCATTTTGCATTCCCACCAACAATGTATAATTCCTATTGCTCCACATCCTGGCCACCTTTTAGTGTTGTTAGTATTCCAGCATTTGGTCATGCTAATAGGTGTGTAGTGATATCTTGTTTTAATTTGTATTTCCCTGATGACATAAGATGTAGAGCATTTTTTCATATACCTACTTGCTGTCTGTATGTCTTCTTTGGTGAAATCGTTGTTTGGGTCAAATTGTTTTTTTTATTGAGTTTTAAGAGTTCTTTGCATATTTTTATTAACAGTATCAGATTTGCCTTTTGCAAATATTTTCTTCCAGTCTGTGGCTTGTCTTCTAATTCTCTTGATATTGCCTATCTCAGAGCAGAAGTTTTAAATTTTAGTTAAGTCCAGCTTATCAATGATTTCTTTCATCAATCATGTCTTTGGTGTTGTATCTAAAAAAGGCATCACTATACTCAAGGTCATCTAGGTTTGTACTTATGTTATCTTCTTGGAGTTTTATAGTTTTGCATTTTACATGTCCCAGTCTATGTAGGTCTGTGATCCACTTTAATTTTTGTGAAAGTTGTGTGTGTATTCAAAGTCTGTGACTAGATTCATTGTTTTTGCATGAGAATGTCCAGTTATTCCAGCACCATTTGTTGAAGAGACTATCTTTGATCCATTGTATTGCCTTTGCTTCTTTGTTAATGATTAGTTGACTATATTTATGGGGGTCTATTTCTGGGCTCTCTATTCTGTTTCATTGATCTATTTGTCTATTTTTTTTTTTTTTTAGCAATACTACACTAGCTTTATCACTATAGCTTTATAGTAAGTCTTAAAGTCAGGTAGTGTCAGTCTTCCAACTTTGTTCTTCTCTTTTAATATTGTATTGGCTATTCTGGGTCTTTGTCTCTTCATATAAACTTTAGAATCAATTTGTTGATATCCATAAAATAACTTCCTGGGTTTGTGATTGGGATTCCATTGAATCTGTAGGTCAAGTTAGGAAGAACCTGACAATATTGAGTCTTCTTATCCATGAACATGGATTATTTCTCCATTTTTAAAGTTTCTTCTTTAATTTTGTTCATCAGAGTTTTGTAGTTTTCCTCATATAGACTTTATATATTTTTTTATTAGATTTCTACTTAAGTATTTCAGTTTTGGGGTGCTAAGGTAGATGGTATTGTGTTTTTAATTTCAAATTCCACTTGTTCATTGTTAGCATATAAGAAAGTAATTTTTGTATATTAATCTTGCATCCTTCAATCTTGTTATAATTGCTTATTATTTAGTTCCAAAAGGATTTTTTTTTGGTTGATTCTTTTGGATTTTCTATATAAATTATTACATCATATGCAAAGACAGTTTTATGTCTTCCTTCTTAGTCTATATACCTTTTATTTCCTTTTCTTGCTTTATTGCATTGGCAAAAATTTCCAGTATAATGTCAAAAACGAATGGTGAGATGGGAAAGCCTTGCCTTGTACCTGATCTTAGTGAGAAAGTTTTGAGTTTCTCACCATTAATTATGATATTAGGGGTATAGGGTTTTTGTTATTGTTGTTGTTCAACTTTTTATAAGTTTTAATGACAACCCTTTGAGGTGCATATTAATATCTCAGTTAACCTGTAAAAATACCAGGGATCACAGAAGTTAATTTGTTGTGGCGGCCAGATGGTTCAGTTGGTTAGAGCATGAGCTCTTAACAACAAGGTTGCTGGTTCAATTCCCACATGGGCCAGTGAACTGCGCCCTCCACAACTAGATTGAAAACAATGACTTTACTTGGAGCTGATGGGTCCTGAAAAAATACACTGTTCGCCAATATTCCCCAATAAAATTAATAATAATAATAATAATAATAATAACAATAATAATTTGAAGGTCACCAGTATAAGTGGTGGAACTGAGATCCAAATGCAAGTTTGTCAGATTCCGACACCATGTTAAGAGAAGAAACAAAAAAAAAGAGAGGAGGAAGAAAGAGATAATTTGAGATTTAGTCTTGATTCAGCCATGAACTAGCTGTGACCTTAAAGCAAATTGTGTCATCTGTGGTATCTCCTCTTCCATGTTTGCAAAGTGAGAGATAAATAAAGTCCCCAAGTCCAATTCTGATTCTGATGTTTTATGGTTCTGTGAGAAAAAGAGGAGTAAAAGGAGAAAATGAGAAAACAGGTGGAAAAGGAGAATTTGGAGAAAGAGAGGAGAGGGATAGACAAAAGAAGTGAGATTAGAAAGAGCAGAGAGAGAAGAGGAGGAAGAACAGATGTAAGAAAGAAGTAGAAATGGGAAAAGTGGGAAGAAAAGTAAAGATCTCCAAGAGGAGGATCTAAGCTAATAAAACTTAAATATAACCTAGGATGTAATGTTCATTCATTTGTTACTAAGTGACAGTTGTGTACAAGGCATGTGCCAGGTGCTATGTTTTTTTTTGTTGTTTGTTTGTTTTTAATTCTTTTATTGGGGAATATCAGGGAACAGTGTGTTTCTCCAGGGCCCATCAACTCCTTGTTGTCATTGTCCTTCAATCTAGTTGTGGAGAAGGCAGCTCAGCTCCAAGTCCAGTTGCCATTTTCAATCTTAGTTACAGGGAGCACAACCCACAATCCTATGCGGGAATTGAACCAGCAACCCTGTTGTTCAGAACTTGTGCTCTAACCAACTGAGCCATTGGCTGCTCCAGGTGCTGTGTTTTTAATGCTAAGGATAGAATACAAGATGCACTTAAATAAAGCCAGAGAGGCTGACTGACATTCAAGGGGTCAGACACATAATAAATAAAATATTCATCATGGATTCAAAAGGTATATATTGAGCACCTCTTATTGCCAGTCATTGTTCTATCTACTAGAGATATAGACACAGTTCCTGCTCTTTTGGTATTTACATTCTTTTGGTGAGACTCAGGCAATAAATACATACATATACATATATGTGAATAAATATTATATAGAAAAACAAGAGGGAGATGGAGACATTTTCTGTTTTATATATGGTAATAAGGAAAAGCCTTTCTAAAAAGGTAACAATGGAGCAGAGACCTTAAAAAAAAAAAGAGCAAGTCATGTGGATTTCTGAGGACAGTGTTCTAGGCAGAGCAAACTACAAGTACAAAGATGAGAACATATTTAATGTGTATGAAGAACAGCAAGGGGACCTGTATGGCTAGAGCAGAGTGAGCAATGAGAGAAGTAGTGGGAGAGACCAGAGAGAGAACAAGCCAGATCATATCAGACCCTGTGGGCCATTGTAAGGATACTGGTTCTTCCTCTGAGTGAGATGGGCAGCCAAGGGAGGATTTGAGAGAGGAGTAACGGGATATAACCACCCATATGTTTAAAATATGATGGCTGCACGGACAGAAGTAACAAGTCCAATTAGGAAACTACTGCAATTATCCAGGCAAGAGATGGTGGTGGTAGCAATGGAAGTGAGAAGTGGTTGGGTTCTGAATTTGATTTAAAGCTAGAGTGAACAGAATTTGCAAATGGATTAGATGTGAGGTGTGAGAGAAGAAAGGGCTAAGAATAAGATCGTACAGGCAACCTGCACCAAATTTCAAAATGCAGATCATTTTAACCTTATGAAAAGTTTTAACAAACTTTTCCTGAAAAAATAGGAAAGTAAAGGACACTCCTCAACTCATTCTATGGGACCAGAATTACTTTGATAACCCAACCAGAAAAGGCAATACTAGAAAGGAAAATTACGGGTCAATCTCATTTATTAAAAAAGACGTAAAAATCTTCAATAAAACACTAGCAAACTGAATCCAGCAAAGTGCAAAAAAGATCAAAATTCAAGACTAACTTGAATTTATATCAGGAATTTCAAGGTAGCTTAATATTAGAAAATACATTCATTTTATTCATCATATTAAGAGACTAAAGGAATAAATCACAGAATCATCTCAATAAATACAAAAAAGCACGTGATGAAATCAACAAACATTTGTGATCAAAAAATCTTTTAGAAAGCTAGAAGGGAACTTGTTAATCTGATAAAGAAATGCCTGGTATCACCAATTCTATTCAGTCTTGTAATGGGGATCCCAGCCAGAGTCAGAAAAAGGGAAAAGAAAAGTTGAAGGATTACATAAAAACAGAAACAAAGCTGTTACCATCTATAGAAAGTATCAAAACGTGATAGCATATGTAGAAAATTCAAAAGAATCTACAGATAAATTATTAGAATAAGAGCTTAACAAAATTTCTTGACAAAAATGTACAAAATCAATTATATATCTCTATATAAACAACAATGAGATGATGAATAATTTTAAGTTACCACTTGCAATAGAATGAAAAATATCAAATACCAAGGTATAAATGTAAGAAAATATGTGCAAGACCTATACGCAGCAAATTATAATTTGTTGTGAGACATTGAAGAGGGCCTAACATACGTGGAGAAATATTATCATGTTCATAGATTAAAAGTCTCAATATCAGGAGGAAGTCAATTCTCCCCACAGTGATTTATCGATTCAGTACAATCCTGATCAAAATCCCAACAGCCTTCTTTGTGATTGAATGGAACTGACAAACTGATTCTAAAATTTACATGGAAATGCAAAAGGACAAGAATGGACTCTTGAAGATGAATAAGATGGAAAGACTTGCTTTACCAAATACTAGAATATAATTACAAAATCATAAAAATTGAGATAGTATTGGCACAAGATAGATAAATTGATTACTGGAACATAATACAGAGCCAAAGAATAGACTCACATATATATATAGACACTTGATTTATGAGAGTTTGCACTTTTGAGCAACACATTTCAATGTTGCTGTGACCAATGAGTATCTATACGAAAAGAAATAAAACCAAAGCCCTACCTTAAACCATATACAAACATCATTACCTACTATACAATAGACTAAATGTAAAAGACAAATTAAAAGCCTTTTAGAAGATAATATAGAAAAATATATACATGAGTTTGGGGTAAGGAAATATTTCTTAAGACTCAAATACACTAACCATAACAGAAAAGATTGATAAATTTGACTACATTAAAATCAAGAACATCTGTTCGTCAAAAGATAAGCCACAGAATAGAAGGAAGCATTTGTAACATATATAACTGACCAAAGATATGTCCAAAATGTATAAAGAACTTCTACAAATGAATAAGAAAACCCTAACAACAAAAATTATTAATATAAACTAAAGATCTGAACTAGCACTTTACAAGAGGAAATCCACAAGGTCAACAAACATATGACAAGATGCTGGACGTCTTTCATGATCAGAGACATGCAAATTGAATCCATAATAAAATACCATGGTATGCACCAGAATAGTTAAAATTATAGTCTGAAAAATGTTAAGTGCTGACAAGAATATGGAACAAGAGAAATTCTCATATATAATTAATGAGAGTACAAGTAGTTAAACCACTTTGGAAAAGAGTTTAGCATTATCTAACAAAATGTAAGATACCCCATGATACAGCAATTCCACTCCTACATATATAACAAATATCTATAGTATTATTACATATATATCTTCAAAAGCAGACAGAAGAAACTATATTGTTAAGTAATGCACACATATATGGGGAAACTGTTAAGAAAAGCAAGGAAGTGATTGCCATAAAAGTCAGAATACTACTTACCTTTGGTGAGGAAGAAATGATGTATGACTGATTCAAGAAACACAGTCCTTTTTGAATACTAGCCAGGTTCTTTTAGTTAACCTGGATGGTGGTTACATGAGTATTCCCTCTATAAGTATTCCCTTTGTAAGTGTTCAATATACTTTATATTCAGCTCTCGTTTTATTTATCTTTGTGTGTTATATTTCACAAAATTAGAAATGGGCTTTTAAAAAGCATTTAATTCAACACCTACACATGACAAAATCCTTAGCAAACTAGGAATAGAAGTGGTCATATGTAACTTGATAAAAGTTATTTTTTAATAAGCTATAGCAAACATCACTCTTACTGGAAAAGCTTTGGAAGTGTTTTTAAAACCAGAACAAAAGAAAGATACCAGCTATCACTACTCGTATTTAACATTGCACTAATGGTCCTGGCCAGCACAAGACAAGGAAGTTAAAGCCATGGTATGGGAAAAGAAAAAGCAAATTGTCATCATTTGCAGATGACATGATTGTCTTTGCAGAAAATTCAAAAAATCTATAGCAATATTATTATACAGAAGAGAGAGTTTATCAAGGTGGTTGGGTCTAAAATCAGTATTACAAATCAACTGCATTTCCATATAGCAGCAAAAACAATTTGAAATGTAATCTTAAAAAATATCATTTACCATAAGAGAAAAGCAATAAACTACCTAGGGAGAGGTAAGAAAAGATGTGCATTATCTGCATGCAGAAAATTATTCAAATTCATTGAAGGACATTAAAGACGTAAATAAATGGAGAGATAGCCCAAATCCATGGTAGGAAGTTTCAATACCAAAAAGATGTCAGTTTGTCTTGAATTGGACTTTGGAGTCAATGCAACTCCATTTAAAATCCTATGGAACTTGACAGGCTGCTTCTAAAATAAAGCAATGGCCAAGAAATGTACAATATTCCTGAAGAAGAGTTTATTGCCAAGGCGGTGTTTGCTCTGGGAGATATCTACATTTATTTTAAAGCTATAGGATTTAAGAAAGTATATTATTGCTGCAGGTTTTTAAAAGCTGACCAGTGGAACAGAATAGTGTCCAGACCAGATTCATGTATATGTGCAACTTTGATATATAACAGAATTAGCACAGTAGAAAGGAGGGACTGTTTAATAAATGAGGCTGAGATAACTGATTTTTTATATTAAAAACGAAAAAATAGATCTTTATAATACACCATATAGAAAAATCAATTTTAGGTAGACTTAAGACTTCAGAATAAAGAACAAAGGTTTAAAATCTTTTGGAGAATATGTAAGAAAATATTTTTCTGATCAGAAAGGTAGAGAGTGATTTTTTACACAAGATACAAAAAGCATAATCATAAAATAAAGGGTTGACAAATATGCTGTAGTGCAGGGCGGCCTGCAGGGTCTCAGCTCCCGTTCCCCACACAAGAACACAGGATATGGCTAAGACAAAAAGGAACACCCACGGAGCCATAGGTTGGGGAGTCATACCACTATAGTCTCACTGGAGGCTGGATTCACACCACGTGCGATGTGCTGTCCGCTTTTCTGCCAACAGACCGACTCCCCATTTGCTAGCTGCAATCTGCCTCTCTGTAATCCACAATCCACACTCTGCTGCTTGCTAGCTCAGCCACCAGCTTCTTGCTAGCCCCCATTTGCTTCTAGCGTAGCCACAGCAATTATATTAGTGGCCAATGGCTCACTGGTTACAGCTCATGGCCAACTAGCCACAGCTGATGGCCATCCAATCACAGTTGATGGCCATCTACTACCCGAGCCAGCACCTTTCCACGTGAGGCTGAGAGCCTGGAAACTGCACTCCTGGCTCTGTCCCCACATATGCCTATACTGAAATTAAGAACTTCTTATAATCAAAATACGGACAGTCCCCGCCTTATGATGGTTCAACTTATGATTTTTTCCATTTTAGGATGGTGCAAAAGTGATACGCATTCAGTATAAACAGTACTTTGAGTGTTAAATGTTGATTTTTTTCCAGGCCAACCATATGCAGCTCGTTATTCTCATGATGCTGGGCAGCGGCAGTGACTTGCAGCTCCCAGGCAGCCACACAATCATGAGGGTAAACAACTGATATTGTACAGTGTACTGTGTTGCCAGCATGTTTTTGGATCTTGTGTTTTGTGTTTTTGCATCCCATCATGTGCACAAAACATCCATCTGTGTCTCCCGCTTCTGGTGAGAAGAGGAAAGCAATTACTCTTTTTTTTTTTTTTAATTAAATTTATTGGGGTGACAATTGTTAGTAAATTTACATAGATTTCAGGTGTACAATTCTGTATTACATCGTCTATAAATCCCATTGTGTGTTCACAACCCAGAGTCAGTTCTCCTTCCATCACCATATATTTGATCCCCTTTACCCTCATCACCCACCCGCAATTACTCTTGAGATGAAACTCAAGCTCATTGCCCAACTGTAGGCTAATATAAGTGTTCTGAGCATGTTTAAAGTAGGCTAAGCTACTTTAAACCTTTAGTAGGCTAAGCGGTGATGTTCGTCAGGTGAGGTGTATTAAATGCATTTTCGACTTACGATATTTTCAAATTAGGATAGGTTCATCAGGACGTAACCCCATCGAAAGTTGAGAAGCATCTGTACATCATGAAGAAAGTGAAAGGACAGATCACAAGTATCTTCACAAAGGAGAAAATATTTGCAATGTGTAAAACAAAAGATGAGTGTCCAGAATACATAAAGAACTCCTACAAATCAATAAGAAAAACACAAACAACCCAAATGATCAGGCATTTCCAAGAACAGGAAATTAAAAAGGCTATTAAGCATATGTAAAGATGCTCAACTGCATTAGTAATTAGAGAAATGCCAAATAAAACCACAAGGAGATACTACCATACACTTTCTGGGTTGGCAAAAATTAAGAAGTCTAAAACTACAAGTGCTGGAGACAATGTAGATCAATGGGAACTCAAATATTGCTGGTAGGAGTGTAAATTGAGAAAAACAATTTGGCATTCTTTCTCAGAGATAATTATTCTTAGACCTCCCAACCTAGCAATCTCACTGCGAGATACAAGCCCCAGGGAAACACTTGCACATATACTGGAAACAAATACAATAATGTCCATAGCAACAGTGTTTATAATAGCAAAAAAACAAAAAAAGGAAACAAATCACAAATCCATCAACAGAATAAATTATGTGCACACAATGGTGCATTGTATGTATTCCATTGAAAGTGTATGAACTCCAGATATATGCAACAATATGGATAAATCTTGGCAATGTCAAATTGAGTGAGAAAACAAACATGTACAAGGAGATATAATTTTTATAGAGCTGAAAAATAAGCAAGACTAAACAACATATTGTTTAAGCTTATACCCATTTGTGAGAAAACTATATTTAAAAAACAACAGAATAATAAAATAAAATTGGAAGATAGCGATTATAAGGAGGGGGCAGTGCAATGGGAGGATGGGGGACAAGTTATTGCAAGTTATAAATGCAAGTTATTGGTAGATTTCTAGTCCTTGAGTTGGGTGGTGGGTTCACAAATATTCATTTTATTTTTCCACTTTATAACTAACATATATATTAGCATCTTGTGCGTCAAATTTTTATATGTAGAAAATTATATTTATATATAATATAAATACATATTATATTTGTATATGTATATTTAAAGATAATAAAGTCAAATAAAATGCTAGCCAGCTATAAAGACATTAAAAAAAAAAAGGGTGACTCCAGGTTTTTTGTCCTGATCAACTAGAAGAATGGAAATGCCATTTCTTAAAAGAGGAAGTGTTAAAGGAGGGGCAGGTTTACAAGCCTGAGAGAAGGGAAGGGGCTGGGCTGGAGATAAAAGTTAGGGGACATCAGTAAAAATTATATTTAAAGCCCAGAAACTGAATGAGATCCCCTGGGGTGTGACTATAGATAGAGAAGATAGCCAAGATGCGGCAATAAGAAAGATGAAGAGGACCTGATAAAGGAGAAGGAGAAACCAGTGCGGGACGACAAAAATCAGGACAGTATAGCATCATAAAAGTCAGGTCAGAAAGCGTTTCCAGAATGGGACCTGATCACCTGTATCAAAGACCATTGACCAGCAAGTAAAATGACACTGACCATTGACCTTTGGACTTGGAAACATGGAGGTCACAGGTAGCCTTGACAAGAGGAATTTCAGCAGGGTAGTTTGGCAGAAGTCTGAAGGGGTGGGTTCAAGAAAGATTGGGAGCACATCCATAAGTCAGAATACTATGAGGATGTATGAAAGGATGACAAAGCCCTCTCTTCATTGATATGGGAAAATAGCAAAGATACACTGCTAAGTCACAAAGGAAAGATGTAGAACAGTGTATATGGTATGCCAACTTTTATGTAAAATACATGGGGGAATAACAATGTATACTACTCTTTGCTTGTGTATGCATAAAGAAATTCTGGAAGAATACATAGAAATTAGTCACAATGAGGGCAAGGATGGGAACTAGAAAGATGGTGGACAGGGCAAGAGTAAAAACTTTCATTATATAACTTTTTATATATTGAAAGCTTTTTGTACATATGAATGTATTACCCATTCAAAATAATGAATTACAAATATTAAATAGTTTAAGTTATTAAAAGAGAAAGAGAAGGAATAAGAGAAGTGGAAGAGATGGTGAATGGAGACAATCTCCTGAGATGCTTTGCTTTAGAAGGGAAACAGAAGGGCAGACACTGGATGGGGACATGGAGCTAAGGAGGGTTTGTTTTAAGCTGTGAGAAATTACATCATGTTACATGCTGCTAGGAATAATCAGGTAGAGAGGAGGAGAGACACGCAGGAGATGGAGGGACAGTCATTGGAGTAAAGTATTTGAAAAGGGATTCCCCCCAAGCCCCAAGGAGAGGTGGGGCTGGAATACGGTGGTGCAAGTGGGAAAGTTCTTTTCTGTCTGCTTCTATTTTCTCAGAAAAGCAGAAAGTAAGATCAACTGAGAGTGAGAAGCGTGCAGAAGTATGCTGAACATTGACGGACAGGAAACAGAAATTTATCCTGACAAATACTGGGACCCCCCCCCCCCCCACCACACACGTACACACCAGAAAATGAGCCCAGAGATAATGATAAAGAGACCAACAGAGCCAGACACAGGGAGAGAATTTACAGGCTGTGGAGTGTGGGAAGGTCCTCAAATTATCTGAAGACACATTTATCTATCACTCTGTATTTCATTGTCTCCCTAACTAGATCCCACGTTCCAGGAAGAAAGTGATGGCTTTGTTCTTGCTCTCCACTGTATCCCCGCCCATAGCACACTACCCAACATGTAGTAAGTGTTCGAAAAAGAGTCTTTGAAAGAATGAATGAATCAAGAATACTAGAAATACACGATGATGATTTGAAGTCCTCAGAGGAAAAGGCACTTACACTGGAAGTGAATCACTTGATAAATCTGACCCACACGCTTCATATAATGAGTCCTCTTACAGCACATCCTCAGGACGCACGGGGGTTCACTGGGGCCCAGGATATGGTATGATTTGTGCAGCCTGCCTCACATGGCCCGGTTCATATCCAATGTGCACTGTCTTTCCCCTGCCACTGGGAGACACTAAGAGGACAGCTCACGCACAGCTGTTCTGACCTCAGAATGAAGAACTCTCAGGGAAAGGAAAGCAGGAGGGCAGCCACTGCAGATGCTGGTTAGAACAGCAGGCTTCCTTCCGGGAGGCAGGAGTGCCAGGCTAATGATAGTAATAGCACAGGGGATGAAGGGCGATTGTCTGGAGGGGCGTGGGTGTAAGCAGAGACTCAGCCGAAAGCACTGTGCACAGATCACAGGGCAGAGATCAGGGAAAGCAGGCAGATAGAAAGGAAAGGCAAGTGGGGGGCAGAGGAGAGAATGAATTTCAAGTGGGCAGAGATCTCAGGTGAAGTTCAGTAAGCAATAAGTATTAAGCATCTGTTATGTGCCAAGCACTGACATAGGTTACAGGGGGAACAGGACAAATGAGATCTTTGTTTTCTAGAGTCTGTGGGGATGGGGGGCAGACAATAAGCAGTAAATAAGTATAAGATCATTTCAGAGTGATGAGTTAGAAAGACAATGAAATATATTGACGAAATAAGAGTGGGCGGCTGAATGGCAAGAAGGAGTCAACCGGGTGAAGGGCGGCACAGAGGATTCCAGGAAGAAGGAATCCAAAGTGCAGGGGAGCTAAGAGAATGACTCTGGATGTTCTGAGACATCAAGAAATCCAATCTGGCAGGAACAGGGTTTGAACATTGAGGAGGGGTACAAGTTGGAGGGCCCCTCCTAACAAGTCAGATTTATTCCAATTCTAAAAGCCACTCAAATATTTTAAGCAGGGAAGAGCATAATATGATTACGATTTAAAAAAAAAAAAAAATATATATATATATATATATATATATATATATATATATATATATATATTACTAGATATTGTGAAGACTAGTTTGTAAAGGGCAAGGGCAGAAGTGAGGGACCAGCTAGGAAGCTATTGCACTATTTCAGATGAGAGATGACTGCTTGGACCAGGGTGCTAGTAACAAAGACGGAGAGAAGTACATGGATTCAGGATGTATTTTAGATGCAGAGCTCACAGAACTTCCTGGTGAATTAGACACAGGGTGAGAATTAATGAGAAAAGGGAAAGGGAAGGAAGGATGTTTCCTAGGTTTTTAGCCTGAACAAGTAGGATGGGGAACACTGGGAGAAAAATGGATTGGCCAGGAGAGAATTCAAGACATGTATTTTAGCTGCATTAGCTCCACATGGCTATTAGACATCCAAGTGGAGATGTCAAGTAGGTTGTTGGATAAATGAGTCTGGAGCTATGGATATAAATTTAGGACTTGCTGACATTTACATAGTATTTAAGTCCTGGGACTGGATGACATCACTGGACAGAGAATGTGGAAATAGAAGAGGGCCAAGGACTAAGCCCTACGAAGCTCTAACATTTAGAGGTTGAGCAGAAGAAGACTCAGAAGGAAAAGCCAGGGAGGCTGGAGGGAAACTAGGGAGTATGGTGTCCTAGAAGTGCAACCAGAATAAGACAGGGTAATGTGATAGAGATGAATGGGATAGGATGGGGTGAGAGTGGGGGCAGAGGAAGCTACTTTTGATAAGAGAGGTTAGGGAAAGCCTCCCAGAAGAGGTAACATCGGATCTAAGTGAAATATTAATGAAGAGTCACTGTGAAATGCCAGGGGGTGGGGGGAAGGGGAATGTTATAGGCAGCGGCAACAGCACGTGCAAAGGTCCTGTGGCCAGTTAAGCTTCTCCAGTTCTAGGAACATAGGTCAGGTCCAGTGTAGCTGGGCATAAAATGTTAGGAGGAAATCAGAGAGCTACACAGAGGCTAAGTCACAGAGGGCCTTGTCAGTCACAGTAAGGAATTTGGATATTCTGAGTGCTAGAAAAGCTGAGTAATGCAGCTTGGTTTACTTGTTTTAAAGATCATGTGGGTTGCTTTGTTGAGAACGCATTGTAGCAGGGCCAGGGTGGAATCTGGGGGATACAAGGATGGTGAGATGTCTTCACTGCCACCCCCACCTTGATCCCTGGCACTCGGCACTCTCCACCAGGGACGAAACAGAGTTGAGGACGCAGAGCATTGGGTGATTCAGAATCTCAGAAACTGACTAAGGTGACCATGGGTGTCCAAGGAGTTGGGGATGAAAGGGCTGCAGAAGCCCGCCGTTAGGACCCGGGGAATCATACGGTCGCTCACCTGCGCTGTCCTCTCCAACCCTCCACCTGGAACACAGCTGGGCGCGACTCCCGTGGCGCGGCAGCGGGAGGGTTAAACCGTGCGTGGCCTACAGGCGGGAGGGGGAGAGGCGGAGACCCAGTGCTCGCAGCTACCGCGCCGAGCCCAGCCGAGCCGAGCGCAGCCCGAGCCTTGCCGAGTAGAGCCGAGACCAGCATCTCCCGCCGCCGCCGCCCCGCGCCCGGGGCGCTAGCCCCCCACCCTCTCCGGCGCCCCGCTGCTGGCCAGCCCCCCCGACGATGCCCCAGGTCCCACCCGCCCCCGCGACCCCCCAGCCCAGCTCAGCCCTGAGCGCCCGCAGCTGTTGCGCCGTCGCGCCAGGCATGCAGGTGAGTGAGAGGGACCCCCACTCCCCCAGCCGAGGGAGCCCGGCCCAGCCCTCCCCGACTCCGCGCCTTTAGCCCGCGTCCCTCTCCGCGCGGTCGGTCGCCGGGGCTCCAGCCTCCAGCCTCGAAGCGCTGCTTTCCCGCCGTGCTCTCCGTCCCTCCTCGGCTTCTGGCTCCATCTGCCCTCCAGGCGCCGCGGCCGCGGTCCCCGCAGCTGCCTCCATCCTGCCTTTGGCTCAGGCTCTTTGCATCCTCCAGCTTCGGGTTCCCTGCCTGCTCTCGGCGTTCCCTCCCTCGGAGTCCCTTTGCCGACCTCCTGGTCCTCGTTCCTCCCACCCCTCTTTCTGGCCGCTTTCCGGCCCAGTACCTGGTGCGCGTGCCTGTGGGAGGGGTGGGCTCTGGGCAACGCTAGTGATGGGGCCGGGATCCCCCACCCCAAGGCTCCCGCCCCACCCCCAGCTCGTCTCTTGCGCACAACAGGTCGGTGAGGCGCGAGGAGAGGGTGGGGGTGGCGCGCCAGCCTGGGGACTGCGGGCTTCGTGGAAGGGATGGCTAAAGGGGGTGCGGGTCCAGGGACCGGAGTTGACGTCGGTGGGAGGGGGAGAATGCACGAGGCGGAGAGGCAAGTGAGTCCAGGAGTCAGCTGGTCACAGTGCCCCTGTGAGCCCTTCTCCACTTCACTGGTTCGCTCCTACACTTCTTACTCCCTCCCTGCAGCTTCCTTCGCTTGTCCCTTTCTCCCTTCTTCCCACCAAGCCCCCATCCCTATCTCTTCCCACAGCTCCATATCCCTTTACATTGGAAGAAACAATTTCCAGCTCCTCCATCTTTGCAGTTCCCATCTTTGGTCCCCATCCCTTCCTCTTCTCATTTTGTCCTCAGTATTCTGCTCTGTCCTTTCTCATTTCCTTTCTCCCCTACCCTTCTCTTCTGGACCCCTTTCTCCCTTCCCCTTTTCTGTCTCCACTTCCTTTCTGCCTGGACCACTTCCCTTCCTTCCTTCTCCTCCTGCCATTCCCCCTCCTTCCCCTGCTCCTGTGATCCCTTCGCCTCAGTTTCCCTCCCTGACCTTTAACTTACTCTGTTCCCCGTTCAGCATCCTCCAAGCTCCCAGTCTTCTGTACCCGCGCCCCTTGCCAGGCCTTTCTTTTTCAGGACTGACTCCTGTGCCTCACCCTATGCGTTCTGCCTGCTTCCTCTTCATCCTTCTCCTCCTCCAGGTTCACTCTTAACCCACCTTCCCTTTCAGGGCCCTCCACCCCTTCACATCTCTCCCCACTGTCCTCTTCCCTGTTCCCTTCCCCAGATTTTCCCATCTTATTCCCATTATTCTCTGAGAGTACTTAATGTACAGATTTGGAACCCAGAAACCAGAGGACACAGGGTGTCATATCTTCATTCACTCTGGGGAGCCTGGTCCCCCTGGATCCACCACCCTCAACCCTGAGAACATGTCCTTCCTCTTTCAAAGCCAATCATCCCAGTTCTCCCGGGACTTTTTACCCAAGGGAGCTATTAGGTTGGTGCAAAAGTAATTGCTGTTTAAAAGGTTAAAAATAATTGTGAAAACCGCAATTACTTTTGCACCGACCTAATACATGTGAGTGGGTGGCCTGTCTCCAACTCCACCTCCCTTCAGAAGGCACCTATGTCTTTGGATGATTAAACATTGAGCAAAAATGATATTCTGTAGTTTTTCTCCCAGCCACCTCTCTCTTTCACCAGCTCTTTTCTTTCATCTCTCCATCTCCTCTTCCCTTTCTCCTGAAGATGTAGATTCCTGGGGCCAATCATAAGAGAAATGCCTGGGACTACAAGTGAGGTGGACAGGCTGGGATCCTCCCCTCTGCACACGCCACACACACATTCACACACTCACTCAGATTGATTTCCTCTTCCCTCCCCCTCTGTCAGGCTCCCTCCCTAGCTGTAGGTGCTCAAGGAATCACAAGGTTCTTGGCTCTAAATTAAGATCCAAGAAAAGCTTGGAGCTGTGGACCAAGGAAGTGAGAAGGAAGCCAGCTTTAGAAGTAAGAGTAGACCCTGGGGTGGCGAGGTAACAGGGACCTGGAGAGTTGTAGAGAGGGGCTGAGGTCCAGACTGGGAGCCACTCCGGGAGTTTTTCCCCCAAAGGATGTTCAGCAGCAGTGCATCCATAGCTGGCAGTCAGCAGCCTGGGAGGGGAGATGGGGGTAGAATTTGTGGAAAAATGAGCTGGGGAAGTACCCAGGGCAGGGTGGGGATGACGACACCCTCTCTCCCCCAGTAAAGGCTAAAAATCTGGGTCACAGCTGAGGAAGATCTCCGACATGGAGTCCAGGATGTGGTAAGTTTGGCACAGCAGAGGGAGCTTGGAGGGCACTTTCCCTGAGGTCTTGGCCCTTTCTCCCCAGGCCCACCCAGGGCCTCCCATCCTCAGGGCTAGACCCTAGGAAGATAGGAAATGATGCTGAGTCTTCCCAAGGCCCACCTGCTTTTGGAACACCTGGAGGGAGGTAGCTGGGGATTTCCAGTATGAGCCTGTCTTCCCCACACATAGCCCCCAAATGGGCTTCTGTCTCATCCTTTTTTCTCCCTTCTTGCAGGCCTGCACTGCTGCTGTCCCACCTTATCCCTCTCTGGCCACTGTTGTTGCTGCCCCTCCCGCCACCTGCTCAAGGCTCCTCCTCCTCTTCCCCTCGAACCCCACCGGCCCCTGCCCGTCCCCCATGTGCCAGGGGAGGCCCTTCGGCCCCACGTCATGTGTGCGTGTGGGAACGGGCACCCCCACCAAGCCGATCCCCTCGGGTCCCAAGATCAAGGCGGCAAGTCCTGCCTGGCACTGCACCCCCTGCCACCCCATCAGGCTTTGAGGAGGGGCCACCCTCATCCCAGTACCCCTGGGCTATTGTATGGGGCCCTACAGTGTCTCGAGAGGATGGGGGGGACCCCAACTCTGCCAATCCTGGATTCCTGCCCCTGGACTATGGTTTTGCAGCCCCTCATGGGCTGGCTACCCCACACCCCAACTCAGACTCCATGCGGGGTGATGGAGATGGGATCATCCTTAGAGAAGCACCTGCCACCCTGCGGCCATTCTTGTTTGGGGGCCGTGGGGAAGGTGAGTGGGAATGGAAGAGGCTGGTAGGGATATGAGGGTGGGGAGGCTGGTTGAAGACTCAAAGGGCAGCAACAGAGGGCTTGTCTCTTAGCTCCCTCCGCAAATGTGTCGGGCACTAGCTGGCACAGGAGGCAGAGATGAAGACGTGTCTGAGTCCTTGAGGAGCTCAGGTCCACTGGAGAAGACAGATGTGTAAACACTTGGGGATGTATGTCAGTGCAATAAGTGCTTAACCAGAGGCGCACACAGCATGGTTTTAAGAAAAGGGAGAGACTATTTCTGCCTAGGGGTCAGGACATCTGCCAAGAATTGACACATGAGCTGGACCTTGAAAACTGAGTGGGTGTATTCCGTGCAGAGGAACACCATGGATGAAAGACCTCCAGGGTGACATCTAGGCTCAGGGACGGCAGAGACAGGGCTAGTGGTTTGGGGGCAAGACCAGGACAGAGATGGACATTTCCACCCCCTGGTTACAGAGGGGATGTCTCTCACCTTGGAGCCCCCTCCTCATCACATGTATACAGAAGGTGTGAGAAAGTGGACAAGGATTCTGGAGAAGAGCTGAAAAGTCTGGGGGAAGCTGATGAATAGAATAAAGGGTGGGGCCTCCAAAAAGAACTGGGCAATGTGGATTCAAATGGCAGCCCTCCTCAAGCTTACAGACCCTGCAGCCTAGCCCTACTCTGGTTACTTCCACCTCAAGCCTCCCTAAAACTTTCTTCCCAACCCAATCAGGTGTGGACCCCCAGCTCTATGTCACAATTACCATCTCCATCATTATTGTTCTCGTCGCCACTGGCATCATCTTCAAGTTCTGGTAAGCTGGGGGCAGGAGGGTGCTGGCAGATGGGGACTGAATTAAATGTTTGGCTGGAAGGAGGGAAGGAGCAAAGGCAGCAATTTTGCTGGGGGTGGGATAGGAAATGTTGGAGTAAAGCAAGACCATAGAGAAAGGTGGTAAGGATTTGGGTGGGGGGAAAGTGGAAAATCCTTCTCCCAGGGAAACACGAGGAAAATTGGAGAGGTAGGGAATTATTTATGTGCACTGAGGGCTTTGGTGGGCATCCCTTGTTTCCATTTCCTCCAAGACACAGAAAACTGACCCAGTCTTCATAGCCCCTTCTTAGGTTTGCCTGGGGAGGAAGGAGCAAATCTGGAGCTTTCTTTGCACGCATTTAATAATGGGTCAGAGATGACGATACATTAGTCCTTCACACATTAGTCTGATGAGAGAATCACCAGACTAAGGTGTCCAGGTCATTAGCTGACTTTGAACTAGAACTAAACTTGCCAAAGCACCTACTGAGGAGAGAGATGGCTCTTCTGGGTACGCATGGGAGAGTAGGCCATTCTGAGTGACTCTGCCTGTTGGTGGGGAGGAGGAACTAATTCTGTGGATCGCAACTAGGATGGGAAGATGGTTTAGATCCTGGAGCCCCAGTGGGGTGGGGCAGGTGAAGTAAGTGGCTTTAATGACACACAGTCTCAGGAGATTTAGTGTAGGGAACTGTTAGAGGCCAGTTTCTCTACTGTAGGATGTTAGGGGTTCCTCAGGGAGGCTAGGGGTGACCAGCCCTGCAGGCCCAGGATGGTGGCTTCTGAAGTGTGTGAGAGAACCTCTCTCCTTCTTTCACCAGCTGGGATCGCAGCCAGAAGCGGCGCAGGCCCTCAGGACAGCAAGGTGCCCTGAGGCAGGAGGAGAGCCAGCAGCCACTGACAGACCTGTCCCCAGCTGGGGTCACTGTGCTGGGGGCCTTTGGGGACTCACCTAGCCCCACCCCTGACCATGAGGAGCCCCGAGGGGGACCCCGGCCTGGGATGCCCCAGCCCAAGGGGGCTCCAGCCTTCCAGTTGAACCGGTGAGGGCCCAGGGCAAAAGGATGGGGGGGCGGTTGGCCATTTAGTAGTCTGGAGCTGTGGTTGGGGGTACTTCCTCCTGGGTGGGTGGGGAAAAGGTAGGCCTGGCCCTTCCAGAGCCCCTGGCTCTCCTTCCCAGCTTGGTCCCTGGCCCTATAAAAGGGCCTGTACTCCTCCTCTCTGGGGGGACCCTTCCTTTTCCTGCTCTCTGTGGATCTATGTCCTGTTCTCATGCTGCCATTTAACTCCAACTCTGCCCTCTTAACCTTGATTCCCTTTCTTTGTCTTCCCTTTTGATTCTGGCTTACCCCTTGGTTCCTGACTGTGCCCTTTCCCTCTTCCTCTCAGGATTCCCCTGGTGAATCTGTGATGCTCCCCCAATGTTGGGGTGCCGCCAAGCAGGAGGCCAAGGGGCCAGCACAGCCCCCATCCCACTGAGGGTGGGGCAGCTGTGGGAGCTGGAGCTGCAGGCGCTCCTGGCTCCTGCCTTTGCACACCAACCTGGAACACTCACTGGCCCCATAGGCAATCCTACCTGCTCACCCTCCTTTAAGTGGGGACCTCACATATTTGTGACTCTGGTCCCCCATCCCCACCCTTGCACACTCACATGAAAGCCTTGCACACTCACCTCCACCCTCACGGGTCATTGCACACATTCATGCTCTTGTGCAGCCAGTCTTATGTCTCCTCTCCCCGTCCACCTTTCTCCCCTCGCTGATCCCTCATATTCTCCTTTTTGTTTCACTTTTCACTTTCTCTTCTTCCCACATTCCAAGCTCAGCTCAGTCACTCAATGGTCTGTGGGTGACTTTACCATTTCCTCTCATGCATTTGCTGGCCCCATGTCGTGGTGTTGCCTGTCGTGCCCACAATCTCCCTCATGAACACCCACTGATCTAGTTACTGTGGCTCCTGCATGCTGCCCCAGAGGTGGGTGGGAGGTGAGCTGGGGGCTCCTGGTGCCCCCTCTATCACGGTCCCATCCTGTTCCATGTCATGTGTTTCACAGTGTCCCCGATCCACGGGCACTCTCATTACCCTGAGGGCTACTCCATAGGAATGAGGGTAGTGAGGCCCCACACTTTTCCCCTCCCCCACTGCTCGTGTTGTCTGGGAGATGGGTTTTGGGGAAGTCACCTGCTGCACTACCTGGGAAAGGGGCTCCCATTGTCCCTTCCCTTTCTCCGAAGTTTTTTGTCTTGTCTGTCCTGCCTGTCTCTGTGTGTCACTCTCTGGAATTCAGAGTCCCCCGAGCCAGTTTTCCCAGCCTCCCTGAGGGCCTCCCTAATTCCAGAGGCTGCCAGGGACTGGAGCCAGCTGGTTCAAGGCCATGGGGAGCTCTACCTTCCAATCTACCCCTTCCCTTCCTGGGCTCCCTCTCATCCCTCTCACCTTCCCTCCTTTGTTCTTCCACTCTCCCTCCTTTTGCCTCCCCACCCCAAGTTTGTCTCTACTTCTCATCGTTTCTCCCACCTTCCTTCTTTCTTTCTCTTACCTGGCTCCAATGCTGTGATATATATTTTTGTATTATCTCTTTCTTCTTGTGGTGATAATCTTGAATTCTTGTGGGATGTAAGTTTCAAAATTTTCAAATAAAGCCTTTGCAAGATACCCGAGTCCCTGGTTCTGCCTTGTGAGCCCTGGAGAGGACTGGAGGAGGGGTGATGGGCAACCAAGAGGGAGGAAGAGAAGGATGAGCAGGGAGAATCCCTCCAGACCCGATGTGAGTTGGGATTCTGTGGGTGTTACTTGGGACCAAATGGAAGGAAGAGAAACTAAGGGAGCAGCTGGAGCAAGAGAAACTGGAAGAGTGGCTTGCTTGCTACTTGCCAGTGAAGGTCAAGAGAGACCATGCTAAAGGAGACAGAAATAAAATTACATAGAAGGACGGGCAGTGGAGCAAGCAAGAAAAGGAGAAGAGAGAGCTGATAAGATAGATGGAAGGTGAAGGGTGAAAGAGGAGGAAAACGGAGCAATAGGAAAGAGATGAGAGAGAGCCACAGGAAAGAGTCTGCTCTGCTTGGTTTATTTTCAGCCACACTCCCTAACCTGCCCCCACCCACAGCTGCCCCCGCCAAAGCTATGCAGCATTAGAAGCCCTGTGGTTAACTCTCATTAGCTTTCCCCACTCTGCCCTCTCTGACAAGGTGTGGGGGTGGAATCAAGGGGTGCATTTGGGGCAGGAACAGTCACCTCTGAGCCCCCAATTCTAGGTTTGGATCTTGTAACAGCCCTGCAAAAGCCTACACATCAACCTCTCAGCTGTTGCTAGGCTCTGTTGCCATGGTAACGGCCCGGGTCCCATTTCTGCCCCCACCCCCATCTATGCCCCACTTGCTCCGTTGAAATGGGGAGCTCCGGGAGGAGAGGGGACTGTAATGTGCAAGAAGGCAGTCTAGGCTGCCCTGGGCTGTATATGCCTCCATTTGTTTATCTTTGCAGCTTGAATTAGGAATGTACATGGATTGGTAGGTATGTTTTAGGTGTTGGGGAGCTTGCCTATATACTCAGGGAAGCGTGGCTGAGTCCATGCAGCATAATGGTGAGTGGGGTGGAAGGAGAGGATTTCTCAGGACCAGAGCAGTGTGTGCATTCCTGGTATCAGACTCCCTAAGAAAAAGACTGCTACAGAGGAAAGCAGAGCTGGGCCAAGGAGTGATGAACCAACTAAAAGCAGAGGTGCAAGGCAAACAAGCTGCTGAGGAAGGCTCAGAGGAAACCAGGGGGCCTGAAGAGACCCTAGCCTGCCGATGAGGAAGGAAGGCCTGGGTGGAACCTGAGGGTGTAGGAAGGGGTACTGCTGGGAGGGGCTAGGGGTAGTGAGGGGGGGATCCAGAAGGATGGGAGAAGCAGCCTCATTAATCTTCCTTCCCCACTGGAATCTAGTCCTTGACAGGTGGGGGTGGGGGAGAGGAGCTCTGGTAAGAAGGGGGAAAGAGCTCAAGTGCCTGGAGAGCACAATCGGCTCTCACCTTCCATAACTGTCTCTCTTCAGAGGGACAGTGTGACCCTGAGGCTCATCCATATGTAAAAGGTACACATGAAGTTCCCTAATGGAAGAGGGAATTAATTATTGCCTGATTAGACTGCTGTTTCTCTAAATTTAAATAAATTAAAATACACCAGCAAGACACTGGAAATCCTCACCTGTTCCCTCTCCCTAAATGCCCTCCTTCCCCATGGAAAGTCAGATAGGAGAGATGGAGAAGGAGGAGGCACGCTAGTCTTCTGAGTTGTCCTAAAGGAACTAACCCAAATTAAATCACATTGTCACTCTAACCAGGAAGTCTTGAGGCTACGGGGAACAGATCCTAACCTTGATCTCTCATGGGGTTGAAACTGAAACTACGGGGCTTTGGGAGGTCCTCAGAAGGCTGCAAGTGGTACAGCAGAGAGTCACTGCATAGTGACACACCAATACGTAAGTAACGGCCATATACCCTTTTGGTTCTTGGAGGCCACACATCACAGGCACTACTGGGACCAGTATGTCTTATCACTATGCTTTCTTCACTTCCTGAGCTGTGCATCAAGTGACTCAGCCAGGCTCCTCTTAAGCATTTTTTTCTGGAATGCTTACCATTGTGGCTCAGACCAAACCAGGGAATGGGGAAGCCCCCAGGAGGAGGGATCTCCCAGGCAGAGCTCAGGGTGTGGAAATGATTCAAGATGGTAACAGTGTGCCAGCTGGAAAACCCCAGGCTAAAATTAACAGCCCCACATTTATCTCTCTGAAGCTTTTCTCTAAAGAGTTCAAGGAACTTAAAACTTGCTTCTTACAGCAAGGGCAGGAGCAGAGTTGATAGTTGGAGACACTGAGGCCCAGGGAGTGCCGGTTAATGTAAATATGAAAAGAACAAGAGGAGAACTAGAACTTATAGTGATTATCACTATTTTGCTCCCACTGTTCTATCTCAGCCCCCAAAGTCAAGGTTTCTCGAATCCTCGAATCCTCAATCTCTAATTCATGCAGCAAGTAGATCTGGTCACATGTGAGCCCTTAAGATCCTTACCCTGGCAACTGTTGCTACTGAGTTAACAAAGACTGAGTGCAGAGCCCAAAAATGTGATAAAATGAGTAGATACTTTAAAAAACATGAATAAAAAAAAAGATACAATTACAAGCCAAAGATACATATCTTCTATTTAAACATTTAATTTATATGTTTATTTTTAGGTGTTCTTTGCTACTTTCTTACTGTGACCTTGGGAAAAATCATGTAAATCTTCAGCCTTATATTCATTATCTGTAAAATGGGCATTATAGTTATTTCTGTTAAGGTTATTTTGCTCTCTAAGCAAGGGGCTGTTATTGTTAATAGGACGGACTTCACGTAGCCAGTACAAAGCTGAGTCCAGAGGCATTCTGGCTAGTGGCAGCATTTATTTACTCAAATAAAATACAGTATAGTCCCCCTTACCCATAGGGAATATGTTCTAAGACCCCCAAAGGATGCTTGAAACCTCAGATAGTACTGAACCTTATGTATACTGTTTTTTCCTACACATACATACCTTTTCACTTAAAAGAAGTACTTCATGGCTTTTGAAGTGCCATATCTGAATTGCCAGCATCACTATTCTTGTGCTTTGGGGCCATCAAGTGTAAGGGTTACTTGCATACAAGCACTGTGATTCTTAGACAATCAATCTGATAAGAGATGGCTACTAAGTAACTAATGGGCAGGGAGCACATATATCTTGGAGATGCTGAACAAAGGGGTGAGTCACATCCCAGGCAGAGCAAGATGGTGTGAGATTTCATCATGCTACTCAGAACAGAACATAATTTAAAATTTATGAATAGTTTATTTCTGGAATTTTTCCATTTAATATTTTTGGACCATGGTTGACCAAGGGTAACAGAAACCACAGAAAGCAAAACTACGGTTAAGAGGGTATTACTGTATAGTCAGTTATTCAGCATCTACTACCATGTTTCCCCGAAAATAAGACCTAACCAGACCATCAGCTCAAATACGTCCTTTGGAGCAAAAATCAATATTATTATATTATACACAGTCTTACATTATATTAAATTGTATAAGACCCGGTCTTATATAATATTAAAATAGGACCGGGTCTTATATTAATTTTCGCTCCAAAAGACGCATTAGAGCTGATGGTCCGGCTAGGTCTTATTTTCCGGGATACACGGCATGTACTGAGCAAAGCAGTGGGAAGGACACTATGTATGAGACAGTTTCTTCCCTGAAGAACTGACAACCTTACTGAAGAGTCACACACATGAACTAGTTAAAACAACAAAAGGTGCAGACTAAACGCTGTGGGAATTCAGAGAAAGGGGCCATTATGGGTTGGAGCAATCAGGGAAGGCTTCCTGAAAGAATTCATATTAAGTGCTCATTTATGCAACACTTACCCACCACTTGCTAAGTGCCTGGCTGAGGATACAGTAGCAAACAATTCAAAGTCCTTGTCTTCATGGAGCCGACACTCTAGTGGGAAGAGGTGGTCAGCAAACTATAGTATCGGGTAGTGATGAGTGCCGTATTTAAATTAAGTGAAGCAGGGTAAGGAGACAGAGATGTGGACAAGGGCAATAAAAGCTTAGTGACCAAAAAGCAAAAAGAATAAAGGGGAGTGGTCAGGGAAGGGTTGGATATTGATGGCCAGGAGAGATTAGTTACTCTTTGGACCTAAGCAGGGACCTGAGAAAACTAGGGACACATCCTGTACTTTTCCGCATATGCAAAGCATTGAGACATTCTTGAGAGTACAGCATAAGGAAAAAGAACGGTTAACTTCCAACATCAGCCTATTCCTCCCGCCAGTCCGCCCCGCTCCCCGCCGCCGGGAAGGGAGCCGGAACCTTAGTCTTTAAAATCCATACCTCCGCATGTACCTTGATACATAATTCATGAACCTGTCACGTTGCCACCCTCCCACTTCCCCAAAAGTCCCTTCCGGAAGCCTGGGGCCATAGTTCCAAAGGTTCAGCGTCTGCCCTTAGCAGAACCTGCCTTCACTTCCGTTGTGGCGTCACATCCACAGAGGGTTCTACAGCGTCCCTGGGCAGAAGCCACTTCCGCCCCTCCCTGGCGTAACTTCTGCCCTGAGTATCCTGGAGCGCTAGCGGCACCGGATGTGCTCTATCGCTCCCGGAAGTGACTCGACCTTTGCATTTCCCCCCCATCCTCACTGCCGCTCCCCCTACATTGCTATTTCCCTCCCTCCCCCCCTTTTCGTTTCCGGCGCTCCCGCCTTCTCTCCGCGGCGGCTCAACTCGGAGGCAGTGGGGGGAGGGAGGGAGGGAGGGGGCGTGGAGGACTTGGGGTTCTCGGGAGCACAAGCGGCAGCACCACTTCCGGGTGAGTGTTAGGGGAGGTAGGGCGGGAGGGAGGGGGCCACCCACTGCCTGGCGCCCCCGCCCTGCGGGTGTCTCGCGCGCATTCCGTGAGTGTGAGTGTGTAGGTCTGTCTCGCGCCTAAAGTGCGTGCCCGCGCGCTCCGCCGCGCGCTCCTCCTCCCCTCGCCCCCTCTGGGTCCTCCCTCCCCACTCGGCTGCCTCCTTGCCCAGCCAACGCCGCCCCTCCCGCGCTCTGGCGCCGCCGCAGCCGTCGCCGCCGGGTGAGTCTCGCGCCGCTGCAGCCGGCGCGCTCCAAGTTCTCTGCTCCTCCCCCCTCCCCTTTTCCCTGGGGGGGCGGGGAAAGGGGGGTCCACGATGTGACTGTGTGTGTGTCCGTCCCGGAACCGGAAGTGGTTGAGGAGCGGGCGATGAGGAGGAATGGGGGGGCTTAGGGGGCGGGTGTCTGTCTGGTGGGTGGCAGAGTTCAGCTCCCTGGAGGAGGAGGAGGGACGTCCCAAAGAAGGGGCTTTGAGGAAGGGGTTGGGGGAGACATCAGGGGAAGGCTCTCAGGGGCTGACTCAGGGGAGCGAGGGTTTTTTGGGGACAGCTGGGGTCTCCAGTAGATAAACCACTGTGCAGGCTGAGGGAGGTACTTGTTGGCCTAAGGCCTTGGGTAGGCAGGGGCGAAGTCCTCGCAGAAGTGTGGGGGGGAGACCGGAGGAAGTGGCTGGGCCTGAACTGGCACTGTGCCTGACACAGGGGCTTGTGCATCCCCCCAGTTCTTAGCTTTGCCTTTTGTGCCAATCCTCGGGGCAGGGACCCTTCCCTTGCAACTCTTGTGTTCTCTGACCCCTGGTTACCTGTGGCCCTGGGGAAGGAAGAAGAACCAGTGTCCGAGCCCAGGAGTGGAACCCAAACCCTGGTGATAGAGTTCATCTTAGTTTCTGGGAATTGGATTTATTTCCCTTGTATCCACGTAGGGGGTGGCGCTGCACTCCTGTTATATATTTGCACCTTTGGATTATTGGCTGGGGGTCTGCCTGCCTTCCCGACTGACTGCTGACAGTCAGAGAATTCCTGAGGTCCTCCACAGTTCTCTGGTGGCTGCGCCCTCACTGGTCCCTGTAACCCAGACAATTTGTTTACAGAAAGTTCAGGAGCCCTGGAAAGGAGAAAGAATAAAACGACAGGAGGAAGAGAGAGAGAGGGTAAGAAAATTTGGGGTTAATGGCTTTTTTGGTTTTGGGGGACAAAGGGGTCATAATAAAATGGGTTTTTATGGGGACAAGATGACAATTCTTCAAGTAATAGCAATTGCTGTGGGAGAAAAATCAGCCTTTTCCTAGTATTTCTTGTGGGTGCCTTCTTGTGTAAAAAAGGTGGCTCTGTACCCCATCACCTTTCATTTCCACCAATACGCATCAGGAATGAGTTGTGAAATGCTCAAGTGAAATCACTAAGTAGTGTTGCATTGTGTCCAGATGAGAAATTCTACTTTGGGGACAAATGTCAGTATAGTCCTCTCGGCATAGCTTAGGGAATTGCTTTCCTGTATTTGGAACAAGTAGAGTTGAGTTTAGAGTGGGGTTCATATCCTTACTACTACCGCGGAGTGTTTGGAGTGTTATCTGTTGAGCAATTAGAATCTCACAGGGTTATCTGAATTTGGTGTGGCAGGTGAAGTTTTCTGGTTCATAAGTGGTTTGAAGTAAAGTGGATAAAACTGTATGGTGTAGACTCCAGAAGTAGGTCTGGAAGAATTCAAAATATGAGGCTTGATGGTGATAAGAGTTTTAGGTAGCCTGAAAAAGCCAATGTATGATCCAAAAGATTTTGAGTTCAGAGCTTATAATCCTAGAGGTATCTCCTAAGACCCAGTTCCAGGCAACTTTATAAAATGTATTCCCCATAGGTTTTTCAGCCAAGTTGATGATTAAATATTAGTTGCATATCACCTCTTCTCCAGCCCTTTTTTTTTTCTGCCGCACATTGCCCAGATCCATCATTTGTAGTGGAATGGGCAGGGCAAGGGGAACTACTGTATTCTTCCCACAGGGTACAGGGTGTGATGGTCCAGTGGTGCCCAGGAAAGAGGTTCTGGCCCAGATTGCCAGCTGTGTGGTGGTAGTGGTCCTGTTGTTCTGTTTGGCATGGCGTGATGATCTTTCTCGGTAGAATTGGGATAAACCTGTTCTGAGTTATTTTGTTCTTGGGAAAGTTTACAGGTAGTAGGAAGGCCCCAAATCCTATTGGGATGGCCCTTTTTGAATGTCCTTCTTGAACCAGGACCTGAGAAAAATTTGTTTCCTTACTGAGAAGAAAAAAACAGTTTTCTGTTTCTTCACTTCAAGTCCTTAACTAATATTGCAACCTTTCTGTAGTGGTGCATTTTGGGACAGTTTTGCTCAATAGAGTGTCTGAGGTCCATGGATCAAGTTCTTTCTGTAGTTGAATTTGAATTGATTGTTCTTTGCGTCTCTGTTTCTTGTAAGTGCTTCTAGTTGGTGATTACTAAGCTGGAGGCTGTAGAACTGATACTTTTGGGTAGGTCCTTTGTAATTATGTGGTCTTCATGTAATTGTCACTAATAGTCCTCATCACATGGAAGTATTTCTCTTCCTTTGAGGAGCACTTTGAGCATTTTATTCTTTGCTGCTTTCATCCCATTACAATATGCCTTATGAATTTGTTTTAAGGGGATTATTCTCCATCCTTTACCCAAATAGACACTTAGTAGAGTGGTAAGTTATTCACTTATCCACTGATGTAGGACCTAGAATTGGATTCCATAAGTCTTGATTCTTAGGTCCATTTCCTAGCTACTGAACTTGGTTGGTTGCAAGTATTTTGTGATTTTCTAAAGGTTGGTTGTGTTAAGAGAATGTCATTTTCCTGAGAACAGAAAACAATGGTTTATTTGAAAAACAACAATAAAACAATTACAGTATCAGGAAAGCGGTGGTGGTCTTCACCATGTCTACCAAAACCACATGCTGGGGGGCAGTGCCATTTTTATTCCTGGATGGCTGGTAGTACTGTGGAAAGATGGGCAAAAGGACAAAGCTCTGGTAAAAGAGTTCAGGTTTTACTGTGTGTTTCATGCATGTTACCTAATATTGTCTTTTTTCTTCATCTTCTCGCTGTTTCCAAGATTTCTTTTGAGATTGGAAAGAAATATATGTAGTTCCTTGAACTTCTTGAAAGAAAAGTACTGTCCAACGTAATTATAGTAAACCTCCCTTTTTATTAACAGAACAGTGGAGGCTCAGTACAGTAGTAAAGTTGAAATTAGAACCCAGATTTTCGATCTGCTAGTATACTTCTTTCCATTTATTATGTTTCTTCTTTTTCTGTTCTTTGGGGAAATGATAGAAGCCTTCCACTTCATTCCCAGTTGAGGGTAAACCAGTTTGTTGTTTTTAATATATTGGCATAATCATCAAAACTGGTACTCTGTGTAGAGATGAAATTTCCCTGGAATATCATTGGGTTCTTCTGGTTTAGGAATGTTGATACATGTCTGCTTGGACATGTCAGGATGGTTTGGTGAGAGTTCCTCCACGAAGGATAGTTAAAAGGATAAATGGTAAAATGGACAGTATTTGAGTGACCTGGTCCCAGGGGCATCCTGTTACACAACTCCACGGACACCATTTATATGTCTTCTGGCAAGAGCCTGCTTTCTTAGTTCTCAGTCTGATTTCATTTCAGGGATACAGAGATTTAAGTTAGCCTCATCAGAACAGTGGTATAGCATTTCTCAGGTATCATTTTGCACGCAAACATTGCTTCTAGTTGTCCAAGCAGTAGTCTTTCTCCACGTACCCCCATTTGGGCTGACATATTTGTCAGAAGCCCACAAAGCACATTTACCATTTCGTCTTAGGACCAGCTGTGGTTCTGATCTTCAGTTGATTTTCTTAAGAACCAAAACAGAGTGATAGACTGGGTATCCATGGAAGTGGCCTTTTATTGAGTTTACCCGCTCTGGACAGTCTGGCCTTTTTACTTAGATTCCATCATTCAAAAATCAGTTATCTTGGTGGCCAAGAAAGGTTTCACAGGATGTGGACAGAGAATATAATCTTTAACTGCATTTTGCTGTCATCAGAACTTCATTTCTGAAAACAGTATTGAGAACTATCTGAAAAATGTATAGTCCACTCCTGGAAATATTCTAAATTTTAATTCATGAATTAAGCCACCAGAAAGTACATACCAGAAAGTATATCAGAAAGTACATACTTCAGTTGTATGGTTTTGGTCTCTTATAGAACCCCTTCCCTAACTTGCTCTGCTATTTACTGTTGGCCTCCGATTTCTTCTTTTGAAAAATGGGGATTACAGTACCCTACTTCGTAGAATCGTGGTGGTGATTAAATGATGTGATAGTTGTAAAGTGCTTAGAACAGTATATCGAATACAGTAAGGACTTAATAAATGTTAATGGTGATATTGTCCACCCATTATTTTGTACGCTTTTTATAGGAACCTATAGGCCATATTTTCCTCAGAAACTGCTTCACCTGAACCACTTGAATAGGACAATATGAATAGATACAATCTTTTTTGGGAGGGAGGGGCCTCGTCACAGGAATCCTATCTGAGGACATTCTTATTTTCAGGCTCTCAGTTCCTCCTAAATTTTCACATCCGTAATGTGTTTACTTCCTTGACTGTTTAGGAGGAAATTATATATTAAACACTCCTTTCTTTTACTCTCTAGCCTAATTCTTTACTTCATTTCTACCATACATCACCACTCTTACCTGTTTCATTTCTCTAGGCTAAAACTGAGGTCATGGGATAAGGTCATGGGATAAGGTTTGAGCCCCTAGCAATATTTTCAAAATCATTATGTGTGGAGTCCACTGTTGTTCATTTCATTAAATATGGAGTTGCTTACTGGGTGACGAGTCTTATATTAGAGACTGTGGGGACGATCCCTGCTTCCTGAAAAGCTTGGAAAGATTGGATCCTCTTAAACTGTGATCTGATTTTTCTTGATTTCTCTTGCCCTGAGTAAGACCTGAGGCCCCTTTATAAAGCTAATGGTGGAAGGGAAAGGTTAGCACTTATTTCGGAGACTGTCTGGTGTTTTATAAGTTGGGGGTAGGATTTGCCTGTGGTCAATCCTTTGTCATTTAATATTGAGCCTTATTTGTGTGAAGCAGTTGTAGTAAGATTTGGTACATTATTTTCCTTTCCTTTGCTACTTGTTAGGAAAAAGTAGGCTGAAATTCAGTTCTGCTTCCCTTATAGGATCTATGAAAATTGAAGGTGCTGTTTAATCGAGCATAAAAGGTGGTGAGAGTTTTGGAGAAGGATGATAAGAAACAGGGTTATGTTTAGAGGGATGTCCTTTCTGCTGTTCTTTGTTGAAGATCTTTCCTAGTTTTCTTAGTCACTACTTGAAACCTAGTTTCTGTGCCCAGTCTACCCTCCAGCTTTTAGTATCCCTGGTATCTGCCACCAGCATATTGCCAGTGGGACCTGTGGCTGTAAGTCACAGGTCCTTCTTCCTAACCCGCCCCCGCGAATTGGTTGCTCTTGGCTGAGAGTAGCAGCATGGTGATAATGTTTATTTCCTGCTGTTCTTCATTTCCCCATTCCACCAGTCTCATACTCCCTCTTCACCTGCTTTCTGCTGGGCTGGATCTTACTTGGTCCAGCATTTTGGGAAGCTACTCTTGACCAACATATTGCCAGTTAAGCATTTTTAGGAGAAGTGATCGGAGTGTGAAAATGAGTGTGAGTGGGTGGGATGCCCAGATTCTGTACCCATCTGTGACTTGCAGTGTGATTGAGGGATTACTTTTCTTGCTTATTCTTCACTCTCAAAGTTTTAAGCTTAATTATCATCTACAGAGCAGAACTTGACCTCTTAGAAGCCTAGTGTTTGAGAACTACAAAGCAGGAGTCTAGTAATGTATATGTATTCTGGCCCACTATTGTCTCTATTCTGAATCCCTTTAGGTGGCAATCTGGGGTGCTTGGGCTACAACCCTTTTTTAAACTAGTAACCTCTAGGTTCTCACTGCTCAGCCCAGAGTGGGTGGTACCCAGCACAGTACTATGGATGTTCTTAGACCTTGGTGGGATCAGTAGGGC
Organism: Rhinolophus hipposideros; assembly: GCF_964194185.1. Lineage (NCBI taxonomy): Eukaryota > Metazoa > Chordata > Mammalia > Chiroptera > Rhinolophidae > Rhinolophus > Rhinolophus hipposideros. The sequence continues at coordinate 23,915,223 of NC_138055.1, read as the reverse complement.
GTGGCCCCAGATATCATCTGGTACTCAAAAAATATCTTTATTTCGATTCCTGCCAATTTCATTCTTTAATTTTCCTAGGCAGTTTGTGTTCTGGCTTAGAACCTGTTCGAGCTACATAGAACGATAGATGTCTCCATTGGAACTCTTGAAATTTTTTATTTCAAGGAAGGTGGATTTGAGGGATAAAGGAAAAGAGGAACACTGATAGGTACCCTGCTGTTTGAAGCCAATTAGTAGTTTGCTTTGTGAGACTGCTTTGTGGGACATCCCTTCCTCTCTCATAACTTCAATTTCTCTCTGTCCACAAAGGAAAGTAATACTCATTCTGTTTCTTTGGGATATGGGAGACATTCTGTGGGTAAATGAGATATGTACGAGTAAGTTCTTTCACCAGCATCTTAACTAGGATGGCCTCTGAGTGGGTCTGACCAATGGGACTAATAATACGCTAGATCCTAAGGTCTTCACCGCAAGCTAGTTCCCAGCCATGTGCTTAGGAGCCAAATAAGAGACCAGGATCTCCTTAACTCTTCTTCTCCATTGCTAAGTTTCTTCCGATTGATTCCTGAGTGTAATGTGATCTCTCTTTCTTTCTTCAGGTAGAATGGAAGAATCTCACTTCAATTCTAACCCATACTTCTGGCCTTCTATCCCCACAGTCTCAGGACAGGTAGGTGGGGTTTGTTTTCTCTGGTCCTCCATTGTGTGCTTTTTTCAATTCAGTCAGTTCTATTACTGTGGAGACTGAAGCAAGATAAAGCATGCGCTTTCTCCCTGGGTCCCCATCACTGAGAATTATATAGTGTTTCTGTCTTGGCTTCTCTCTGAAAGCACAAAGATATTAACTGCTCGTTTGTGATCTCCAAGGAGGAGGACAGACAATGCAAAGTGCTTAGGGAGCAGACAAAACCAGACTCTCCCTGAAGAAGCCACTCCCCTCCCCCTTCCTTTACATTTATTTATTTATTTATTGTTGGCAAAGAATATTATACCAGTTTCAGGTGTGCATCATAGAGATGAGACACATATATACGATATAAAATGAACATCATGATGAGTCTCATGCCCATCTGGAATCATACATAGTTATTACGATGTCATTGACTATCTTCCCTATGCTGTACTCTACATCCTCGTGACTATTTTTATAACTGGCAGTTTGTACTTGTTAGTCCCGCTCACCTTCTTCGCCCATCCCCTCACCCCCTCCCATCTAGCCACCATCAGTTTGTTGTCTGCCTCTTCCATTTCTTTTAGATTGAGAACACGATGTTCATCAACAAGATGAAGGATCAGCTGCTGCCAGAGAAGGGCTGTGGGCTGGCTCCACCCCACTACCCCACCTTGCTGACAGTGCCTGCCTCAGTGTCCCTGCCCTCGGGCATCAGTATGGACACAGAGTCCAAGTCAGACCAGCTGACCCCACATAGCCAAGCGTCCGTTACCCAGAATATCACAGTGGTCCCTGTGCCATCTACAGGACTGATGACTGCTGGTGAGCAACTCTGCTCTTCTCCAATCTGAGGTGTTGATCTCCCATGATCAGTACCCCAGGCTGGAGGGCTTCAGGGACATGGGGAGTGGGAAATGTGTTTGATTACTCAATTGGATTTTTATTAAGTGCCTACTGTATGCCTAGCAATGCACTAGGCATTGTGGGGGATACAAAGAAGTAGAAGATGCGGTCCCTGCCTTTGAGGAGGTGACATTCTTTCCTTCTCTGAATCAAGGAGTCTCCTGTTCTCAGAGGTGGAGAAGAGAAGGGAGTCAATCAAGGGGTAAATCTCACTGTTACCGGGGGTGGGGTGGGGACAGGGGTTAGGAGACCATTATTTTTCTACAGGGTTTGGGGTTTCCTACGTACTGTGGGCTGGGGGCGGTGGTGAGGGGTTAATTAGAGAATGATCTGGGGGAAATTAAATAGGATTAGGATCAGGACTGGACAACATGACACCATCTCCTTTTTCTCCCAATCCTAGGTCCTGGTTTGGTAATCACGTCCCCCTCAGGCTCCCTTGTGACCACAGCCTCATCCGCTCAGACCTTCCCCATTTCGGCTCCCATGATTGTCTCAGCTCTTCCCCCTGGCTCACAAGCCCTGCAGGTGGTCCCTGACCTCTCCAAGAAGGTATCAACAGCTCTAACGGAGGAAGGAGGCGGAGGTGGTGGTGGAGGTGGCAGTGTGGCTCCTAAGCCCCCCCGGGGGCGAAAGAAGAAAAGGATGCTGGAATCAGGGCTGCCTGAAATGAATGACCCTTATGTCCTGTCCCCTGAGGATGATGATGACCATCAGAAAGATGGAAAGACCTATAGGTATGAGTCAGAGTTGGGGCAGGATGGGGTGAGGATCCCTGTCTCAGCTTCCCTACCGTGTCTGTGTCCTGCCCCTAATCAGGCTGTCTGCTCCGCCAGCTTTCCACCTCAGATCCATGTGCATGTCAGGGGTTCTGTTGTGGGGCAGGAGGGGAGAGCTTCTGATACTTCTCTGGTGCCTCTTCCCCCAGGATACAGACCCATTTCACCCTTCCTTTTGGGGGTCCTCCGCACTGACTTATTTTTGAGTAGCATAATAGAGTTTCTAGTAATGAGGCTTTAGAGTGGGTTTGAGACTCTGTCTCTAGCTCCGTTCTGCTTTCTACATTTTCCATTCCTGTTTTCCCAAGAAACCTTTCTGGTAAGCCCCCCACCAGTGTACTATCCACTGGTTCTTGGACCATATTTGAGCATTGAGTCTGCCTGACCCTGCATGGTTGGGATGATGGGAGAGGTCTACATAAAAAAGTGGGAGGAATAGGATGCCTCCCTTACCCCGCCCTGGAATATATGCTTATAAAATGACTGTTTGCTCACTTTCTAATTTACGAAAATCATTTTGATTCTTCACTGCCTTTACGTGTCCATTGTCAAAAAGCATTATATTTGCATGTGGTGCTCTACAAAAATAATTACATAAGTAAACTTGCCTGCCCTTTGAAAGTTGGAAATCTTTTAATCCCCTTGAGAACTATCAAGGGCCTTAGTGGGTTTGGGGAGTTTGGACCCAGTGTACAGAGTGGGGTGACCACTGTTACAGCTTTGACGCAGACAGGGGCAGATGTGCATGGCTGGGAGACTGGGTCTGTCCTTAGTGTACCGAGATGGGCAATGTTGTTCCCATTTTAGGAGCGAAGGGAACTGCGGCACAGGAAATGGACAGAGCCTTGGGCTCATGGATTCAGTTCCCGGCTCCACCACGAACTTGCTGTGTGACCCTGGGCAAGTCCTTTCCCCCTCTCTGGGCCTCAGTTTCCTCATCTGTAAAATGGGGAGAATTCTGTTTCTGCCTCCCATTTGTTGGGAGTATATATCAGATAAGATGTGAAATGTTGGGAGCTTCGAAAGAGATAAGAAATAGTCATCATTTAGCATTTATTACTTGTGTTGTGCACTTCTACTGTAGCTACGACTACAGAGCATTTAAATCCCTCTTTGTAAGTGAGAAGGAGGGGAGTGTTGCTATGTAGAAAGTATTGGGCACTTCAGAATTCCAGTTTATAATCCAAAAGTTCATTGCAGCTTTATTATTACAGGTGTACCCCACTTTATACAATAAAAGTGTTCCTGGAAAATGTTTACATCATATCATATTATAAAGGTACCTGACAAGTTTGATTCATTTAAAGGCATTCTTTTATATATCGTTTCATAAAATGAAAATCCCTCTTAAATATATTTTATAGAAACCTGGATTTTTATGTATTTGGTTAAAGTGAGGTCATTGTGACGTAGAGAGACAAAGCTTGCTGTGGTAGGAGTAGTGGAAGCGCGTGCTGATGCCCTGCGGAGCCCTTCATGTGAATCAGTCCTCTGCTTCTGCCAAGGGTTTGTGCTTAGCTTGGCTTTTGGACCCACATTACAGCTATCTCTGGACTTCCCAAACTGTATATAGGAAGAAATGTGAATGTACAATTGAAAGGAAGCCCTGATGGGATTTTCCACACCTTCAGTGTTTTCGGAATTTTTGGCAGGCCCCATACCCAGGTGACTAAAGAGAACTCTGAAATTTAAGGGCGACTAATTATATTCTAGGTGAATGGAATTTCTTCAGAAACTCAGAACTCTGGAATTCCAGAGGAATCTTTTTTTTTTTTTTAAGTGTGTTTTTCCAGGACCCATCAGCTCCAAGTCAAGTAGTTGTTTCAATCTAGTTGCAGAGGGTGCAGCTCACAGTGGCCCATGTGGGGATGGAACCAGCAACCTTGTAACCTTGTTGTAACGAGCAGCACCGAGCACCGAGCAGCACCGAGCACCGTGCTCTAACCAACTGAGCTATCTGGCCGCCCCTTGAGGAATCTTTTTAATGACAAAGAATCCCTCTTTTGATGCATGTGTAGGTCAACCACATCCATTCCTGTGGCCAGTGGCATTTGACTGTGTATTGCGGGAACTAGGTTCTGTTACCTTGGGCAAGTCAACTTATTTCTAGCTCTTTGTTCCCATCTGTAAAATGGGAAGATCAATCGTGGCCCTCATCTATCTTGTGGAAATGTTTTGAGGGAAAAATCAGAGTAGTATTTGAAATTATTTTTGAGCATCTTAGAAAAAACTGGGATAATAATTTAAAATAGTCATTGTAAGCAAGACCATTACATTGCATGCCTCCAAAGAGGCACCGTGTTGGATGTGAATGGTACCCCCTGGAGTTGTGTACCCAGTGATATGTGGTGCTGGCTTTTCTATTCCCTGCTAATTGCCCACTGCCACAGCTCTCCTAAATCAGATTTCTTTCTGACCACTCAGTACCTTGTATTAAAAGACTTGTACTCTTTTATTTGCCTTCATAGGATTTCAGAGGTAGAAATACTTTAATGGTCTCCTAACGCAGTCCCTTCTCTATAGTTTTAGTCTTCTAAACATTCCTGGCAGATGATTGTCAAGCCTCTCTTTCAATATCGCTAGTGTGAAGAATCTTAAATTAGGCTAGAATGATGGCTTTGTAGTATATAACTGCCCTTTGGCCAATTACTTAACTTTTCTTAGCCTTTGTATTCCTTTCTGTAAAACGGATAATATTTGCCAGATTGTTGTGAGGGGTGGAAACTGTGTTTAAAGAGCCCAACGCTGGTGCTTGGCAGGCAGTATCAGGCACAACAGCAAATGGCAACTATTATTATTATCATTATCATTACATTATCATAATCATTATTCCTGGTACTTTCTGAGACCGGCTCATTTTGTTGCCTGTCCACTATCGATGAATATAATTTTTGCACAATCTTCCCTAGTTGAAAACATTAACAAAGAGGGTTATTTTTTCTTCTTAATTAATTGCATATTAAGAGTGCAGTTGTCTTTTCAACACTCACAAACTAAATGACATTCCTTTTGAATTAAAGTGAATGTGTTGTTCTATCTATCTGAGAAATTTTAGAAGAAATTATTTTGTAACTTGAGTACAGTTCCTGTCCAAGTGACACTATGTTGAGTTTCTAACCTTGGTCTTAGTGAAACATAGTAGCATGAGCTCATCCATCAGCACTAGTGCTGTTAATTTACATTAATACAATTTTATTATTAGAGAGCACTTGGCTTATCTTGACTGTCCTGGGTGTTTGCTGGCCTTTCTAGGGCCAGATATTTATCTCTCCATTTTACAGACCAGAAAATTGAGGTCTAGATTGATCAGCAAGCCTGTGACTGAACCCTGAGTAGAGCCCAGGTGTCTAGACTTCCACTGGCTGTCTTCCATTGTCTGTGTCTTTTGGACTGTAGTACCTATCAACAGAACCTCCCCACCTCCCATACGATGGTTGGGCAGCCAAGACAATAGTCAGGGATTGATAAACTGATAATTGGGTTTCCTTCAGTTGTTAGGTAAGTAGAGAAATAGAAATTGGCCTTAATGATTGGAATTTTAATAGAAGCTTTAATATAGGGACCACACCCCCAGCTAACAATGATGTATCTTTCTCTGAGGAACTCAGAGTTTATAGTTATTCTCTAAAAATTTTTCTGGGATCATAAAATAGCAGAAATAATCCCTTGTAACAAGCCCCTCTTACAAAGATAAGTTGGGAGGATCCAAAGAATAGGGATTTGCCCCATTTACTTGGCTTCCAGGCTATTGCCCTTTTACTAGCCCACGTTGTGTGCTGGTGGCGTGTTTAGGAATGCTAGGGTTCTACTTCACATATGTATGGGTAGCTTTTACCCAGTAAAGTCTGAATAGTTTGGGCTTGTCCTGCTCAGAGGCCTCATTTCATAGTGTCAGAGCAGGAAGAATTACCAACTCAGTTGATGAGTGAAAGTGTATTCTGATGCCACTGATGTCACCCAAAGTGCTGACGTTGGCTCCACGTGTGAGGAAAGAGGAAACGTTTAGTTAGCATGGAAGCTCAGTATTTTGTGAATCTTTTTCTCCCAAATATCTGAGGAATACAACCCACTCCCAGCAGTTACCTTGGCATTGCAAAAGTAGTTCTCCTTTGATTGCCAAGGAGCTGGGGTTGGGGGAGGCTGGTGGAACATGAGATACAGGGTGGAGGCCAGACATACATGGTTTAGAAAAGCCGCTCCAAATACTGTCATTCTGATACTTCCCCACCCCCATTCCTCTAGGAATCCCTGGCAAAAAGGAAATAAGAGAAAATCTGAGAGAAGGCAAATTGAGGAGACAGGAGAGAAGTCCTTCTGGGTAATCTAGTCAGTTTGTCCTCATTATCGTCTCAGGAGCGTGAGGAATACCTGAGGGATACACACAGGAAATTGGGAAAAGGAGCTCTTTAGAAGTTTGAAATTAAGTTATAGGCAAAAGGAAAACAGAAGGTAGCTAATAATCCTGGCCCAGTGAAATTCACATGGGCCCAGAGCCCATAATATTTTTCCTGTCTTACCTGGTTGAATTCTTCGTTTTTGTACACACTTAGGGAGTTCAGTTATTCAACAAACGTGTATTGAGTATATTGTGCTGGGCTGTGTTAGATGCTTCAGCTATAAAGATACATAAAATAGAGCTCCTTCTCTCACAGGCCTTACAATGTACTTGGAACAGGAGAGAGCAGAGAGGTTGGCTTCTTTGGCAGTGGAGGGGAGGGTTCAACAGCGCCCTCTTGGTGGGAAGGGTTCTAACCGCTGCCCTCGCTTGGCCCAGGTGCCGGATGTGCTCACTGACATTCTACTCAAAGTCGGAGATGCAGATCCACTCCAAGTCACACACCGAGACCAAGCCCCACAAGTGCCCACATTGTTCCAAGACCTTCGCCAACAGCTCCTACCTGGCCCAGCACATCCGTATCCACTCAGGGGCCAAGCCCTACAGTTGTAACTTCTGTGAGAAATCCTTTCGCCAGCTCTCTCATCTCCAGCAGCACACCCGGTAAGGCTGCTCTTGGTTTTCTCCTGCTACCTGGCTACGAACCCCTCACCCCAGGGCCACGTTGCCTGTGCCTACTCTTCTTGCCACATGTTTTCTTTTTCGACTTTGCCCTTTGGGAGCCTCAATTCTCTCTCATTACTGTCTATGAAAAATAAACTCTATGTCCTAGCACTTTGTGGGGGGTCTGGAAAATTGTGGTCTCCAATCCCAAAGTTTGGGACGATGTTTGTGGTTTCTCTCTGTGTCTGTGTTTGGAAATCCTCTGCAGAGCAGGCCCTGCTTTTACTATATGCTTCAGTTCAGAGCCAAGGTGTGCATTCAACTTCAGGTCCATGGGGAACAGGCGGTATTGGTCTTTGTTCAAATTACTGTTTGGAAGCAGGGTATCTGTGGTGAGTGTGTAACCTTAGAACGAAGCTGAGGGTTGACGAGACTGAAATTTTTAAAGTTACCAGGAGCCAGGGGTTGCAGCTCTTCATCATCTCACTGCCATTCTAGCCACCGACTTCAGATCAGCAACAACCTATATCTGGGTGTCCTCTTTATTAGCCAATCCAGGCCGGAGTATGTTTGGGAGGAGGGAGGAGGGGGTGCTCTCATCCGTCAAGCAACATCATTTCACCCAGCAGAGAGCTGAGCCCGTGGTGTCGAACTGCTTCCTCCTCCCCCCTTCCCTCCTCTCCTCTCCGGCAGGATCCACTCCAAGATGCATACGGAGACCATCAAGCCCCACAAGTGCCCGCACTGCTCCAAGACCTTCGCCAACACCTCCTACCTGGCCCAGCACCTCCGTATCCATTCGGGGGCCAAGCCCTACAACTGTTCCTACTGCCAGAAGGCCTTCCGCCAGCTCTCCCACCTCCAGCAGCACACACGGTAAGGGAGAGTGGCGGGCTACTGCCCCCGCCCCGCTGGCATGCCCTCCCCACCCCCGCCCCGGACACACACAACAACCCGCATGCGGGGGGCGGGGGAGAGACCTGGCTGGAGGAGAGACCTGGCTGGAGGAACACGACTGGCATCTGGAAGAAAGAACAAACGACAACACTGGAGAAACAAGTGGATCCTTAAGAGTCTTTCTGGGGCAAAAGCTACATTGGGGAGATGCAATGATTCATGTTCCTGTATGCATGGGAGGAAGAGACTTAACCTGGAACAGAGACAACTTCTTTTCCCCTCAATTTCCTCCCTGAAAACACCCACACACACGTCTTGAAAGATTTTCTCCTTGATGCCAAAGCCGGGGCATTTGATGGAAGAAGATGATACCTTTAGCCCGTAGGGCACACCACTTATGAACTGGAGATATAATCAGACTGCAGCTGGGTATCAACCTGGTGACACCTACGGCAACAAGCAAGACTCCAAAGGATGCCAGGAGTGGAGAACAAAACCAGACATCCTGAATCTTCGCAGAGAACCGCAAACAAATTGAAAAGGCTCATACTTCGTAAGGATTCCCACTGTTTGTGCCGTGAATCTGGAGTGACTAGGAGGAAGTGAATCTACTAACTAGAAGAAAAGATGTTTCTCCGTGGTATCTCAAGTTGAACTGGAGTCCAGACTCTTACTGGCCATGGGCCTCCTCACCCTACTGCTTCTGGATGTGGTGACCCCCTTAACGTGGTCAGACATTGTGCTTTGGGAAGAGGAGGAGTCGGGCTTTCCTCACAAGGAGACGTGTCCTGTGATGTTTTCAAGGTTTTATACTAGAGGTCCAGAACAGCACCCTGTCACACAGATGATTCTCAAGTCCCTGATGAGGCGCACGTGTCCACGCGCCCTCAAGTGCTTGGCTATCTCAGTGGAGGGCCCTGTAGTGTTTGGGAAAGAGGTTAAATTGGTAGTAATCCAGGCATTTCCTGCCGTTAGGGGGCTGCACTGGAAAAAGCTCCAAGGAGTTTCCTAAGTATTCATATCACTGCTACTTTCCACAATTAGCATCACTGCTTTTCTTTGACACTAGAACTTTCTCTGGGAGTGTTTTGCAAGGCTGAGGGGATAGTTTCTGGCCCTATGGTGGGGGCCAAGGAAGAAGGGTTATATGTGTTTTTTTTCTCTTTACCATTGTGTTTACATTATGTTTCTGAGCATTCATCAGGGACAGTTACGGTGGGAGCTGACTTGTATACCAAATTATAGTTTGCTTGTCCCTTGGCTGCTGAGCCACCAGTCCTTTTTCCCCCAGCAGCAAGGAGCCCAGCTTGAGCTGAGTGATGCAGGCAGTGCGCAGAAATCAGGCACTACAGCCTGATCTATGTCAGAGGAGCTGACGCCTGGAGACCCATCTCATACTCCTACTCCCGTGGGAAGGCAGGAGTGGCCTTGAGGAGGCTTGTTGAGCCAATCCCCAAGTGTCCATACTGACATCCTTTCCCTTTCTTGTTTTCTCATCCCGTACAGAATCCACACCGGTGATAGACCATACAAATGTGCACACCCCGGCTGTGAGAAAGCCTTCACACAGCTCTCCAATCTGCAGGTAAATGTTCCTCGGTCCATGTCAGGTGTTAACTCTAAGATGTGGGGTCAAAGTGCCATTTGTCGAGTACAATAATTCTCAGACTTTTTCAGGGCCCCTCACACTCTTAATAATTATTGAGGAACCCGAAGAGCTTTTGTTGATGTGGGTAACATCTACCGTGTTTCCCCGAAAATAAAACCTAGCAGGACAATCAGCTCTGATGTGTCTTGGAGCAAAAATTAATATATAAGACCCAGTCTTATTTTACTTTAAGACCGGGTATAATATAATATAAAATAATATAATATAATATAATATAATATAATATAATATAATATAATATAATACAATACAATACTGGGACAACAATTCACTTCCCCTATCTTTCTGGATAAAGATCTCTTGCAGTGAATCTGCTGCCTCCCTAGCACCAACTTACAGAGTCAGAAAGGAGAACATCTTATATTAATTTGTGCTCCAAAAGACGCATGGGAGCTGATTGTCCAGCTAGGTCTTATTTTCAGGGAAACATGGTATCTGTGTAGATATTATGAAACTAAAAAACTGGGGGAAATATTTAGTAATTTGTTTAACAATAAATCCATTTTGTGTTTATTTTCAGACACACACACACCCCAAAAATAGTGAGAAGGGTGGCATTGTTTTACATTTTTGCACGTTTCTTTAGTGCATGGCTTCCCAGAAGATGGCTAGATTCTGGTGTCTGTTGCGTTCAGTCTTTTGCAATATTATGCATCATGTAATCTCTGTACAATCATGAAAGAGTGAAAAGACAAAGATTGTCTTATTATGAAAATAGTTTTGACCCTGTGGGCCCCCTGAGAAGGTCTTAGTATTCCCTAGCGATCCCCATGCCTCACTTGGAGAACCACTGGACCAGTGGGACCAGGCATAGCCATCATTCTAACTTTCAGGATCCTGGTATGTGCTGCATGAGGTAGACTTCTTCCCTTAGCCTGTGGCTCCTGAAATGTCATTTGAAGCAGTTTATACTTCCTTCAGATGCAAAGAACCTAGGAGGCCTGACACTCATCTCAGGGCTTTCCATTAAGGTCAAGGAGGCAGGAGGGAAGAGTCCAATGCACTCATCTTGATTTCTCCCAATTTTCTTAGTCCCACAGACGGCAGCACAACAAAGATAAACCCTTCAAGTGCCACAACTGTCATCGGGCGTATACAGACGCAGCCTCACTAGAGGTGCACCTATCAACGCACACGGTGAAGCATGCCAAGGTGTACACCTGCACTATCTGTAGTCGGGCATATACGTCGGTGAGTGCTCAGTGCCTTCCCTCTCCTCCCCTCCGCTTCCCTCTTCCCTCCCTTTCCCTCCCCTCCATCTCTTCTCCCCTTTCCTTTCTTCCCCTCTCCTCCCCTCCCCTCTTCCCCATAGGCCAGTAGGACAACAATTCACTTCCCCCATCTTTCTGGATAAAGATCTGTTGCAGTGAATCTGCTGCCTCCCTAGCGCCAACGTACAGAATCAGAAAGGAGAACAGAACTAAATAGACCCATAGCTGAGGAATTTAGGCGATGCATGATCCCTTAAGCCTATGGAGATTGCTAAGCAATGATTCTTCATTTTGAAGATGAGGCAAAATAAAGCAACTTGCAAGTTTGGGAGGAAAAAGATTTCAGTTAGACATTTTCCATTAGACTCCAGAAAAAGGCTGTAAAGTTGTTCCATTCAAAGATCTTTGAGAAAATGACAACTTTCTCTGTGCCAATAGAATGCCCATGGTGACTCTAAAGGTCCCCAACTCCTTTGTATCCAACAGTGAGCCCGAAAAGTGGCTCACGGAGTAAACTTGCCCATGGCTCTAGAATATCTCTGTGTAAATATTGCTCTATTTAAAGCAAAGTTAGAGCCCAGGGTGCTAGTTACAGATAACCTCTTTCCTTCTCTTTCTTCCCTCAATTCCTTATCATCTCCCTCAGGAAACGTACCTTATGAAACATATGCGCAAACACAACCCTCCTGATCTCCAGCAACAAGTACAGGCAGCAGCAGCAGCAGCAGCGGCGGCCCAGGCCCAAGCTCAGGCGCAGGCCCAGGCGCAGGCCCAGGCCCAGGCCCAGGCGCAGGCCCAAGCTCAAGCTCAAGCTCAAGCTCAAGCCCAGGCCCAAGCCCAGGCTTCCCAGGCATCGCAGCAGCAGCAGCAGCAGCAGCCACAGCCACCACACTTCCAGTCCCCTGGGGCAGCCCCCCAGGGTGGAGGTGGTGGGGACAGTAACCCCAACCCTCCACCCCAATGTTCTTTTGACCTGACCCCGTATAAGACGGCGGAGCATCATAAGGACATCTGCCTCACTGTCACCACCAGCACCATCCAGGTGGAGCACCTAGCCAGCTCGTAGAAACCTGTGCTGCCACCCACTGGGAAGAGGGGAAAGAAGTTCTGGTCCCGTCTTTCTCCAGCTCCTCTTGGTGGGAAGAGTCCTCTTCTTCCTTGACAGGCCTTGGCTCCATCTCCTTGGGCCTCAGACACGGCCTGCCTTCACAGGATACCATCCTTATTTTCAACTCCTCTTCAAAAGGAACATCAGCCCTCCTGATTGGCAGAGGAATACTGAGCTGGTATTATAATCCAGCAGCCTCCCCTCCCAAGCATAGCTTAAAAATTGGGGGTTGGTGCTCAAGGGAGGGATTTGCTATGACCTCATAGAAACTTTTCCAGTGTGGGCACTTAACTCTCTCCTTACCCTCATAATCCTCAAAGTTCAGGCTGATAGAAGACTAGAGGCTAGCCCTCCCAGATACCGAGAGAAGGGAGCCCTAAATGCAACCAGCTTCCTGTTCTAATCTTGCCTGTGAAAGAACATGTTTCTCAATTGCCCCGATCCCTGGGAGCTGTTTTCTTTCCCTCGTGGTCTCACTTCAGTTCTTACATAATGCTGGAGGAAGGAGATGTGGGTGGGGTGGGGGTTAGACCCCCTTTATTTGTAAAGGGGCATGGGCTGAGATGTGGTCCCCAAGGGGCCAGTGATCCCCAAAATGGTCGAGGGTTGCTTAGAAGTGTGGGTTATGGTTTTCCTTGGAGCCTCCTCTTCTCTGCCAACCAAGGCCCTGTACTTTTTCCGTCTCCCCATCCGAAAATCTAAGGAGCTGTGGGAGCTTTGTTTTCTTTATAAAATCCCAAAGCAAGGGGTGTTGCAGAGAAGGGAGAGTTCAGGGCAAACATAAGGACTGGACTTAGCTCTCTAGGTGCCACGGTCAGTTGCCGGACACGGATTTATATATAAATATATATATATATATATATATAAATATATATATACCCACTCATCACGACCATCTTTGTTGTAACCATTTCTGCGTTTATAAATGCATTATCTCTGAGAATTTTCATATTTGATGTTTTATTTTTGTCCTTTTTTTTTCCCCACGCTGTCTTCTGGCCAATGACATTTTTATTTCCTTTTGTCTTTTTTTGTCCCCCCCCAAATCATGGCCGATTTCAGAGAAAAAAGAAAATGAAAAAAAAAATCAGGAAATCAGTTGTTATAAAGCAATTTAAAATGAAGAAAAAAACCTATGTACAAACCAAGGGGTGTTTTTAGAACCTTGTATAGAAATAAATTCGTGTAAAAGGATCAGAGGCAGTGGAGCTACTGATGTGAGTGAGCATGGGAAAAAGCTATTTGGGGACATGTTCAAGGCCAGTACTAAGGGTTTACACTAGAGTGTGTATATGTGAAGAACGAATGCTGTGTGACGAGATTCTGTGTGTATCCCCAGCCCTAGAAGGGTACAGCTTTGATATTTTCTAAAATGAAATCTTGATGAGAGTTTCTACATACAAATCTTGTCATGAAGACTGCATTGCCTAAATATGTGAGAGCAAGGTTTTAGTCATGTTAAAACTGCTAAGCTCCTTATCAAAGAAATGCAAGCATGGCTTCTTGAAAGGATCTGCAGTCCTGCCTGAGCATCAGTGTGCTCAGTGCTAATTCCAGTTGGCGTGTATGTACATACATAATTCATTATTCTGTGGCACTTCAAACCAGAGGTTTCCAGTGGTGGAAATCATAACCAGGATTGAATAACAATGCAGGACAGTTGTGCTGAGGAACAGAGCATGGTCAAAAAACCTGGACGTCAGCCCTGACCCTATCAACCAGTGTTGGCCAAGATGCTTCTTCAGTTGTTAAATGAAGGGATTGAGCTAGATCACCTCCAAGATTCCTTTTTGAGAATTAAAAGACCTTTAAGCACAGAAAAAGTGACAAAGCTCTCATATCTGATAACATGGCTATCTGTGGGACTGCTGGGCAACAATGTTCTTTACCCAGTAGAGTGTGGATAGTCAGTGAAATGCCCACTTAAGAGTTCATTCTCTTGTGTGGGTATCCAAGATAGTCTCCACCTGTGGTGCGACACTAATATGAATGTATTACACGACCAAATATGCCAACATTTGTTAACTTCTGAATACCACATTTTCCCCTCCTGCTCTAACCAACTGTTGAAAAGACCCTGACATCCCAGGCATTAAAACCAGAATCTACCTTTTTAAAGGATATTCTCAGTTATGGCAATGAAATAGGTACTGTTATTCTCATTTTACAGAGAATAGGCACAGAGCTTAAACTACCCAGGGGCATGATACTTGGAATGACGTCTTCCAGATTCTATTGCTGTATCTTACCACCTGCTCAGTAGTAAACTTGGGGTTTCACCTTACTCTTCTTCACATATTTGGTCTAAATTATATGGCTGAAAAATCATTAAAAAGTTACCATGTGCCATCAATAATTATTAAGAATGTCTGAGGAGTGACAATGATCTCCACTGTCTTGCTAACACCACTTTCAGGTTATGGGCTTGTGCTGGTACCCTGTCACGCACTTGATTGCTTTCCATCCTGATGAAAAGCAGTTTCATTGTATTGCAGCTGACCAGGGCAATAGCTAGCATCAAACTGGCTCAGTTGTGACTGAGATCCGTGCCCCATTTCTTTCAGTCATGATGCTAGTTAACATCACGTATAAATTCAAATAAAAAGGGAGACAAACGAGTGCCAGGCCCGAAGTACTATGTCATTTTGTGTGATAATGTATTCGAGTGTAAATGAACAGGAATCTTGACAAAAATAATTATAGCTTTATTGTGTGAGTAGTTCTTTGTGCTTATAAGCTGAGTTTATAAGTAATAACCTTTCTCCATGTTAAAAAGATAATCCTAGGGAGTTGGTATTCGTGTGCGTGAAAAATGCCAAGGGTTTAAATCTCAACACGGATTAGCCTCCGCAACTTCATTAACAAAATCTTGATTGAGGCAGGACCTGCTCTAGTCACCAGATTCATATTCTGCAAAAGGGAGATGCCCCAGTTACTGAACAGGGGTGTTTATGCAATACAATCCTAAAGAAACAAGGTGTTTTGGTTTTTTTTTTTTATTTCATTACAGCACTTTCCCGTTTTGGAGGGAAAAAAAGTTTGATAGAGAATGCAAAATGGCGATCTCCAGTGACGTCATGCCTGCCACGGTCGGTCGCGCATGGGTGGCTGAGTAAGGGCGGAAGCGGCTTCAAGGCGCTTCATTACGGGCGGTCCTGGCTACTTACGCAAAAGGACAAGTGTCAACAACGGGCGGATGTATCCCAGCGGATAATTTACTAAGGGCGGAAGTTCTCCTTTTAAGGGCGGAAAGGCGCTAACCCAAGAATAATAGCTTCAGTGCTTATCGTGTTTCAGTTACTTCCGGGGAGGATCGGAAGTTGCTTTGTTTTGCTTCAAGATGGCTGCGGGGATGTATTTGGAACATTATCTGGACAGTAAGAGCAGGCTGGAGGAGGGGGTCAGGGGTCAACAGAGTGGTGGCGGGGATCAGGGCTGAGAAGATCTATGGTCCCGAAGTCCCGGTGGTTAGACGGTCACAATTGTGAAGGGGTTCCGGGAGAGAAAATATTGGAGGATGTGAAGAAAGAGGGGGCGGGGCAACGGGGTCTAGGCTTCGATTTGGGGTGTAGATGAGGGAGGGGCTGCGCGGCGGGGCTGATGTCTCTTGAAGGGCTAATGTGCATAGCCGGAAAGGTTTTTGCTGTCCGCATCTTCAGGGTCTCCAGCCTCGGTATATTTTTTTCTCAGAATCGGTCGTTTTAGTATATCACCCACTGCCATGTGGAGCAGCGATAAAGACCTCGCGGCTCCTCCGCTAAGTTCTTTCTCAGAAGTGGCTTCTCATGGGTACGTGGGTTGAGTGACCACTGTCAGATGATGAACTGGAACGCTTCTCTTGTTGGAGTAAAGATCCAATTCCCATCCAATGGAAATCTAGTGTTACGTTTATGCCGTTTATATAACCCACCCCTTCACAAAGTATGTCACCCTATGCGCTTACATTTGTCTTCATGTTGGGAGTCATTCATTCATTCATTCGTTCATTGAAGGCTTGTTATGAATCAGACATAATGGCAGGTGCTGAGGATATACAAAAATAAGTAAGACATAGCCCTTGCCCTCAAGTGCTCATAGTCTCTTGTAGGAAACAGATTCTGCTAATACGTATAAAATAGTGTGACAAGTGAAATACTAGAAATACATTGAAAGGACACTTGATAACACTGGAGAGAGACTAATTACCTGGGGATGGAGTTAAAGCTTTACAGAGGATGTGATGTTTGAATGGAGTCTTGAAGGTGGAGTCTTAATGGGTTTGTGGCAAGGTCAGGGAAAAGTGAGGTTAGAGTGTTTGATATATAGGACTTTAGGTGAAAGACTGGGAAGTGACACTGGAGAAAGAGGCTGGGGCTAGAGTGTGCAAGCTCTTTTAAAGCCACACTAAGAAGCTTGCACTTGAAATAGTGAGAAACCAACAGATTTTTTAAATAGAGTGATTTTTATAAAGGAAAGTAACTGTATGTATGATAAATTGGAGCATAACATTGGTAATAGGGAGATCAGTTAATGATAACAGTCCGGGTCAGAGATGAAGATCTGATCTCAAGGAGTGACAGAAGTATTTAGAAGTTAATTATGACAGGACTGATTGATGACTCCGTGGTTGAGAGAGAAGGAAGGATCTAAGGTGACGTCTTGATTTCTTGCTTGGGACTTGAGGTTGACAGTATATCATCAACAAGATAGGAAATTCAGGAGTAAAAGCAACATACTTAATTTAATTTAATTTAGACTTAAGCATAGGAACGGTAATTGTATCCATGACAATGAATGAGCTCAAGATGATGGAAAAACAAGGGAGGAAATGAGAGGATTAAAGTGTAATCTCAAGAAAACGTTAACATTTAAGGGACAGGCTATGGAAATGTCAATGTTGGAATTACCAGTAAGTATATGATGAGATTTGGAATCCTAAGAGGAAGAAAGTTACTCAAAGGAGAAAAAATGTTTCAGACACATATGTTAGAATACGACTAACAATAGGTCACATGCTTTGATAAGTCATTAGTGACTTAAAGTAATCTCAGTAAACTGGTGGTGACAGATCTGAGGTTATAGGTTAAAGCAGTGGAGGCATTTTAAAAGTTTGAAGTGGAATCATGCAAAGAGATTTTTCTTTTATGGGAGAGACATAAATGTTCATGCATTTCTTCAAGTATTTATTGAGGTCCCTCCGTATGCAAGTCATAGTTCTATAAACACTAGGGAAACAGAAGACAGGTATGCTCAGCCTTTCTGGAGAGTTGGGGACACAGATACCCAAAAACAAAAAAAGCCTAAGAAATTATACAATTAATTATTTAATTATAGTTGGATATGTGCCAAGCAAGGTAGAGATAGAAAAACTTGACAGTGTAATCCAAACACTTGTTGGAGTCGAAGGAAGTCAAGGTTGAGCTGAGCTTTGAAGAATGAACAGAATATAGTAGGCCAAGAGGTATGGTGGAAGTGGGATCAGGAAGACTGGGCGGTGCATTCCAGGCAGAGAGAGCAGCATGTGGAAAGCCAAGTGGCGGGGAGAATGCTCGAAAGTTCCAGATACTCAGAGGAAGCCAGTATGATCTGAGCAGAGAGAGCACAAAGGGAGACTGACATGAGTGAAGGCTGGTGTGAGGTAAGCCAGGGCCAGAAAGTACAGAATAGGACAAGGAATAGTACTATAGGAAGTTACTGGAGGGTTAAATCGTAGAGTGGCTTGATCAGATTTTCATTTTTTAAAAGAATATTCTGGCTACTATACAGAGAGCAGATTGTGTGTATGTGATGAGTGGTGGAGGATACCATGAGAGTATTTGTGCGTTGAGGGCAAGAAGCTTGGAGTTAGAGACTGAAAATAAAGAGCAAGGGCTCATTTGTAGAGTAAGGTCACTGAAGGGAGAAAGGGTGGGAAAGCTGTGCGGAGATGGAGAGGTTAGTTGTGGAGAGGCAGACACAGCCTCTTCTGAGAAAGGAATGATGAATGCCATCACAGATACATCCAAGGGTTCAAAGGAGGGAAAACTGAGTCCTGTTTTAGACCTGTACTTTAAAAGCAGCTATAAGGCCTATGAAGTCCAGTGATTCTGTTCTCCTCTTCTCCCTAGGTATCGAAAACCTCCCCTTTGAACTACAGAGAAATTTTCAGCTCATGAGGGACCTGGACCAAAGAACAGAGGGTACGTACAGAGCAAGGAGTCCATGTGTATACTGAGTGTGTGTGATCATTTCTTTTTCTGGTTGGTGGTACCATATCGTTTGGTCTGATCTGGAGGACTGTGGCTTCTCTCTTTTTCACTCTTGCATTTCTTAAAAGGAGAGTGATGATCTGCATATGTATATCAGCTTTTCCATAACAAATGGAATATTGGGACAATGCCTGAAGAATTCAGAGATGCTATGTTCTTCATATCTTCCTCAAGAAGAATTCAATAAACCACAGTCAACTCTAGAATCATTTCTGTTCTTCATGTTCAATATAGTTATAGGAAGGCTAGAATCTTTCTGCTCTACTGGATTGTTAATTTTACTGTCACAAAATTCAGTGTGGCTTTGGACTGCAACTCATGTAGACAGGAGCTTTGCTGTATGAGAAGTTCTTAAAGAGAGAGGAAAAACAGCAATTGACATCAGGATCTCTACTGTGTATTCAACCTTACAGAAGCACTAGATACCACCTGTGGCCTTGGACGTTGAGCAAGTTTGGCTGCCTTAAGGCATCCATTTGAAGTGTGAATGCCTCAAGTGAATACTTGGAATGGTCAGGTTGGTCTTTTCAAGGTCAAAGATGTTTGTTGGAGCTATCCCCCATACCTGCTGAGGATATATAGGTCTTATCTTCCATCCTTATGTAGCCATGCTCAAGGATGTAACAAACTGGTGTTAGAATACCTAAAACTGTGATTTAAGTTTCTCTGGGTAACTTTACTCACGAAAAGGTGAACAGCATCTAAAATCCTGGACGTAGGCCCCTGAGAACTGCCTGCCGAATTCTGAGAACCAGCTTGCTTGCTTGCTTCGTAATACAGTTCCAACTCTTGAGTTGATGCACAGAAAGACCCGTTGGAGATCATTGAACTACTTTCTTTTTCAGCTTCCTCCAAAGACCTCAAACAAATGGGGCATAAGTATAGACTGCACACTTCCTGTTGTCTGTTGCCTCACACTGTGACAGTCCTGCTTCTGTCTCTTCATTGACATTATTTATGAGTCCTACCAAATATTAGGTAGTAGACTCTACAGTCTTCGTGTCTTGGGACATCACCTGCCTTCCAATATTAAACTGTTTGGAGCAATATTGAAGATAGCAAACAGAAAAAAAGTGAGGGGAAATATTAGCAAGTTGCAAATGATGAGCAAAACAGGGTGGCAGTAAGTAGAAGAACTGTTACATTAATGAACTAGGGCTTCATTTTAAATGGATGCACAAACTAGAAGCCAGCAGCAGTGGATGACCCAGCGTGGCTTACAGTACTCAGAACTGTTGTGGGATATTTTTGAGACAAGAAGCCAGGTGGTTTTTGAGACAGAATTCACGGTTCAAGAAGCAGCAGAAGCCCTGCAAAGAAGCATCTTCAGACATCAAGAAAAATATACTTCATATTAGTGCAATGTACAAAAGATCCATCATTATGTTTCAACAGTTTGTTTCTACTGATAGCAATGTTTTCAGCACCTGAAGTCACCCTTAAACAAATATTGTCAGTATGTTGTATTACTTGAGTACATGGCACAGTACCTGTGAACTTTCAGTACGTTTTAGTTCGAAGGTTATCATGGTCAATGGAAAAGGTCCAAGGAACAAGAGGAAGAAGTGTGTTTCACCTAGCCGCTCGGGCCATTGTGACCAGGCCTCTCTCTGTTGTAGACCTGAAGGCTGAGATTGACAAGTTGGCCACTGAGTATATGAGTAGCGCCCGCAACCTGAGTTCCGAGGAAAAACTGGCTCTTCTCAAACAGATCCAGGAAGCCTATGGCAAATGCAAGGAATTTGGTGACGACAAGGTGCAGCTTGCCATGCAGACCTATGAGATGGTATGGCCCTGTTCATGGCTCCCCACCTACCTCCTATCTATTCCTTGGGGTCCTAGACCCCTCCTTCAGCTATGTCGGGATCTGTTTTGGGTCTGAGAGATCCATAGAATCTGTCTTAGCCTGTTTTCTTTTACTGGAACCAGATTTGTACCTCCTCCTTCTCCTCCCTTCCCATCCAGGTGGACAAACACATTCGGCGACTGGACACAGACCTGGCTCGTTTTGAGGCTGACTTGAAGGAGAAACAGATTGAGTCAAGTGACTATGACAGCTCTTCCAGCAAAGGCAAAAAGAGTGAGGAGGGGGGTGGGCTGTGAGAGGCGGGGTGAGGATGTAGAGGGGGAAGCAGCCAGCTCTCCAGCTAGGAGGGAGGGGCATTGGGTTGGAAAGAAGGAGAAGAAAGAGGGCTTAACCCATCTTCCTGTCTCCCTGCCTTCTGGCTTTCCCCCTCTTTCCTAGAAGGCCGGACTCAAAAGGAGAAGAAAGCTTCCCGTGCTCGTTCCAAAGGGAAAAACTCAGATGAAGAAGCCCCCAAGGCTGCCCAGAAGAAGTTAAAACTTGTGCGCACGTGAGTGTGTCAGGGAGTACTTTGTCAGATGACATGCTCTTCTCTCCCACCCCCCACTCCCACCCTACCTTGGCCCTTGCCACTTTCTCTGTCTTCTGTGCCAGTATCTCCTCTCCTTATCATTTTGCTATTTGCTGGACAGAGAAGCCCCAAATCACTTGCCCCACCAAGATCTCAAGTTGTAGTTACCTTTGGCATACAGATGACACTTTCTCTTCCTCTTGGCATGCAGAAGTCCTGAGTATGGGATGCCCTCAGTGACCTTTGGCAGTGTCCATCCCTCTGATGTGTTGGATATGCCTGTGGATCCCAACGAACCCACCTATTGCCTTTGTCACCAGGTCTCCTATGGAGAGATGATTGGCTGTGACAACCCTGATGTGAGAACCGTTTTGCCTCAGAATGGGGGATCCTAGGAGACATAAAGAGAGTGGGAACTAGAGGAGGGAAAATAGTTGAATAGTGGGACTTCAGAATAGGAAGAAGGCGGTTGGAGTTGTTTGGCCTTGGGACCTCTAAGAATTCTCCAAAGGGATGGGATAGGGGAATACTAAGGAATCTAGGGTTGGGGACTTCTTTGCTTTCCTCTGCCCCACCCTGGTCCGACTTTTGCTTCTTCCATCCTGTTCCTTTTCTAGTGTTCTATAGAGTGGTTCCACTTTGCCTGTGTGGGGCTGACAACCAAGCCTCGGGGGAAATGGTGAGTGAGAGTTACGACAAGAGCTGAGCTGCCCCTAAACAGTGTAACAGAGGGCATTCTCCCTCACTCGCTTTCTCCCTCCTCTTCTCTGTCTTTCCATTCATTCCTTTTTAGGTTTTGCCCACGCTGCTCCCAAGAACGGAAGAAGAAATAGATAAGGGCCTTGGATTCCAACAGAGTTTCTTCCACATCCCCGGACCGGGCTAGTGGGGAGAGGAATGAATGCCCGTGCTGGGGCCAGGGCGTCCAGGGAGAAGTGGATGGTGCAGTGTTAGCATCCCTTCTCTGCTCTCCCTACTCCTGGTGCTGAGGCTGCATCCAAATCCTGGCAGGGAGGGGTGCCGCAGCCACTGAGGATGTGTGCTCTCATTCAGCCCACCCCTTCAGAGGGAAGTGGTCTTGCCCACTCTCCTTTTGCCTCCATGCTGAGGTTGGTGCTGTATTTCTGAGGGATGGTCCTCTTTACTCTCGTGCTTTGTATTTAAGGACTTGGGCAGTAGCATGGGGGCACTCCCCCAGCCCTCCTAATTCCCTACCCCCCGTGGGGGGGGGAGCCGTGGTATAATAAACTTTCATCATTCTCTTCCTGCTTCTTCCATGGTGGGGGGTCCCCCAGTTTATCTGGGCTGTGGCCCTAGTTAAAGGGGCACCCCTTCCTCTGTGCCAAGAGGAGTCACCCTGGCCCTGTGAATGGGAGAGGGGACAAGGTGGAATGCAGATCAGACACGTGTGAAGGAATTTGGTAGGGGAATAAAAGCTGTACCTGTCGGCCTGCTGTGTTTTTTGTCGAGACAGTATTTTAGTACGTGTGCTAAGCATTTTGTTTTGTTTTGTATCCCCTGGGCTGGATAAGAGGCAGGACAGTGACATGCCAGGAGTAGGACATGGAACCAGAAGTACCCCAGAATGCACAAGTTCTCAACTTGGGAAGGACAGAGCTGGCTGGGAAGTGGGGGGCGGGGGGGTGCCTCAGACCCGGGGTTTCCAAAACTTTTTAAATTATTTATCTTTTCTCCATAAAACATCTCTCACATAATTTCCAATAAATGTGTATTTGCATTTTATACATATACTATTAAACTACATATTAGCTTGATTTCTTATTTTAAACACAAAACAAAAATGTTTTCTCCCCTTCCAATTGTCTTGCTTACCTCCCACTGGGAAAACACTTCTGTAGGCTGAGCCATTCTTACACCTGAGCTCCCCCTCACCTGAACCCTGCTTGTTTCCCCTTTTGGCTCATTTCCTACCTGGAGGCTTCCTCTCTGCTACCTACCCAGGTAGGCCCTGACTTTGTTTTGTACATTCTGTGTGTGCCGCCCCAGAACCCTGTCTGTACTGTACTCACATGAAGCCTCACTGCCTACTGGGCAAACTGTTTCTTCAAGTTCTGGTTTCATCATCTGTAAAATAAGGATGAAAGTATCCCCTCTAACGTATTACCTTGTTAATGGAAGAAGGTGAGGCACGTAAAGAACAACACAGAACTTACTCCATCAGAGGTACTGCGTCAATGATAGCTTTGCCATCATCCTATCCGGCTGGAATGTATGACTCGGGAGGACCCATAACCACCAACACCCGGCAGTTTCTGAGGCCCCGCCCCCGGCCCTTTGTGACGTCAGAGAGCCCGCTCCTGCCGGCTCTGGTTTGGCGGGTTAGAGGCCTGCTTTGGTCTGGGAAACGCGTGCGGATTGTCTGGGGCCATGAGGAAGCTCGCCGCTGGCTTCCTTCTCTCACTCCTGAAGGGTGAGAATTCCCATCTACTCGGTCTTCCTCCCCAGGCTCGGTCTTCTGCCTCCGGAGAGCCCTTCCTTTACTGTTTCTGAAATGTCTCTCAGGGAGGTTGCGTTGAATGTCCTCCCCGATCTCCCCCGGGCTCACCTTTGTCTCTGCCCCTTGGCATCACCACCCGGCAGACATCCCTGGTTCCTAATTTGCACGGGGCCCCGCTTGCCAGGCTGGGTCTGTCCCAGGCCTGGAGCGGGTTTTGGAGTTCCATCCATCCATCAGTCTGTTCCCCACCTCGCAGTGCTGCTCCTGCCTCCATCAACTACCCCAGCCCAGGATTCAATTTCAGCCTCCACTCCAGGCAGCCCTCTCTCTCCCACCGAATATGAACGCTTCTTCGCACTGCTGACCCCTACCTGGAAAGCAGAGACTACCTGCCGTCTCCGTGCAACCCACGGCTGCCGGAATCCCACCCTCGTGCAGCTGGACCAATATGAGAATCACGGCTTGGTGCCTGATGGTGAGGGCCCAACTAGTGGGGCAGCCCTGTGCTCACGAGACAGAGGAAGTGGTATGGCTGGCCTCTTACCCTGTGCCCATATCCTCCACTCTCCAGGCCCAACACGCCCACTTCCCCATCCAGGAGGGAGCTCCCCCTTGTGTTCACTTTCTCCATCCCTGCCCCTTCTCAGGCGCTGTTTGCTCCGACCTCCCTTATGCCTCCTGGTTTGCGTCCTTCTGCCAGTTTACTCAGTACCGTTGTTCCAACCATGTCTTCTATGCCAAGGTGAGGCCCGGGACGAAGGCAAATCTGGTGTTGCAGGACTGAGGGAGAGGCAACGGCAGTAAGGAGCTGAGGGAGGGCTCTGGGAGGGCCATCCTTAGATTCTCCCTCATGCCACTTTGCCCATTATTCACCCAGATAGTGTACGAATACAGCCCCACCTTGTGCACTCAGACTGTCAGAATACTCCTGTTACTGCAAGAAAAGGAGGGGAGAGGGATGGGAAGAGGCAAAGAGATAAGCCCTTCCATTTCTTCTAATGGCCAGTGATTTCATTCAAGTCAAACACAAGAGACTGAAAGCAGGGGTGTGGCCTAGACACAGGGTTTTACCTTGCAGGGGAACCCTTTCTCTGGTCTGGAGGGTTCTACCAGGGACCATGTCCCTTCATCCCTACCCAGGAACTGAGACAGAAGGCATGCTGGAAAAGGGACTGAAGAATAAGCTGGAGTAGAAGTCCACCCTTTGGGAAAGGCATTCCCATATTACTTCTCTTCTTGCAGAGAGTCCGATGCTCCCAGCCAGTCTCAGTTCTCTCACCTAACACTCCCAAAAGGATAGACTCTTCTGCTGAAGTCCCACCCACCACCGTGACCTCCCCCATGTCATCGTACATCACAGGTGAGACCCTCCCAGCACTTGGAAGACTACCAGCAACTCCTTCCACAAACCCCAGAGCCCAGGATTTAAGGCATCAGTGGTAGGCAAATGGGAAGAAAGTTGAGTGAGGGTGGGAGATGGGGAAAGGCCTCCCTTTACATATGGGAGAGCCTGCTTTTTATGAATACAAGTTAGAGCTTTCCTATCCCAGAATATCTTCTGACATTACTTACTACAAGTCTGCCTTGAATCCATTTTTCCTAATGCTCAAAAACATTCCCATGTTTGGAAGTCCTCTGGGACTTCTATAAGCTAACATCTTCAGTCTGGAAAGGATTAGCTATTCAGAATATTGGTGTTTCCTAAGTGAAAAGGACAACAGGTGGTATTTGAGGTGGAAGTTAAGGAAGAGAAGCACTTGTGAGAGAGGCAGAAAGGTGACATAACTACCAACACCACAATCACCATGGTAATCTGTTTTGATATTCATACTCTTTCTGTGTCTTTTATACTTGGCTGCGTGAATAAGTATGATTTAGGCTGCTTTCTTCTGTCTTGGTGTTTATGTGTGTGTCTCTTTGTGAACAAAGGCACTCGGGCGTCCAGAAAGCTAACCATTCCCTTCCTTCTCTTTCTTGGTCCCTCCCAAACCCAGCTGCAGCCACAGAGCAGCAGGCCGTCCAGTCCTGGCCTGAGCGGCTCAACAGCAATGTCGAAGAGCTGCTGCAGTCCTCCCTGTCCCTGGGAGGCCAGGAGCCAGTGTCAGACCACAAGCGAAATCCAGGGCAGGAACACAAGCAAGAGGAAGGGCAGGAGCAAGATGAGCAGGAGGAGGAGGAGCAGGAGGAGGAGGGGAAGCAGGAGGAAGGAGAGGGGACAGAGGAGGGACTGGAGGCCATGTCTGGGCTGCACACAGACTCACAGCCCAAGTTCCAGGCTGAAGTTTTATCTCCCCACCCTTTCTCCTTCACTCCCCGGGTGCGGGAAGTGGAGACTACACCTATGATGATGGAGAATATTCAGGAGCTCATTCGATCTGCCCAGGAAATGGATGAAAGGAATGACGTATATGATGAGGACTCCACGTGGAAAAGCCAAACCTCTGGCAGGTACAAGAAGTTCTGACCTCCCCACCAGCTCTACCCTTCCTGCTGCCTTCTTTGGCAATGAGAAGCCGACTTTCCCAGCTTCAACTTCCAGACCCACTCAGACTTGGTTGGGTTTCAGGCACACATAGCAATTACCTACCTCACCTGTTCTTGGCCATCATTGGTTTAAGCACCGCCCTCGAGTGCCTGTTTTCTATACAATGTAATGGAATGAGCCCTATACCTGGAGCTACTAGACTTGGGTTCCGGTCTTGTCTCTGGTCTTAATTAACATCGCAACTTTGAGAAATCTACTTCCCCTTTCTGGACCTCAGTTCCTCATTTTTAAAAGGAGGCAGTTAGTCCGGATGCCTCTGAGGCTCCATCGTGCTCACTGAATGTGTGTGACCCAAGAACAGAGGCTGAGGGGAGGGGAAGAGAGTGGATGTGGCTTTCTGCCCCAGCCCTCTGGCCCACTCCCACCAGTGAGTGCTGTCTCCTTGCAGCCTCCTGCAGCTGCCCCATGTGGAGGCCTTGCTGGTGATGTGCTATTCCATTATGGAGAACAGTTGCACCGTGACCCCCACAGCCAGGGCCTGGCGGCACTTGGAGGATGAGATCCTTGGTTTCGGGAAGACGGTATGCTGTTTAACAGATACATGCTCACTGGGCATCCTCTGGGCCTGGCACTGGACTAGGCCATGGGAATGGGGGGATGAGCAGGGATACAGCAAACATGAGGCATCGCTGGAGAGGTTCTCTTCAAGTGGGAATCCTTCTCTGCAAGGACATCTCCAGCTCAGCTTAAAGGAGGAAGGCTCAAGACCTAGTCTGGAATCTATTCCAATCCAGAATTCATTCTTCAGCTCTCTGAGTTGTTAGGCTTGAGTCATCTCCTGATCCAGTTCACCATCTTCAATACTTGGCTTTGCCTCAGATGCAGCTCTCCTTTCCACATGGGTCATAGAACCCATTCTAAGGATCTATAGAGAGATTTCAGTCTCAGTGTTTCCTCAGCACCCAGTCAGTCCTAGTCCCAGAAAAATATCCTTTAGGTTTTCAAATAATACAAGTTAGCAAACATTTGTTGAGAGCTGGTATGCCATCCATTCATCCATTTGTTCAACAAATATTGATTGGGCTCCAACTCTGTGCTAGGTATTTGAGATGTTGGCAAGGAATACAGTAGATCCAACCATCTTGGAGCTCTGGAGTCTAGCGGGAGAGACAGACGAGGAAACAGGCAGAACAGCGTGCTGGATTAAATGCTGTGATAGATAAGTGCAAAGAACAGAGAGAGCGGAAGGGGAGCACGACTGTCTGCGTTCGGGAGGATCGGAGAATGCTTCTTAGAGGAACTAATGTTTAAACTGAAACCTGAGGAGGAAAGACGCTAACCAGGCAAAAGAAGGGGCTCAGTAAAAGGTTCCTGCTAGAGGGAATGGTACGTACGTGCAAGAAAGAGAAGAGATTTCATGAGGAACTAATGCTCCTGCCCTTAAGGGCCTAGAGCCCAGGAGAGAGCAGCATTATGAAAGGGTGTGATAGGTGTTGAGAGAGTGTTTTAAATGTGGCAAGTTCAGGAGTCATGGAGAGCCCACTGGATTTTTGGGCTTTGGTTAAGGGAACAGTAAGGAGCCCATTTTGCCGGGAGCAAAGCAGTAGGAGTCAAAGAGATATAATAGTAAGGGTCACAATGTGGAAAACCTCGAATGGCAGTCTGAAGCATTTGTTTTTAATTTGGTAGGAAAGAGGAATTTAGTAACCATTTTTGGTCAGGGATGTGACCATGCCTCCCTATGAGCTGTTGTGCAGAGTAAACAAGGTGATGTGGGAGATTTTGTCACTGTGGCGTGTGGTCCCCATGGGTGCAGGAGGAGGAGGATGCATTGACTGGAGATCCTCCTGGGAATTCGGAGGGGCTCAGGGTGGAGAGTCCAGCGAGGATGAGTAGCTCCACTCTGAAGAATGTCTGCCAAGAACTTGGAGGTTTTGAACCTAGGTGCTTAGAGTGTAGGTCTTGAAGTTAGAAAGGCTGTGGATCTTTGTCCCAGCTCCACCCTCTCTGAGACGTGTGGTTTTGAGCAAGTCAGCCTCACTGAGCCTGTTTCCTCATGTCACATGGAGCCATTATTAGTACCTGTGCTAGTGTAGCGTTCCTGTGAGGGCTAACGAGATGAGAGGGTTTATAGCCATGGTGCCTGGCCCTGTGTCAACTCTTTGTAAATAGCATGATCATTGGGGCGGGGGAGAAAGAGATGGTTAGGAGTTCTATTCAGATAAGTTAGAGGTGGGTGTAGGTCACTCGATGGTAGACATCTGTCAGGCACTTGGCAACTGAGGACTTGGAGTTTGGGAAAGAGATCAGAACTGATACTAAAGATCTGGGTATCACCTGCAGAGAGATGATGATTACCTGGGAGTAGATAAATCATCCAGGAGGAGGGTGAACAAATAGAGAGCGGAGGCGAGGTCCTTGAGGAAACTTTGGGGAGGGGAAGGGAGGGAGAAAAGCCAGAGAAGCTTTCTGAAGAACCTAAATGCAAAGACTTTGTGGGGATGGCTCTGGAGGGCTGAGGCATGGGAAAGTCTCGGCCTCAGCCTCTTAGTCACACTCTTGCCCCAGGTCTGTGACAGCCTTGGACGGCAGCATATAGCTACCTGTCCCCTCTGTGACTTCTGCTCCCTGAAGCTGGAGCAGTGCCACTCAGAGGCCAACCTACAGCGGCAGCAGTGTGACAACTCCCACAAAATACCCTTCATGAGCCCCTTGCTTACATCTCAGAGCTTGTCCGTTGGCATTCAGGTACCTAACTAGCTGGGCAGTTTGCAGTGGCAGGGGGTGGTGGGGGTTCTCAGGCTCCAGGCAGATCTGGGCAATGGGAAGGGAGGCCTGCAGGGGGTCAGGAACGTGCATGCCTCCCCTGTCCCTGTCCCATGTGCCACAGATGGGGACTGTACAATCGGGCCGCTTTTATGGGATGGATTTTTACGGCGGTCTCCGCATGGACTTTTGGTGTGCCCGGCTAGCCACAAAGGGCTGTGAAGATAATCGAGTTGCCAGCTGGCTCCAGACTGAGTTCCTTAGCTTCCAGGATGGGGATTTTCCTGCCAAGGTCAGCACCTTTCCCCAAAGTTCAGCCCAATCCCACTCACCCCAGTTCTTTCTGGTTACTTGCTCTAGGCAGCCCATTCTAGGGTTTGAGCCCCTGGCTTCTGAGAACCAGTCCTCACTGAGCCTCCTGCCTCTCTCCAATAGACCCTACACACACCGAAGAGCAGGACTGCATTTGACAAAGGAGTAGGAGTTAGGAGGAGTGGTAGCGCGGGACTGGGAGGCAGGAGACAGAGGTTCTGGTCCCAGTTCTGCCAGTTACCTGCCGAGGGGCCTTGGTAGATTTACTTCCCTCTCTAGGCCAAAGTTATATTCATCCCTGTAACAAATGACTAGGTGATGCCTGAGGGGCCACCAAATACCGTGACCCAGTATTTCACTGTCTCAATTTGACAGTTTCATTCCTGGACTCTTCCTGTGCTTTCCCTGTTGCATCAACTTTGCTCCTCACTTACCTCCCCTTTGGAACTATCTGTTGTGCCTGACACCAGGCCACTCCCTTCTGTGGTTTAGCGGAGGGACGCCTGCCCAGATCTAATCCCTGGGATCCTAGATCTGGAAGGGATCTCAGAGATCATCTCTGCTGCTCCCCTGGATTTGTAGGTGGGAAGGTGAGTCCACAGAGGGAAGTGATTCACCCAAGGCCACACATTAGAGATTGTACTACCCTCTCCCTCATTTACCCATCATTAGAAGGCTCCCTGAGATTGGACCACCAATTGGGCCCCCGTCCCATGTTCTGCACCCTTAGTGCCCCCCTTCTCAGTTCCCCCTTCCTCAGCCATTTTCTCAGCAAGCTGACTGGCAGAACAGCCACTTCCCACTCTCTGGCTCCTGGCTTCTTCCCACTAACTGAACTATGACTGAGAGTGGGACGGGAAAGGCAGAGGGGACAAAGCCTATTCCTCAGAGAGGGGGCACCCTAAGTATAGAAGGTCTGGTTCTGAAGGGCCACATTCCTGACCCTAGTGCTGGTACTGTGGACACTTTAGAGAGCTGGGGTTTCGTAAGGCTTCTGATATGTCCCCACCACTCCCTCTCTGGCTCTTGGCTTAGATTTGTGACACAGACTATGTGCAGTACCCGAACTACTGTGCCTTCAAAAGCCAACAGTGTCTGATGAGAAACCGGAATAGGAAGGTGAGCCCCTCACCCTCCCATCAGCCCCTCAATCGGTCACCTTGATTGGGTCTGTTCTGAGCCAACCCCCATCCCCTCACCACCCACTCCAGCCCCCAGCTCCCAGCCACAGGGATGTGGAAAGCAGTTCCCTTCCTTGCCTCTCAGGGCAGAGGCCTCCATCAAAATGCTTCCTCTCCTCCACTCTTCCAGCCTTGGTGTAAGCAAGGTCCCCCTAGACTGGAAGGGTCTGGGAGGGAGGCTGCCTATGAGAGATGAGGGTTCTGAAGGCACCACAGGAAGATCCCCAGCTGGGTTGAGAATTATTGTTGAGGTCTCACCCTCAACTCCTGCTCTTACTCAGCAAGTAGTTTGGGATAAGTCACTTCCTCCCCCAGCCTCAGCCTCGTTTCTAAAAACAGGGGATTGGGCCTCTTGGTGTCTCTAGCAGCTTGAAAAATCCACATCTGAGTTTTCTCCTTCCCTCTACTGCCCTGTGCTCATGCTCACCTGCCTCTGGTTCTTTGGGGACTCCTGACACCTCCCCACCTCTACACCTTGGCTCCTGATTCTGTGACCCAGACTGTGTGTACCCAA
Organism: Rhinolophus hipposideros; assembly: GCF_964194185.1. Lineage (NCBI taxonomy): Eukaryota > Metazoa > Chordata > Mammalia > Chiroptera > Rhinolophidae > Rhinolophus > Rhinolophus hipposideros. The sequence continues at coordinate 23,884,666 of NC_138055.1, read as the reverse complement.
TCCCCATGTAGGTGTCCCGTATGAGATGTCTACAGAACGAGACTTACAGTGTCTTGTCCCCAGCCAAAAGCGAGGAACTTGTGCTTCGATGGAGCCAGGAGTTTAGCACCTTGACTCTAAGCCACGCTGGATGAGCTGGAGTTCGTCCTGTCCCCAACCCAGCCTGACCTTTCCACATTTTCCATTGCTTTCAGACTCCATTTGTCAGTTTGCTTCCAGGCTGCCCCTTTTGGGTTTTTTAACCTGGCCCCTACTTATGTTGTCCGTGGGTTGGGGCAGCAGTCCCAGAGAGGTCCATGATGGGAACTTAAAGGACGTCTTTGCATAAAGTGTTTATTTTCAACCTGTGTGGCCTATTTTGGTTATGATGCCATCCTCAGCATAGTGCCCCATCGGAATAACCCTCCACCCCTCGAGGCTTGTGGATCCATCTGCTGGTAAAAGACTCTCATGGGAATGGTGCTCAGGGAAGCAGCCACCTGCCAGGAGAAGAAGCCCTAAAAAATCGAGAAGTTGGATTGCAGAAGGCCACAGCGGGGGCTGAGGGGTCCTGTGGGCCATGAGGCTGTGTGTGCTCACCTGAAAAGCGCTGGGCCTCAGGAGCTCAGATGTGAGTGTAGAATTGTCCCTCTGGAGAACGAAGGCCAGAGCCTGACAGAGAGCATGTCAGGGACGGGTAGGGACCCCCCAGGGAAGGAGGCGGGACTTGGATTTTATCAGAAGGGTGGGAACAGCTGGGGCCTGCAGCTCAGGAAACCCTTGAGTTGACGTCCAGTAATGGGCCAGACGGTCTGAATGTTGAGGTGGTTGCATCTTGGCAACATGCATTGAGATGTGATTCCAACATTGGCCTTTAATAACTTGGGATCTCCCAGAATGTGTCCTGAAGACACACATGTTTGGGAAACTGTATAGTCTCTCCCTCTCTTCTATAGGTTCACAGTGATTAACAGTAGTAAAAAAAATGATGGAAAAGTTCAAATGCACAAAAATAGAATAGTATAGCACATCCGCATGTACCCTTCACCCAGCTTGGATTATCAACACATGGTCAATCTTTTAACGGCATGTTAATAATAGAGAAGCCTGTTTAAGCCAGTGTTTCCCAAAACTCATTTGACCGTAATATCCTTTTTCACCTACCACTCAAAAACTTGAAGTTGTTTTTGTGTATTGAGATGGGACGACTTGCTCACTCCTATTGATACAGAAAACAAGGGGCTTGGCCTGAGGGTACAGAGAAGAGGGGCTCTCATCTGAGTTCTGCCCAGCCCCCTCGCCCCAGCTCACAGCCTAGGAAAGAGACAGAAGCAAGGAGGAACCACCCAGCACGGGAACTGCTGGGACGGAGGGGCTATGTGCGTTCTGCAGTGAGAGTTGGCCTAGCAGCTGCAGCTAGCACGCAGAGGAGCCCTGGACAGGATGAGGTATAAGCCAGGAGTGGCAAGAGCAAAACCACCTGCGGGGATGCAAAAGAGAAAGAAACACCCGAGGGAACTGGTGGGAACGGCGAGAGGCTGGTGGGTTAGTCATTGCATCAGTGGGTGTGTGTACCAGTTAGGCTTCCCGGAAACTGTGGGGAGGGTGTGCGTGGTGGGTGGGGGAGTCATTAGTTGGCAGAGTTGGAGCTGAATGAAGTGCCATTATCTGTTGGAGTGGCTTCTCCGGCCCGTCTGTGAAGACAGCTGAAACACAGCTTCCTCTCTCTCTCCCTGCGTGTGTGGGGTTGGGTGAGTGCAGGGAGCTGGGATCTGCTGAGATCTGCCCAGGTGGGTGTGTCCCCACCAGCCCCAGGAGCAGGTCCTTCCAGCCCAGCCCAACCCAGCCCAGAGCAGGCAGCGGAAGTCAGCTTCGGGCAACGGCAGAGCTCCACAGGGAACACAGGTATGGGGGGGGTCCCAGGTGGGCTTGAACCTCATGGGGGGATAAGGGGCAGCACCCTCCTTTAGTAATTGGGACACATGGGTGGGATGGAGGTGAGTGTGGGCCATGGGCCCTCGGAAACCTTTCTGAATAGCGTAAAAAGCTAAAAGGGTCTGCCTCAGGCATAAAGACCTTGTCAGACAGAACACACCCTGGAGTGCCCCTCTGAAACTTAAAGTCCCACACTTGGGCCTCTTGGGGAAACTGTGTTCTCCCCTTCACCCTTTAGGCCTTTAGCTTTCACTGTCATGCTGAACCCTGGGCTTCCTAAGGCCACCAAGCAGGGTCCTCTGGGGACAATTTCCAAACTTTTCCCACCCTCAGTTAATACTTAACTCCCCATACCCGCTCACCTCCGGGCCAGGCCCTCTGCTAGATGACAATGAACTTATCTGATTAAATTCCATGAATGGGTTCACTGACACAAATGTGTTTTTATTGTTACCTTTCCCAGCTAACCAAGGGATATTCTAATAGGATCTTTGAGAAACACTGCCTTAACCCAATGCACTCACCTATATAAGAGGATTAGACCAAGATGGTCTTTAATGTCTCTATAGCTCTGATAGAATATGGCTCATGAGTGACATGAAGTAGGTGAAATTTCAGATATTGAGCACAGGTGGGGGAAATATTTGAGGGTGGGCAAGGCCTTTTGATACCTTTGTATCATGTCAATGAGGGCAGCTGCCTACCTATTACCTATGTTTACAGGGGCCTCTATGACAAGAAGGGGATCTCCCACTAAATTGTATCTCCAGCTCCTTTTAAGGTGAGCTGGAATCGTGGCCCTGAGGGGAGATGGAGGCAAGAATTGAGGGGAAAACAGAAATGTATACCTGGAAGCCTCACCTCCTCGCTACTCAGAGACTCTAGAGCTCAGGTCTGTCTGCCTCTGATGCCATCAGCTATCCCCACCCTGCCGCCCCCAGTGGATATCCCAACACAGAAACCTTGTGTGCCCAGGCCCATGGGGAAGAAAAAGTCAGAAAGGAGGAGCCAGTGGTGCGCACACAGTGCTGCCAGATTTCAGGGCTAGGTCAATGGGGTGAGCCGCAGGAGGCTCAGAGGCGGGACCCAGCCAGGCACCAAAGCAGGGCAAGACGCATGCCGCATGCCGACCAACTTGGCGCAGCTGAGCTCACCTGAATGACTTCTCCTCATTGGGACTTTATTTCCTGTTTTTCCAGCTCTTGAAGCAGGGTGGAGGGAGATGTGCAAGTGGGGAGGTGACATCCCCACATTGGGGAAACTAATTATTGAGCTGTAGGCCACTTTTTCTTTCTGCCTTTACCCAGAAAAACATGTAAGAGAGGAAATCAAATACCAGCGGTGGGAGACCTGGCTAAGGGTGATGTTGGAAAGGCAGGAGGAAACAGGCTCAGATGGGGAGAGGGGAAGAGGCTGGAGCAGGGATTTTGTCTGGGGCAAGCAGAGCAGGCCTGGACCAGGGAGGAGGGAGGAGGGAGGATGGAGATAGAACACAACGACCTCCTGGAGCTTGCACCAGAAAGGTGCCTCTCCTCAGGAAGCACATGGTTCCTGGGGCAGGAGGAATGCGTCCACCGACCTTGGTGACCTTGTACTATCTCCACACCGCAGAGCCCTCAGATTCTGGAGAAGCTAATGAGCAGGATTCATCTGTGTCCCCAAAGCAGCTCTGGGACAGAGCTTTTCACCAAATATTTAGACTGCGTTCAACTTTTACTGGAGGCTCAGCACAGTTTGGATCCGTTTGGGAGTCTGAAAATACGGATATCAAGAGGTCTTTATAATTAAGCCCATCTGTGTGTATACAGGGTACATCTCCCAGTGCTGCCTGAGCACAGCAGCAGAGGAAATGGGCTTAGCTAACTAAGAAGGCACAGAGTGCACACAGTGGGGCGGGTGGGACGTGGAATTGACCGCAAGTCCAGAATCTAAAATGAAGTTGGGTGTCAATTAACTGGTCCCATACCCGGAAAGAACAGCCCATTATAGAGAAAAAAAGAATAAAAACTCCAAGTGCTCACCAGTCCAAGCCCTTTGAGACTTTCGAGCCTTGCTTTTGCTCAGGGTCCACTCCAAACCCTGTGGAGTATACTTTTTCTTTTAATAATGAGCCCTTGAGCCATTCTCTGCTTCTTGGGTCAGCTCCTATTTCTTTGGAGTGTACTATCTCTTCTAATAAACTATTCTTTCACCACTTTATATCTACATATATATATATATATATGTGTGTGTGTGTGTGTGTGTGTGTGTATATATACATATATATGTATGTATGTATATATACACAAAATAAAATGAAGTTAGGGCTATTCTAGAGCTGATCTTCTGGGGCACGGAGAGATCTGAGATTCCTTCTTTTTAAACTTCTGAAGGATGTGAATTACTAAAAAGAGGAGGTGAAGAGAGAGCAAGGCATTTGGTGAATATGTGGAAGAGGAAAGAGAGGATGTGCCTGAGGAGGGTGGCAGATGGGAAACCGGACAAAGAGGAGGTATATCTCTCCCCTCCCGCCCCCAACACAGTCCCAAATCATGTATTTCTTTGTCTTCAGCTCCTGTCTACCCTGCTGGTCAGATGCCAGAAGGGTGGATACTGTGGGCAGGTTGTGTGGAGCAGAGAAAAAGTATGATCATAATCTAGCTTCCCGCCCACTTTTACTCACTCATTCTTACTTCCTGCCTGTGGCAGAAAATAGCCCTGTCCCTCCAGCTTATCTCAGCAAATAGCGGTGCCCAGCCCAGCTCAGAGGGCAATGGGACAGGTGGGAGAGGCCCTGAGGACATAAGGAACCTGGGCCTGATGTGCACGTGGGCAGAGGTGCAGGGAGGAGGAAAATGGCTGCACGTGCTCTGGTGTGTGAGTAGTGTGACAGGCAGGTGACGTGCGCTGGTGCAGTCCCTGCTGCCTTCGCGTGTTTGGTGCTTTCTTTGCTCCTCAGTGCCTGGGGGGCTGGTATCCCTGTTTGTGTACATCTGCATGGGTCTGTGCTCCTGAAGCTGCCTGACTCTGTCAGTATGTGTAAGGACATGGTCCCAAAGGCAGAGGCTTCCTCCTGGGGCCGGTTGTCCATGGCTCCATGCGTACACATACATGCGTGTTACAGGGGGTGGAGAGATGTTGATCGCTTTGTTACTAGGAATCTTGTGTGCACATCTCTTAGTGTACCTATACCGCTGTGTGTCCTGGGTGTTGTGGTATGCTTATGTTACCACATCTGTGTGTGTTGTGGTGATTAAGCCTATGCGGGCCTCCATGTCATGTCCCTCCTTCTCCCTGGTAAAATGAAACCCCAGTGGCCATCCTTTTCTGGGGTGGCTGCTGTTTCTGTACTTCCTACATTTCCCACACAACCTGACATCTTCCTCCAGGCAGGATTGGGGAAAGAGCAGGGCTGGCCCTTCCCCACGTCTAAAACCTTTCTTCCATTTCCCGTTTGCCTCCTTTTTGGCAGTTGTTCTCATCTTTGCCATCTGGACTGGCACTGTGCCCATTCAGTTCCACTGACGGAAACCCCAGGGAAGCAGGCAGATGGGGTGGGGACGAGGGCAAGGGCCTGGCAGCTGTCAACGCCAGGCCATTTTGTGAGTCTGTCAGAAAAGGGGGACTTTATTTATTTATTACAAATAGGCCCCATTATGGAGAAACCAAGGACTTCTTTCTTTTGGAATGAGAGCATTGTCATTTGCTTTACTAAAGGATTCTTAACTTTACCTTTAAGTAGCAGTTCACCAAATACATCTTGGTCTGTTTAACATTGTAACTTTGTTGACAGAAAGACTTGAAATTCTTGGAAAATAATTATGCATTCACTATTCAGTGTCTAGTATGTGACTGCTAGTTGTAAGGAGCTATTGATTTTCCAAGTAATGGTTAAGAATGATAAAGTGTTACTGTGAGGGTAGTGTAAACTGTTATTGAAATTTTAATGCAAGCTGTTTCCAAACAGGCCTTTTAAGAGACACAGTCTTTTACTAAGTGAGTTATAGATGTGGGCAAGCTAGTCAGGAGTGTGACTAGATTAATACAAGAGATGTTGTAGCAGAATTACAGGATGGGTGTACATGGTGGGAGGGGGCAGATAGCCTACCAAGCCTGCTAGATAGAGAGACTGGAGTATGAGTGAGCTTGGGAACAAAAGCAGTGGACGACGTGGGCCCCACCCCAGGACCTTACCATCTAGTTGGGGAAAGGGAATAGACATGAAACAACTGAGGAATTCAAAGCAGCAAGCTAAGTGCTTAAGTAGATAAGGGGAAATCATAAGGAGGGGCATAAGGAGGGGAAGAGAGATGAGCCTGTGTTACCAGTGTTTGCAGTGGGAGAAAAAAAGAAGTGGGTTATTAAAAAGTATAAATTTCAATCGGACAAATGAGGAGGTAAAACAATTTATCTATGAGAACAGATTTCATATAGGCAGCTGTAAAAGACCAGGTGCTCTATGCACCATCCATCCTCATCCCCAACCATCCATTCCTGTGGGAAACAATGACAGACAACTTGGACTTTGGAGCCCGGTGGTCCTGGGTTGGAATCCTGACTTCACTCCTTACTGACTGAGCTTTTGAGCTTCTGTTTCCTTTCCTGTAAAAATGAGGATAAACATCAACCTCAAAAGACTGTTGGGGGGCCGGCCTGGTGGCTCAGGTGGTTAGAGCTCCATGCTCCTAACTCCAAAGGCTGCCGGTTCGATTCCCACGTGGGCCAGTGGGCTCTCAACAACAATTAAAAAAAAAAAAAAAAAAAAAGCAAAAAAAAGAAAAAAAAAGGCAAAAAAAGACTGTTGGGAGGATTAGAGATTGTGCATATAAAATATCCTGGAATATGGTGAATGATCAGTAAACAACAGCTATTTCACTCAACATTTATTGACCTTGGTGCTAGGGATCCGAAGATGAGTAAGTCGCAGTCCACAGCCCCTCCCTCAAGGAGCTCACAGTCTAGTGGGAAGTGCAAACCAAGATCAGCTAATGACTAAGTGCAGTGAGGAACAGCTATGGCAAACCTGTGCACAAAGTGGAAGTGCACAAAGTGAGGGGACCACCTCTGCTCTGTGGGGAGGGAGGGAGTCAGGAAAGGCTTCACAGAGTCCTAAGACACAACTGAGTTTGCCTGTTGGAGAATGGGAGGAAGTCCATTCCAAGCTGCTGAACCAGTATGTGCAAAGGCAGAGTCCTGAAAATGTAAGGTATGTGCAAAATTATTAGTTTGGTGTGACCGGAGCAAGGGAGCATGGGAGGGAAGCATGTGTCAGGAAAACGCCTGGTTTTGTTTGCTTTTCAGCATGTTTAAGCCCTATTCTGTATTGTTTTTGTTGTTGAGGAAATGTTTCTTTACTCCCTTTAACTGTTCTACTATATCTCTCCCAAGTGTTAAACTGCTGATAGTTGTGGTTGGAGGGAGAACAAACAAACAAAAACTCCACAAGAAATAAACCAAAAAGAACAAGACAAACAAATGAGAAACAAAAACTCATAGACACAGACAATAATTTAGTGGTTACCAGAGGGTAAGGGGGTGGGGGGTGGGTGATGAGGGTAAAGGGGATCAAATATATGGTGATGGAAGGAGAACTGACACAATGGGATTTATAGACGATGTAATACAGAATTGTACACCTGAAATCTATGTAAATTTACTAACAATTGTCACCCCAATAAAATTAATTAATTAAAAAAAAAAAACTTCACAAGAAAACTTGTTTAGTCAGGTTTACCACTTGGTTCCATATGAGAATTTAAGCAGTTCCTGTTGAAAGGAACAAGTCCAGTATCTTAGGATAATTGCTCAGCGTCTCCAGACAACTTCTCTGCCCATGATGGCATGTGCATGGCATGTTCATAGCATTATTCACAATAGCCAAAAGGTGGAAAAACCCATGTAGCCATCGACAGATGAATGTATAAACAAAAATGTGGTACATGTATATATTTATGTATTTCTTTTTATATATTTTATTTATTATATATTTATTTTTATATATATTATATATATTATATATTTATTATTTTTATTATATTTATTTATATTATAATAATATAATATATTATTATATTTATTATATGTTTATATATTTATAACATATTTATAATATTTATATGATTTATATAAATTATATAAATTTATATATAATTTATATATACACACAGTGGAATATATTATTCAGCCATAAAAAAAAAATGCAGTTCTGATTCATGCTACAACATAGATGGACCTTAAAAACTTTATGCTAAGTGAAATAAGCCAGACAAAAAAGGACAGATATTATATGGCTCCACTCATTTGAGCTTTCTGGAATAGGCAAATTCACAGAGACAGAAAATAGAATAGAGGTTACCAGTGGCTAGAGCACAGGAGTGGTGGTGGCGGTGTAATGGGCAGTTGTTGTTTAATGTGTATAGAGTTGTTTAGGATGCTGACAAAGTTCTGGAACTAGTGATGATGGTTACACAACATTGCGAATGTATTTAATGCCACTTAAATTGTACACCTGAAGATGGTTAAAATGGTAAATATCAAGTTATGCATATTTTACTACACATACACAAAATACAAGGTATGACAATTAAGTTTGTGAACTTGTTGCAAAGCTGTGCTAACCTTTTTTGATATCAGAGGGATGATTCATTGTGAATTTGTACCAACTGGACAAACAATTAACCAAGTTTACTATTTGGAAGTGCTGAAAAGGCTGTGTGAAAAAGTTAGACGACCTGAACTTTTTGCCAACAATTCATGGCTCCTGCATCACGACAATGCACCAGCTCACACAGCACTGTCTGTGAGGGAGTTTTTGGCCAGTAAACCAATAACTGTATTGGAACACACTCCCTACTCACCTGATCTGGCCCCCAATGACTTCTTTCTTTACCTAAAGATAAAGGAAATATTGAAAGGAAGACATTTTGATGACATTCAGGACACCAAGGGTAATAGGACAACGGCTCTGAAGCCATTCCAGAGAAAGTTCCAAAATTGCTTTGAAGGGTGGACTAGTTGCTGGCGTTGGTGCATAGCTTCCCAAGGGGAGTACTTCTAAGGTGACTGTAGTGATATTCAGCAGTGAGGGATGTAGCACTTTTTCTAGGGTGAGTTCACAAACTTCATTGTCCGACCTTGTAGATGCCATCTGGTTAGCTTGTGTGGCCTTGTGGCATTAAGGAAGATGGGATCCTCTGGCTCCTCTACCTCTTAGCCATATCCTTGTCTGCCAGTTGTTGCCTGAGGACTGCAGCTGCTGCAGTCTGCTCTCTCTAGCAGCCTCATCAGCACCCATGGTACTTCCTCACCTCACTGCCCTGCTCCCTGGGCTTAGGGTTCCCTTTGAGCCTTCACTACCAAACCACCATCGCCCGTCTATCCCAGAACCCCGTTTGGAAAGCTCCCTAGTCAGACCCTCCAGGGGAGCACCTGGGAAAGCCTAACCCACAGGCAGGACTGTGGCGGTATGCAGTCAGCCTACAAGAGCCCCATTATATTATTATCCCCACTTTACAGATGAAGAAATAGAGTTGTAGAGGTCAAACAATCAAGTTGAACCCTGGGTGGACTGAGCAGAAACCCAGCCCACACAGAAGCAACGGTGGATGTGATAAGTGAGGCTGGGATTTTGTACTGTACTTGGGCCCTTGAACTTTATTCTTTAGATAACGGGGAGTCAGCAGAGCACCTGTTCCCGGGAGGTGCTCCATAGCACTTGTCACCACCTGACATACCTGTTTACTTGCACTTTATTACCTGTCTCCCTCCAATGGAATGAAAGTAGGTGGGGGCAAGACCTTTGTTTTGTTTACTATTGTGAACGTGCCTGGAACCTTCTAAAGGCTCAGTAAGCATTTGTAGAAGAAAGGGAGATTATTAGATAATAATGGCAGCCTAAACACTTTACATATCTCATTTAACAGACTCATGAAGTAAGAAACGCCCTTCCTTTTTTTTCCCCAGGTAAGGGAAAATGAGGGTCAGAGAGATTAAGTCACTCTTCTGAGGATGAAAGCTAGGCAAATTAGCAAAGCCAGGATTTAAACCTAGGCAGTCTTACACTGTGCTATCTAGTCCTCCTGCAGAAAGCTACTCTGGTGGGTCGGAAGGTGGGGAAAATACTTGGAGCTGAGAAAAGATTCAAGAAGGCAGCCAGTTTAGCTAGATAAACATTTGCCTTTTCAGCCCTGTCCTTGCATAGTCTTGACTTTTGGCTTGCCTTTCTATTCCAGGTCTCCAGATGATGAAGCTGCCCAAAGGCATCCACTCCAGGCAGCCATCTGCCCTGCAGCCATAGCCCACAATCCCATGCCCTGCCTCTGCTTGCTTTCAGACCGTGGGTGCAGCCTCCAGGCCCTGCCCTGGAGATAAACGCGATGCCAGGCCCCTGGTGTGCCCCATGATGCCCCCAGCCTAGTTCCTCCGCACACTTTGGCACAATGTTAGCCAACTCCTCCGTCAACACTTCTACCAACAGCTCTGATCCCCCGTGCCCTGACTACCGGAACACGCACCACCTGCACATGGTGGTCTACAGCGTGGTGCTGGCCACAGGGCTCCCGCTCAACGGGCTGGCCCTTTGGGTCTTCCTGCGTGCACTGCGCGCGCACTCCGTAGTCAGCGTGTACATGTGCAACCTGGCGGCCAGCGACCTGCTCTTCACCCTGTCTTTGCCCGTGCGCCTCTCCTATTACTCGCTGCACTACTGGCCCTTCCCAGACCTCGTGTGCCAGACGGCCGGAGCCATCTTCCAGATGAATATGTATGGCAGCTGTATCTTCCTCACCCTCATCAACTTGGACCGCTACGCCGCCGTCGTGCACCCGCTGCGGCTGCGTCACCTGCGGCGGCCGCGTGTGGCACGACTGCTGTGCCTGGGCGTGTGGGCGCTCATCCTGATGTTCGCCGTGCCCACCATGCTCGTGCACAGGCCCTCGCCCTGCAGTGACCGCGGCCTCCAGGTGCGCCTGTGCTTCGAGAGCTTCAGCGACGAGCTGTGGAAGGGCAGGCTGCTGCCGCTGGTGCTGCTGGCGGAGGCGCTGGGCTTCCTGCTGCCCCTGGTGGCCGTGCTCTACTCGTCCGGCCGCGTCTTCTGCACCCTGGCGCGGCCCGACGCCACGCAGAGCCAGCGGCGGCGGAAGACCGTGCGGCTCCTGCTGGTCAACCTGGTCATCTTCCTGCTGTGCTTCGTCCCCTACAACACCACGCTGGCCGTCTACGGGCTGCTGCGGGGCGACTTGGTGGTGGCGAGCCACGAGGCCCGCGATACGGTGCGCGGGGTGCTGATGGTGATGGTGCTGCTGGCAGGCGCCAACTGCGTGCTGGACCCGCTTGTGTACTACTTCAGCGCCGAGGGCTTCCGCAACACCCTGCGCCGCCTGGGCTCTCCGCTCTGGCCCAGGACCTTGAGCACCCACAGGGATGGGGAGGCCCTCTCCCAAAGGCCAGCTGAGAGCACCCAGATCACCACGACGGCAGCTGCCAGCCAGGAACTGCTCAGGCACTCCGATCCCAGGACACCCTTCACCCAGTGCCCCGAGGACTCTGCCTTGTGAACCGCAGGCACATAAGGCCCTAGCTGGATCACCCCCCCCCCCGCCCCGTCCCCTCTCTTCTCACTCGCAGACTTTCCCAGGGGGTACACATGAAGGAGGTGGATTGGACACTTGGACTTCTGGGGGGCGACTCCAGCTCATAAATGCAGAAAAGAACAAAGTGTGGGAGCAAGGGATACAGGGAAGGAAGAGTGCTGGTGGAAATGTCTTCTTTAAATTGGTAGTGATGATAAGCATAGGGATGACCCCTTCCCTAATCCATAGGAAGCGATGCTGTGAGCCTGCCAGTGTAGAGACAGAGGACTGAAGGAAATGCTCTCCGCAAGGGTAGCAGGAGTTGAAACACTGCGGAGAGCTGGTAGATGGAGCAGAAAAATGGGTGTCTTGGATTTAGTCTTAAGACCACAGATGTCACCAACTTTCATTTCTACCTCGGCTTCCCCTGCTCAGCACTGAGGCATGATAGGAGAGTTTATTGGATACAAGCAGAACTGGTTTCCTTCTTGATTAGAGACTTGTAACAATTTAGACCTGACACCCAGCATGGGGTGGTTGGGGGCTGGGCAAAACAGTGAGTTAGGTTTTTTTTCCTCAAACATCTTTGTCTCTGTTCCCCTTTTTAGGTCTTTTCTTCTCCTTCCACCCAAACTCCTTTCAAGACCTCCTCCATTCCAGGTCCTAAATCCTAGCCCTCCCCGCCCCCCGCCCCCCATCTACAATAAGGAAAAAATTCTTTGTACTAAAGTAGCAGTTCTAAAACTTTTTGGTCTCAGACCCTTCTTTTACACTCTTAAAAACAGGATTCCAAAGAGCTTTTGCTTATACTTTGTTCTTTTAATTCTTACCATATTAGAAATTAAAACTAAGTTTTTAAAACAGAAATACCTAAGCACACATTCCATTAGCTGTGAGAGCAACGGTAACACATTTCATGACACCTCTGGAAAAATCCACTGTTTACGTGTGAGAGGATGACAGGGTAAACGACAAATGACATCTTAGTAGTATTACTATGAAAATTGTTTTGACCTGGTGGACTCCTCAGAGTGGGTCCCCAGATCACACTTTGAGAACCATTTTAGAATTCGTGTGTAACTTCTTTCCAGGGCATTATGTACATGGCTTTTTAGTACTGTGGGAGAGAGCAATGCTCAAGAAATCAATTGCTAATTGTAGTCTTGAAGGCTTGGGGTCTTTTTTTGGGGGGTGGGGGGTGGGGAGGCAGTAAGAGCTGCATACCAAATGGAGCACTGCTTTAGGCTTCCTGGAGCAGCAGCCCTAAGGTGGAGGTGGAACTAGTCACACACACACAGGAGGCTAGGGTGGGGCTTCTCTGGGAGGGAAAAGGAACTGAACTGTGCCACAGCCCAGGAAGAAGCGTTTACAGGGAAGTTTGAGTGTGATGCGAGGACAAGAATAGATAGGCTGGCTGTTCTTGTCAAGCTGGAGGCGAGGGAAGTGGAAGACTGGTTTAGGGGCTACTAATGTTTCTTTCCCTCTTTACTGGAGTCGGGCTGGGAAGGATTGCAGAGTTGGCATTATGACATCTTGAGACCCTCACATTAGTGAAGGAGGTGTTGCCATGCATATATCCTGTGTGTATTTCTGTTCCTATGTCTCTCAATGCTGTATGTTTCTGTGTGTGTGTGTGTGAGAGAGACAGAGAGACAGAGAGACAGAGTGACAGAGAGACAGAGACAGAGACAGAGACAGAGACACAGAGAGAGAATTTTCCTGTGTGTCTGTGAGTTTTAGTTTGGAGCAAGCCTTTTGTGTGTGTCTTCCTGCGATAGGTCCAGATGGTGATTTACAGTGGTAAAGTGACCCCTGGTGGCCAAATCAGAGAACTGACCCAAATTCTTCAGCGATAGCCTTGAAGTCTAGCCTTCCACCATCTGGCTGGAGGTTACAGCCCTGGGCCAGGCCCTTACCTCCTGCTGCTCTAGAAGAGGCCTGGTGGTTAACACCTGCTCCATCCTCCTTCATCCTTAGGGTTCAGGACCCGTACCCTTCCAGCCCTGGGGACATTAAACATCCTCCTAGTTTAAAGTCTCAGTACTTTGCCCTATCCAAACTGAACTGAACGCAATTTTTAAAAATTCCTTGAGTGTTTTTATATTGCAGACCTGTGAATGAATTCCAAAGTAATTAAAACTCACATAGCAAGTATATCCTACATACTATATAATTTATTTATTTATTATGATTTTTATAGTTTATTGTCTGTCTTCCCCCTCCCCTGCCCCCAGGTAGAATGTAAGCTCCCTGGGGGCAAGGATTTTTGTTTGGTTGGCTCTCTGATGTATCCACAGCATCTAGAATGGCACTTGTCACAAAAGAAGTGCTCAATAAATATTTGTTGAATGATGAACAGTTGGATCTTGCTGTGCAGCAGTTTACTCTCTAGTGGGGACCACAGAATAAGTCAACAATAATTACTACCATTCAAGACAAGATGCAAGAATGCAGAATAAGATGTTGGCAATTAATTGAGTGGGCAATGGGAACCTCCTAAAAGTTCTCTTTTTTTAAAATATTTTATTAGGGAAGGGGAACAGGACTTTATTGGGGAACAATGTATACTTTCAGGATTTTTTCCAAGTCAAGTTATTGTCCTTTCAATCTTAGTTGTGGATGGAACAGCTCAGCTCCAGGTCCAGTCACTGTTGTAGGTTGCAGGGGGCGCAGTCCACTATCACTTGCGGGAGTCGAACCAGCAACCTTGTGGTTGAGAGCCCACTGGCCCATGTGGGAATCGAACCAGTAGCCTTTGGTGTTAGGAGCACAGAGCTCCAAATGCCTGAGCCACCGGGCCAGCCCCTGAAAGTTCTTGAGTTAGGTTTTGCTCATCCTGACATACTGTCAGTGGATAAACTGCAGGAAATCAGGTGGGGAGAATCTAAAGGGGAAAAAATACTGGTCAGAGATCTATTAAAAGAGTCCAGGAGAAGTGTGACGGTTTCCTGTGGAGGTGGATGGAATCCAGTGTGAAATCTCTGGTATTTAAGCTCTGGTGGACTGTTTTCCCACATTCAGTATATCCCAAGGGTCACCACTTTGAGAATAGAAAGGCAAGAATAGATTAAGGAGACATAGCAGGCAAAGAAGGAATGAACAGACCCTGACAAGCAATTGGCTGGGGAAGGTTAAGAAAACCTGTAGCCCCTGCTTTTTTCACAGACAGAGGAGTAGGTGGAAAGCGCCTGAAAGCGACAGGAGAGGGGGCATGGGATTTTCACAGGATTCCCCAATTGCTGAGTGGGTAGTAAGATGGATGAAAAATGTGGAGAATCCAGAACCCCCTAACCCATGCCCTGGAGTTACCCCAGTTGAGGTTTAGGAAAATCCAAAGGAGGAAAATGAGAAAATCATAGGTGGAGGAAGAGGAGCATTAATATTTCTTTAAAATAACTCTGTATGCCAGGATCTCAATTTAGTGCTTAAAATGCATTATCTTATTTATCATAATAACCCTCTGAGTTAGGGATGAGTACTATCTCCATGTTACAGATGAAACACCCTGGAGAAGCTGAGGTCTTAAGGAACACACAATCAGGAAGTAGCACAGTATCTCTTTGGCTCCCAAACTCCTGCTATTTGCAGTACATCCTCCTGTATCTCCCCTTCCACGTACTTCCCATCTTCTCATCCCATCCTCCCCCTCCCTGCTTTCTTTTCTACTCCTTCCCTCCTTATGTATGACAGCTCTCTCCACTGCCCCTCTCACCTTAGATCTGCTGTACCATCTCTGCCCCTTTTCCCAGTTCTTCCTCTGTACTCTAACCCACTCAACTCTATAGCACACCTGTCCCTTCCCTCTCCACTTTGCCTCAGGCCCTTGTGCAGAACACGGTGTGGCTGTGGCACACACAGGTAGGATGGCTCAGCCTTTGCAGTTGGCCAAGACTCCCCTCCCCTAGCGGGGATATACCTAACATCTCCAAGCAGCACTATTGATTTCCCACCAACTAAACTAAAGAGGAGACCTCCCCTGGGTTCTCCTCAAAGTCTGTCTCCTCTGTAGGATGGTCCCGCCACACGGTGAGATGAGTTCAGGGAAGAGTAACAATCATTGGTCTTGAAATAAATTCAGGAGAACCAAGTCAGAGGTAAGGGATCCCAAAGGGGCAGAGATGCTTCTCTCTTAGCCCTGAACAATCTTGAGGAAAATCCTCGCAGATTGCTACACGGGGTCCTGTGGAAGAAATGGGGAGGAGAGGTTAATCTCACACTGGGCCTTCTTTCTTCATTCTTTTGGGAGACCCTGGACACAAGGGAAGCGGGGTAACTCTCAGTGTGCTGTCCTTTCCAGAGGAGCACTGAAAGTACTAAGACGTACCTCACATGGGTCTTGGGGGTATCCCAAAGGCTCTCTGAACTTTGGAATCAGACAAACCTGGGTACTCATTTTATCTCTGATACTTGAAAATGTGACTTTAGAAAGTTAACCTCTCTGAGCCTCTGTTTTCTCCTCTGTGAAATGGGGATCATAATGCCTATTTATTGGATTGCTGTGAGGGTCAATGAGCTCACCTTTGAAAGGCACCTGAGAATCGTCCCTTAAAGGGAGCTTTCTTTCCCTTAAGAGTGGGGGGAGGATGTGCCATTGGTAAAGTCTGTTTGTGATGCCCAAGGGGAGGGTTTCTGGAAGACAGCAAAGTTCTCAGGTGAATCCCCACTCAGAGCTCTGCCAGCAATCAGAACTAGGGTCAGGGGATGGGTGAGCAAGGCAGGCTGGGTGAGTTTCCATAATGCTAGGTCACTCAACAGTTTTCAGGGGCAGTGACTGGCCTGTTGCCTTCTGGGGGCACTCTCTTCCCACTGGACCTCAAGTCCACCCACAAACAGAGGAGTGGCTGGAAAGCGCCTGAAAGGGAGAGGAGCGGGGCCATGCCATGAAGAACCAAGCAAAGGAGAAGGGCAAGAGAAGAGGCTGGAGGGGAAGTCAGGGCCCAAGCAGGCACAGGGTGGGGCCAGGAGAGGGGCCCAGGGCAGGAGGGCGGGAGAGAGCCTGGGAGGGAGAGCGCCATGGAGGGCGGAGGGAGGGGACAGGGAGGGAGACCGGCGGCGCTGACACAGCCTTGATGTGTGGAACGGGCTGGGGTTTGGCCCACAGGTCAGGCGTCTGGCAGTATTATGGGATGGAGAGGCCTTAGGAGACAGGGAGAGTATTATGGGCTGGAACAGCCTTAGGAGACTGGGGAATATTATGGGCTGGTGAGGCCCGGCTCCAACTGGAGGCGGGAGGAAGGGGTGCGGGGCGGGAAGGGGGGGTGGTGGTGGAAGGGAATATTATGGGCTGGAGGCCTCCTGCGACCAGAGGCAAGAGTATTATGGGCTGGCAAGGCCTTCGGTGGCCAGAGGGGGGAGCAGCGGGGGATGGCACCGGCTGCATGTGACTGAGGGGGGGGCCAAGTTGGGGGGGTGGCGTGGGGGTGGGGGAGCATATTATGGGATAGCTCTTTGTACCTACTGCAGGGACTGCTTCTCCAGAAGATATTATGGGATGTCGTGTGTGGGAGGGGTAGTGGGGCTAGGGGGATTATTATGGGATGGTGGTGCAGAATGGGGAGGGCTGGGGAAGCTCTTTTCCAACCCCCCTGATTCCTTACTCTCTTGCCATCCTCTCTAAGGTCTGCCTTCTCCTTCAAACAGCCCAAGGGGAACACCTGACATCCGGCCTACCCCCCCCCCAACAACACACACACTTTGGCCATCTCAACCCATCCTAGGCATTTACCCTAACTCTAGCAGCCACCTCTGGGGCGCTGAAGGGGAAAAGCAGGCCCTAGGGATGGGGAGAAAGACCCAAAGCAGGGTTGTGATTGCTGGTGGACCACACCTCCCACCTGTGCACGGTCCCCGTGGCTCCCTATTCCCTTGGGCCACTCTCCTTCCCCTTCTCCCTCCCTTCCCCAAAGTGGGGTCCTGGGTCCTCTTCCCCTCCCCCTCCCCTCTATTTCCTTTCCAGCTCCCTCCACAGCCATAACCAGTAAAACAGGCGGCCAGCTATTATGGGATGGCTGCTCCCGGCAGCTCTGCAGGGAGGGGGCGGTCACCGCGGAATGTCTCTTGTGGGTGGCTATTATGGGATGGCCGCCTCTCTTTTTTTTGGGGGGGTGGGGGATAGCAAGGAGAAGGATTATTATGGGATGTGCCCTGAACAGCGGGTGGGGCTGTCCTGGGTAGGTGAAGCTCTAGGGAGGGAGGGGGGGGAGAAGGACAGGAAGGAAGAAGGAGGGAAGGAGCTGGAGAGGGTGGGTGAGCCCTGGAGCCAGACCTGAGGCCTGGCAAGAGTAACAGGCTGGAGAGGTTCTTCGGTGATAGCTGTTTGAAGCGGCCCCTGGGGCAGACTAGAGCTAGCCAACTCTGAACCCTGGACACCTGGGTCCTTGTAGCTCATACCGTAGCTTGTGAGCTGCAGACTTGCTGAGTCCAGGACTTGCAGCACTGGGCTGGCAGTGAGAACGCCTGTGTGGCACACCAAAGGGAGCAGTGCTCCTGGGTGAGCACAGTACTCAAATACTTCCCTCCCTCTTTACCTTCTTCTCCAGAAGATACCTGCTTCTCCAGAAGATATTATGGGATGTCGTGTGTGGGAGGGGTAGTGGGGCTAGGGGGATTATTATGGGATGGTGGTGCAGAAGGGGGAGGGCTGGAGAAGCTCTTTTCCAACCCCCCTGATCCCTTACTCTCTTGCCATCCTCTCTAAGGTCTGCCTTCTCCTTCGAACAGCCCAAGGGGAACACCTGACATCCATTCCTGGATTTGACCCTTGGGACCATATCAGGTGTGGGGGTTGGGCCAGGGGAGCTTTGCCGCCTTGCATTCACAACCAAGGAATAGAGACTAAGTTGGCTCCTGAAGACAAACGCCTGGCCCATCACCCCCCAAGCCCTGCACCACCTGCCTCCCTTCTAGCCATCAGAGTGCACTGTCACTGTGGCTTTTCTTTCTTATGTTATCTTCCCCAAACCCCTTATTCTAACAGATCAGGATAACACTGGTTGTTTAGACCTCTTAAAGTTTCTACGGCTCACACAGAACAGAGATGTAGAGAGAGGAATTACAGAATATGTGCTGAAAACTCCAAGGACAACCACTCTGAGTGTTATTCTAGGTTCTTATCTACCATGGGATGGAAACAGAATTCTAAGGTAACCGGCTAGAGAGGCTGTCCCCCCTGGGTGCATTAATCAGGAGATTATCCCACCCTTAGTCTCTGTGGACCAATCATGCTAGTGGTTTATTTATAATTTATCTGGGAGGATAGCATGGGGCCAGGGTAGGGAGGGGGAGCATGGATACATAAAGACCACAAAAGCAACACACAAACACAGACATCCTAGCCCTCTCTGGAACTCAAGAAGAGAGGAAGGGTCTTTAGCCTTCTCCTTGTGGTATTAGGGAAAGGTGGAGAGTAAGAGGCAAGGGGGTAAGTGGGTAGAACCTGCAGGGATGAGGCAGAGGGCTGTGGTGCACAACAGGTATCAGTGTTTGCTATTATAGGCAAGAGACTGTGACTACCCAGTTGTAAAACTCTTCCTGGTTTATATTACGAATCATTGTAGTAATGTGGTAATATATATGAGAAGAAAAGGAGCCGATAGAGATATTACAGAAGAGAATATGAGGCCCAGAGGCAGGCTGCATCCCCTAGAGAAATGGGGAGGGAGGAGGACAGAATTGGTGCCTGATGGCTCTATATAGGGGAAACTTCTTGAAAGGAGGTATGCCCACATTATGGTATCTTAAAAGAGCGGCCTCCTTTCCTCCAGGTGAAGAGCACAAGGCTCATTCTTGGTATGCAGAATAATCATGGGGGAGGGTTTGCATAAATAAATGGGGCCCAATCTTGAAGTCAAGAGAATTTAATGAGGAAGACTGCAGCTTTGCAAAGTAGGAGCTACAGCCTGCACACCACAATGGATGTGGCAAAAGCATGGACCTGGGAGTTAAGCTGGGCAGGAGCTGGTGGGAAGACTCATCAGCATCACTGGTGGTCTGCTTGAAAGCAAAGGGATACTGATTTCCTGAAGCAAGCTTTGCCTCTCCTGAACTCATTCTTCCTTGCCAGTTCTCCAGTTCTGTGGCTCCTAGAGGAGGGGAGAATCATCTAGTCAGGCTCTTTCTCTAGAGAAGTGAGATCAGAAGGGCAATGCAGAGATGGTATGAGGTTCGTCCCACTCACTTCTGGTCAGGAAGGGCCCCTCCTAGGAGGAAGTTCCGGTTTCTCTTCAACCTGTCCCACTGCCATAGGTCTTGGACTTGTGTGAAAAAGGCACATGAGAGCAGAGGAAGA
This sequence comes from Rhinolophus hipposideros, assembly GCF_964194185.1. Taxonomy (NCBI): domain Eukaryota; kingdom Metazoa; phylum Chordata; class Mammalia; order Chiroptera; family Rhinolophidae; genus Rhinolophus; species Rhinolophus hipposideros. The sequence goes on along the minus strand of NC_138055.1, from coordinate 23,864,917 downwards.
CATTATCTGTGGCTTGGTGGCCAGGGGGCAGCAAGGCAGTGGTGCTGGGACATTAGTTTTCACTGAGGGAAAGGTGACAGGCCGATGGGTTCAGGTTCTCTGAGGCCAAAGAGTTTTAAGATTGCACTCTCCAGCTTTCTCAGGCTCAGTCCCCATGTGGCTGCAGGGTAGGCACAGTTAGGGAAGGGAAGGGATATGTTGGGAGGCTACCTTGTGGCATAATTGAATGACGAAGGCATCCTAGAATGTTGACTTGTACACGGGGAGGGGAAGATGGTAAATATTATACAACAAAGGTTTTTTTGGAATGGAGTGGGGAATAGGGCCTCAATGAGATGAGGATGGGAGCAGTTGAAAGTATTATGAGACTTCAGGACACAAAATGAGAAACTGGCTGTAACATATGGGACATTGAGGGTAAGCAGAATTTGGTGTTCAAGAATGAGGATAATAATTCTGGCATGCTGATAAATCTCTCAAGAGATTTATCAGATAATATAAAATTTCAGTATTAAAAATGTTGGATGTGGGCCGGCCCGGTGGCTCAGGTGGTTAGAACTCCATGCTCCTAACTCCAAAGGCTGCCGGTTCGATTCCCACATGGGCCAGTGGGCTCTCAACCACAAGGTTTCCGATTCAACTCCCGAACATGGCATTTTGAGCTGAGCTGCCTCCTGGATGGCTCAGTTGGTTGGAGCACGGCTCTCAACCACAAGGTTGCCAGTTCAACTCCTCGACTCCCGCAAGGGATGGTGGGCTGCGCCCCCTGCAACAAGAAGACAGCAACAGGACCTGGAGCTGAGCTGTGCCCTCCACAACTAAGGCTGAAAGGACAACAACTTGAAGCTGAACGGCACCCTCTAAAACTAAGATTGAAAAGGACAACTTGACTTGGAAAAAAAAGGCCTGGAAGTACACACTGTTCCCCAATAAAGTCCTGTTCCCCTTCCCCAGTAAAATCTTTACAAAAAAAAAAAAAAGAAGAAATGCTGGATGCATGAACATTGCTTTCTAATCAAAATCCTTTAGTATGTAGGGAACAAATAGATTATCTTGACTATCCATCTGTTTTGGAATACCTTCTAGCCTCTGGAAGGACCACCAAGAACCTCTACTGGAGTGCGATCTCTCCGGGGATTTGTTTCATTCTCTGTAACAGGAAATTGGAAACTAGCACTTGTTCTTCTCACTTGACACCAGACATTCTATATGGCCTTATAGTTTGATTTATACTTCTTGGAAGGAGGAACTTATGGTCCTTGCATTCTCCATGGTGCCCAGCTCTGTGCCTTGCTAGGTATTCTGTCAACATCTATTGAATGAATGTGAGTAGCAGTGAGTAGAGGGAGAGCAGGTATTGGCCGTTGGTATGTATATAGCAGAATCCTCCTCTCATCACGATGGGATGTTCATCCATGGGAGTGCAATAGGGGTATTGATGAATGGATCACCTAACCCAGGAGATGGGGTGGGTGGAGAGAAGGCTGCTGGAATCTTGAGAAATAGTCTTTAGATGGGAGTTTGTAATTATTATGGGATGCTTGGGGTGAATTAAACTTCATGTAAATGGCTCATCCGGCCAGCCTGGTATTTGGTTGGTCTTACTCAAAACTTAAGAGCTGGATAAGTGTCGGGAGATACCTGAAGTTTGGTGGACTTTAGTAGGGACCTAGGTTGACTTACAGTTCCTGAGTATCTGGAAAGGTAGGGTCTCTCATAGACATCAAGAGGCTTTATGCTAGGATACTGCTTTGGTCCAAAAAGGGATGAAGGTGTATACAAGTTGAGGCAGGGACAGGGCAGTGTGGATAGCTTGTTTTCACGCTGGCTGCTCTCAGTGTTAGAATACATTGACAGCATCTGGAGATGGGGGAGGTATGAATAGTATGGGATGCCTGGCTGGAAAGGTATGGAGATGGTGGAGTGGAGATGAGGCATTATGGGATGTGCTGGTGGGTTGTGCTGGGAATATTATGGTGTGTTTGGTTGACTATGGGTTCCTTGAATTTATTATGGGATGTCAGGTTATGGGTGGGGAGTAAAAATTATGGGATACCTTTCCAGTATTGGAGAAAAGGTACCATGGGCACCATGGAGAAAAGGAGATTAGATGTCTGTAGGGTGACAAAACTGCAGATCATTATGGGATATCTTTTTGATGTGGGAGGAGTGCTTACCGTGTTTTCCTGAAAATAAGACTGGGTCTTATATTAATTTTTGCTCCAGTTATCAGGGCTTATGTTCAGGGGATGTCATCCTGAAAAATCATGGTAGGGCTTTTCTTCTGGTTAGGTCTTATTTTCCGGGAAACACGGTATTATGGGCTATGGAGCTATAGAGTGTGTGAAGGCTGAGGGTGGTGGTGAGAGGCTCTAGACCCTAGCCTGCAGGGGTTGAGGGCAGCTCCAGGGGGTTGATTATTATGGGATGTCAGTATAGAAAGTGGGAGACTGATTATTACGGGATGTGTGTGGGAGGAGGCCCAAGTGTCCGTTGTTGCAGTGTGTGTGTGGTGGGGGGGGTGAGTTTCTGACTATTATGGGATATCAAACTGGGGGTGGATGCAGAGTGGTTATTATGGGATGTCTGTGGGGGATGGGGATGAGTATTATGGGATGTGAGGCTGAAGTGCTGGGTGGGGTGCTTATTATGGGATGGCCACGGGGAGGGAGAGGTGACGAATTATTATGGGATGTTAGCATTAGGCCAAGAGTGAAGAAGTTGGCAAAGGATGGCTATTATGGGATGTGGGGGGGGAAGGGTTAGTTGCAGAAGGTCTGCAATATTACAAGATGTCAACAGCTCTGGCATATATGTGTGTGTGAGTGTGAGTGTGAGTGTGTGTTGGGGGGGGTGTCCATGTGTATTATGGGATGGCCAGGAGGTGGGTGGTTGCCCGGGTGACGCGCGCGCGCGCTCGAAGGGGGCGTGGCCAATGGTTGCCAGAGCGACAAGGGGGCGGGGGTTGCCCGGGAGACCTAGGGAGGAGGGTGGCGGTAGTGGAGGGGGGTTGGAGTTGGTTGAGGTTATTATGGGCTGTCCGTGGGGGGCGGGGCCTGTGCGGTGGGATTTCCCGGCCGGTGTTTCGGGCCCTTTAAGAGGCGACGCCGGAGCCGGAGCCATTTTCCCCCCTTCGGCCGCGGCGAGGAGGAGCCGAAGCGGGAGTGACACCGGGCCGGACCCTGCGCGACCTGCGGCAGCTCCGGGGTGAGGAGAGTGCGGGGTTCCCAAAGAGACGCCCCTCTCAGCCCGGCCAGCCCCGAGGGTCATCCTTCCACCCGCCCCTTTCTCAGGCGTCCTCGGACCCGCGGACGGCCCCCTGCCCGGAGGAGCCGACCCTTCCTCTCTCTTCCCTGCTGGGTGTCTAGCTCCCTTCCTCCCACCCCAACCCAGTCAGAGTCTGGCTCCCCGCGACTCCCACCTCGGGCTTGGTCTCCCACAATGCCCGGCGCCCGCCCCCACACCCTCTGCTCACTTGCCCCCCGGGACACGTGGCCCGACCCCCTGCCGGGTGGGAGCCCTGTGGCCCGTAAGTTCCTGCCTGCAGCCCCCCGGAGCGCCCGAACCTCCACGCCCCCTCGTCCCTGCGGCTCCTTGGGAGAACCTGAGTTGTCCCAGAGGACAGCCTTTGGAGAGCTGCCCTGTCTGGGCACTGGCCCCTCCCCAGGCGCAGGGAGGTGCCCCCCCACCCCCAAGTGACCTTGTGTCCCCGAGCGCCTCGCCGCCGGCCGCCTCCCCTGGGCCCCCCCCCCCCCGCGTTGCGGCCACTCGGACCCTCCTCCCCCCAGTCACACCCCGCTTGGTCCAGCTGGGCTTCCCCCCCTCGCTCCCCACGCCTGCACCAGCCTGCCCTCGGGGGCGTCGCTGCCTCTCATCTGGGGGGCTCCAGTGGGGTAACCAGCTTCCGGGCTGTCCCCGAGGAGTGTGGAACTAAGTTCAGCCTGAGTGATTCGGGTGCCCCACTAGGGTGGCTGTGGTGGGGGGGGCCGGTGGTGGTGTTGGTGGTGGTGGTGGTGGGCGGAAAGAGCGGGTGGGGGTGGGGGAGGGGGACTGCGCGTCACTGACTGTTCTCTCTTCCCCCCCTCCCCCGCACAGTGACTCGGGCCAGTGTAGAGGGCCCCAGGCCGCAGGCAGGAGCAGCTGGGCCAATTCCCTGGCCGTGAGCGGAGCGGAAGGGGATGGCGTCGGGCCTGGGCTCCCCGTCCCCCTGCTCGGCTGGCAGCGAGGAGGAGGATATGGATGCACTTTTGAACAACAGCCTGCCCCCACCCCACCCAGGTAACATCTTCCCCCAAGGCTCAGTGCAGGAAGGAGGCTTTTGGGCCCTCACGAGTGACTCTAGTGAGGCAGGGCTGAGTTTCTCTCTCTCTCTCTGCAGAGTCTGAAGTGGAGGGCATCCGAAGGGAGTGGTTCCCCACTGCAGAGCTCTTGTGGGAGGGGGGTGGAAGCCATGTGCCTTCTGGGCTCCGAGGACCCAAATGCAAGCTTGCTGCACTGTCTTAAGGAATGCTGTGCAGTTCCCAGTTGAGGGAGCTCTTTGGGCTGACAGGCCTTACCTTGTGTGGGTCCTTGGAGGAATGCAGGTAGCTGGGACCCCTGGAGGCTGTGTGGTGGTGGAAGGTAGGGGGTTGAGGATTGCTGTTTTAAAGAGACCAGCTCCACATCTGTGCTAGTTAGGATTCTGTGGTTGCTGCTGTGGAAAGGAAAGAGGGAGTGCTGGTTACTCTCTATCTGATTATTTTTAGCTTCTGATCAGTTACGGGTTTTCTGCGCTGTTTAAACTGTGTGAAGTTTGAATTGCGCTCCTTAGCTGGGATCTAGAGAGCTTTTAGCCAGGCAGGTTGCTGGAATGTTTTGAGCAGGGAAATGATGGGGCTTAGGGGTAGGATGTAATAACTTGAACGAAATACTAGGAGGGGTGAAAGAAGGGTGACACCCTGGGCATCTTCCTCCCTTGGCAAGTGGACATAATCCTCGTGTTTTTCCCTAGAGGCTTTTCTTCCGCTGTGCAGGTAGCCTGGGGTTTGGGCTGGTGGTGTAAAGTGTTTGTGTAGGTGTTGTTGGGGGTTGTGCTGTCTGTTTTGGGGTGGCTCCTTGAACTGGCCAAACCCGTATGGTTATAACCACTCTGTCTGATTGGAGTAGCCCTTGTTTACCCCCAAATGATAATTGAGGTCATGCTTCTAAGTAGATGTCTCTTTCATCTGTCTGTCCTTCAGAGACCCCGGCTAAGTCACCTATTTGTTTCCTTGACCTTTTTATCCTAGCTTCATTTTGTCTACGTGCCATTTCTTTATCCCCTCTACTTTATATTTTTCTTTTCATTCTGGAGACTGCTGGTCCTGTTTTTATTTCCCATGGAACACCTTTTACTTCTGCCTTCTCTCTCAGATCTAGTGGCAAGTTGAGGTGGTCTGGGAGAGAAATGTTTCCACATTTGGCATTTTCTAAGTTGGCAGTCTTTATGTCAACCTTTAGGCCACTTAGGAGAGGGTTCAGTCTTTTTACTGAGTCTTCAGCTGTTGGGATAAGAAACTTAGGCTTGAGTTTCCTCGGTGTGCAGGGCAGGGTAGCCGGTTTGTGTAATGTTCCCCAGGGTGACTGTGGGGTGGTGGGGATCCTGTCCTTTCTGAGGGGCATGAGAAGTAGTAGTGCCACCCAGCCAATGTTGGTTGCACGTCTTGGCTTCCCACTGGCCCCTTGGTCTAGGGCTGCTCCTGTGTGGATTAGGAGCTGTGTGGGCTCCACAGGTGAACTCTGTCCCAAGTTGTAGTGTGACCCAGTTTTTCCACTTGCCACACCCCATTCTTCCCCCTTTCCCAAATCCTCTATCCTATTTTAGCCAGTTTGCCGCTTACCTGAGAGGTGTGGGGGGTCTGAAGTGGACGGGAGGGTGTCTCCTCTGCCTCCATGGGTTGTCCTTGGCTCCACTTCCAGCATTTGTGGAGATGGTGAAGAGGAAGAACCCAGAGAGGTAGCTGACTGGGGGGGGGGGGTAACATGGGATTGTTGGGGAGAAGCCCTTAAAGAAAATGATTCTTTCTGGTGAGATCCCGGCTGGTGTTCCATTCCCAAGGGAATGGGAGGGGCTTTCTTGTGCCTGGCCTGATCCTGGGCTGAGTGGGGGGAGGCCGATGGTGCTTTGTCTAGCCTAATGTCTCATGTTCCCTAGTATCTGCTTTGCTCAGGAAGGGCGGAGCCAGTGGCATTTTAGAGCTAGTTCTGGGGGTCAGGATCTAAGAGCATGGGTAGGATTCAAGGAAGCATATTGTTCTCCATTATTTCTTTTTTTTTGGTGTGGACATGACTCCCATATGTCAGGTAGGTGGCAAGAGATGGTTTAGGATATGTGGCCTGGAGTCTGGGTGGGGGTGATGAAGAAACTGAGTTTCAGAGACTTCTTGTGGGCTCCCATGTCCAAAGGTAAAACAGTTGAGTGTCAGAAATTAGAGGAGAAGGTTGTGTGCTCTGACCACGGCTCCACTGAGCCTTTGTTAAATCCTACCTCTGATGATTGAAAAAATAATTACGATTGAGGGAATAACCCAGTTCCTCTCATAGTATTACCTTCATGTTTGTCTTGGGTTTCCTTGCCTTGGATGTTAGGGTGGCCTCTTGAGAACTGTGTCTTCCCAGAGGAGGTGTTAGGAGAGGTGGCATTTGGACCTGGGGCCAGGTAATAATTTGGGAAGTCTTCTTTGAGGGTAGTCTTTCCCCAGCTACCTCTCTCAGCCTCACCTCCCTCCCCTGCCACTTCCTGTCTGTCCTATGTTGGCAGCTGGGTGCCCTGGGCTGGCTTCTGCGGTCAGGAGCCATTTTCCCTCTCCTCAGTGGGTGAGACACTCCCTCCTTCTCTCCACTCCCTTCTCTACTCCCCCCCTCCTTGGGCGGGGGTGGTTTGGGAAGAAGGAAAGAGAGGAGGGAGGAGGGAGCTGGTGTGCTGGTGTGAATGTCTCTTACAAAGGAAGCTGCCTCCTGGCCTTCTCCTCCCCCTCTGTGCCCCTTCCCACCTATCCCTGCCCAAGAGCTCTCAGTATTACCCCAGGCTTTGTGTGTGCTCCCAGGCAGTGGAGGAGGTGGAGCCAGATGGGAGGAGGATGGGGGGGGTGGTGGAGGAGATGGTGACAGCTGGGCTGATTTGGGCCCCTGGGGAGAAGAGGCTACTGACCCAGGAGAAGCTTGGGAGGAGCAGTAGAGCTGGAGATGGGAAAAGAAATTGTATTTGGGAGTGGGCGTGAGGTTGAGCTGGCAACTGAACCTGGGGCTTGCAGGTTCTGGTTGTTTTGAGCTGGGATGACCCAAAGGGGTGGATGAAAAGTATGGTTTCTGGGTCCCTTCAACTGATCATTGTTCTGGGAATGTGGTGAGGTATATGCTGTGATTTTCGCCATCTGAGTAGGACCTTTCATTCTCATTCCCTGATTGATGGACTACTTGGTGGCCAGCTATAGGCGGACTAGACCTGTTTCTATTATTTGGTTAACTTTAGCAGCTTGATTAGCTGCACTGGAGATGAGCACATAGAGATTCCTGTTGGGGATGGGGGAGAGGAGGCAGGGGTCTGGACAGCTGCCTGCAGTGGGCCTAGTCTGGCCTGGCAGGCCTATTTTGGGTCTATACAGCTCTCTCTTTGTCTGTTTTTGTCCTGAGTTTCAGCTTCCTTCTGTGGAGAGTATAGCAGTCTCTTCACTGGAATCTGGGACAAGAGGTGGGGGAATACGTCTAAAGCCTCTGGATTAGGCTCTAACCTTTTGCTATTGATCTTTTTCCCTGCCTACCTCCCTTTGCCAAATAAATGTAGAAAACGAAGAGGACCCAGAAGAAGATTTGTCAGAAGCAGAGACTCCAAAGCTCAAAAAGAAGAAAAAGCCTAAGAAACCTCGGGACCCTAAAATCCCTAAGAGCAAGCGCCAAAAAAAAGAGGTGAGTGGGTGACTGGATGTTATTGGGAGTAAGAGGAAGAAGGGGAGGAGCTCTGAGAAGGATCGCAGGGGCTGTCGGTGTCTGTTTCTTCGTCTGGAGTGGCAGGCCAGGGCCTGGGGGCGAGCCTCAGGGCTGTCCTGAGGCCAGCATGTGTGTAGCATGTGTGTCTGTCTCCCTCTTCCCCCTTCCCTGCTCCAGCGTATGCTCTTATGCCGGCAGCTGGGGGACAGCTCTGGGGAGGGGCCGGAGTTTGTGGAGGAGGAGGAAGAGGTGGCTCTGCGCTCAGACAGTGAGGGCAGCGACTATACCCCTGGCAAGAAGAAGAAGAAGAAGCTGGGACCTAAGAAAGAAAAGAAGAGCAAATCCAAGCGGAAGGAGGAGGAGGAAGAGGACGACGACGACGATGATTCAAAGGTACCTGGACTTCCGTCCTCTTCTCTGGACTGTCTGTTAACTTCTGTCCTGTTTCCCACACACCATTGCCCCTGAGAACCCTTTCTCCCCGTCTGTTTCTAATGATTTCCTCTCAATTCTTCTCCTCTGCTCTTACAAGCGTTAGTTTCAACTGAAGTTCCTTTAGCAAGTGCGGGCACTAGGAGTCAGGTCTCTGACCTTGGTCTCTCTGTAGGAGCCTAAATCATCTGCTCAGCTCCTGGAAGACTGGGGCATGGAGGACATTGACCATGTGTTCTCAGAGGAAGACTATCGCACGCTCACCAACTACAAGGCCTTCAGCCAGTTTGTCCGGTAAACAGGAGGGTCTTGGTGGCAGTGGGAGGAGAGTGCTTCTATAATCTCTTCTCACTTTTCTTTCCCTTTCTTATTCTTAAACTTTTTTTTTTTCCCGTTCTTGTCCATTTTTCCACCAGACCCCTCATTGCTGCCAAAAACCCCAAGATTGCTGTCTCCAAGATGATGATGGTTTTGGGTGCGAAGTGGCGGGAGTTCAGCACCAACAATCCCTTCAAAGGCAGTTCTGGAGCTTCAGTGGCAGCAGCAGCAGCAGCAGCAGTGGCCGTGGTGGAGAGCATGGTGACAGCCACTGAAGTGGCACCACCTCCTCCCCCTGTGGAGGTGCCTATCCGCAAGGCCAAGACCAAGGAGGGCAAAGGTGAAGGGACTCGATGGGAACAGGGATTGGTGTGGGCTTAGGACGGTGCAGACAGAGAAAGCATGGAAGTGCTGTTCTGTCAGCCCAAAGACGGGAGAGAGGCGGGAGGGACGAGTCTTTGATTTAGGAGGGAAATTTGGGAAGCTGAACATGGGGAAGCCAGTTCAGGTGGAACAAATTGTATTCTTTTCCCCGTTTTTTGCCCTGTGGTGTGTATTTGGAGTGTGTGATCTTACTTGTTTTCTCCTGATGTTAGGTCCCAATGCTCGGAGGAAGCCCAAGGGTAGTCCTCGTGTACCTGATGCCAAGAAGCCTAAACCCAAGAAAGTGGCTCCCCTGAAAATCAAGCTGGGGGGTTTCGGTTCTAAGCGTAAGAGATCTTCGGTAAGAGCCCAGCCCACCCCTTTGGTGAGGATGCCATGTCTAGTAGCGAACATATCACATTATGTCAGGACTTAGCCTTCACAGTAGGCCACAGGATGTGGGGGGTTGGCCACAGAACACAGTGACTAAGCTCCGTGTACAACAGTCCTTGCTGAGATTCTAGTACCCTTCGAGAGGGATTCCTTATGTACCCTCTTTGTCCTTGGTTTGAACCTCGAATCTTTTCTGCCTGTTCGTTCTTCCAGAGTGAGGATGACGACTTAGACGTGGAGTCAGACTTCGACGATGCCAGTATCAACAGCTATTCTGTTTCCGATGGTTCTACCAGCCGTAGTAGCCGCAGCCGCAAGAAGCTCCGAACCACTAAAAAGAAGAAGAAAGGTGTGTTTCTTTTCTGCATCTACGTCACTGAATGGGGTGAAACTGGGGAAGAGTCTCCCTAAGTAGATAGGGGGTGGGGGGAGGGGGAGGGGGGAGGTAGTTTGTTTCTAATAACTGGGCTTTCCCTCTTCCTTGCCCAGGCGAGGAGGAGGTGACTGCTGTGGATGGTTATGAGACAGACCACCAGGACTATTGCGAGGTGTGCCAGCAAGGCGGTGAGATCATCCTGTGTGACACGTGTCCCCGAGCTTACCACATGGTCTGCCTGGATCCGGATATGGAGAAGGCTCCTGAGGGCAAGTGGAGCTGTCCACACTGCGTGAGTACCGGCCACTTGGCCTGATGGGGCCCCTCGAGAGCTAGGGTGGGTAGTGAAACTCTTGGGCCTGTGTGGGAGGAGAAGCCATCGTGTTGCGGGTGTGGGCTTTGGGCAGCATGCAAAGGAGTGATGAGCATGGTTCAGACTTGGGGGGCGGGGGGTGGTAGTAATCTGACTCTGTGGTCCTTCACTGCAGGAGAAGGAAGGCATCCAGTGGGAGGCTAAAGAGGACAACTCGGAGGGTGAGGAGATCCTGGAAGAGGTTGGGGGAGACCCTGAAGAGGAGGATGACCACCATATGGAATTCTGTCGGGTCTGCAAGGATGGTGGGGAGCTGCTGTGCTGTGACACCTGTCCTTCTTCCTACCACATCCACTGCCTAAACCCCCCACTTCCAGAGATTCCCAATGGCGAGTGGCTCTGTCCCCGTTGTACGGTGAGTGACTGATCCCAGCCAGGGTGGGCATGTGGGAAGGGTTTGACCCCTTTCATAGGTAGGCATGGTGAGGCAGAGATGCCGGAGAGGTCATTGGAGAACTGGACACCTTTTAGCCCTGAGACAGGCATTTTCCTTCCTCATGTAGTCGTGGGAACCTTTGTCCTGGAAAAACGTAGGACTAACTTGGAACAGATGAGCTGATGCTTCCCCAGCTCTCTTAAGGGGGCTGGAGCAGTGTTACTCTAGCGCAGATCATCCATTTCTGTCTTGACACACAACCTCGGGGCTTGGTCGTTTAGAATGTCTTAGAAGGGCCACTTATGCTTTCAGATTGCTTCAGAGAGGAATTCTGGGCTTCAGGTGTATGGGTTTTCTATGCTTTCTTGTTCTGGGTTATTGTTGAAGTCTAGCTTCTGGCTCTGTTAAGGCGGTAGGAGTGATCATGTCACCCAAGTCCTGGATGGAGTCCAGAAATGGAGAGGGAATTCTATTATTCTCTCCCTAGAAGGGTCCTGGGATTAGATGTTACTTGAAATGATATTTTAACAATCCTTGGATGAGGTTGACGCTGGGCTGTACCATCTCTTCCCCATCGTAATGATTTGGTGTTGGTTCGACTCTTTTTCTCACAGTGTCCAGCTCTTAAAGGCAAAGTCCAGAAGATCCTAATATGGAAGTGGGGTCAGCCACCATCTCCCACACCAGTGCCTCGGCCTCCAGATGCTGATCCCAATACTCCTTCCCCCAAGCCCTTGGAGGGGCGGCCAGAGCGGCAGTTCTTTGTGAAATGGCAAGGCATGTCTTACTGGCACTGCTCCTGGGTGTCTGAACTGCAGGTAAACCTGGACAGGCTGGAGATATGGGGGCTACAACAAAGAGGATAATGAGAACACAGTCACTGCACAGCTGTCACTCCTTGGTGACTTATCTCTCTTTCTGCTTGCAGTTGGAGCTACACTGTCAAGTGATGTTCCGAAATTATCAGCGGAAGAATGATATGGATGAGCCACCTTCAGGGGACTTTGGTGGTGATGAAGAGAAGAGTCGAAAGAGAAAGAACAAGGACCCTAAATTTGCAGAGATGGAAGAACGTTTCTATCGCTATGGGATAAAACCTGAGTGGATGATGATCCACCGAATTCTCAACCACAGGTATCGGTGGAGCTGGGCCACAGTGTGCTTGTCTTGGACATACTGGGGTAGGCAGCATATCCACTGGGATTCTCTTGCCAGAGGGATTGGGAAAATGGACGTCACCAGTAACTTAACACTTGGAGAGACACACCCTCAATATATTATTATTAAGTGACCAAATCATGGTATTTGAGCCCTAAGAGACTAGATGAGAGAGAATTTTTGGTCCGAAGACTGGTATAGTAAGTGGCTCTGAATACATGTGGTGTTTGGCAGACCTAGAGTTCTGGTTTGGAAAATACATTATTGGCAGTTTTTGAGAGCAGGGCTGACTCAGGCGGAGAGGAGGGTGACCTTCTGGCTCAGGGTTTTCTCTCTCGACCTTGCAGCGTGGACAAAAAGGGCCATGTCCACTACTTGATTAAGTGGAGGGACTTGCCCTATGATCAGGCATCCTGGGAGAGTGAGGACGTGGAGATACAGGACTATGACCTTTTCAAGCAGAGCTATTGGAATCACAGGTGAGTGACTTTGGTAAAGAGTGGAATCATTTCTCATTGAAAAGGACCCTAGACAACAGTGTGATGTCTGTCTTCTTCAGGGAATTAATGAGGGGTGAAGAAGGACGACCAGGCAAGAAGCTCAAGAAGGTGAAGCTGAGGAAGTTGGAGAGGCCTCCTGAAACTCCAACAGTTGATGTGAGTTGGAGCAGAAGAGGGAGGACCCAGGTTGTTGGGTAGGACATTCGAATGATGGTGCAAGTAATAACTTCTTAGCTGAGAATGCCTCAGGAAGTCTGCAGGCCCACTTGTCCACATCTCTGTACATCAGAGAAAATACTAGGCGGCTTACTTTCTCTTTTCATCATCAGAAAAATAAAAACATAGGAGGTGGTATCTTACATGATTGAGGAATTATTATCTAGGGAGGGAGGGTCATACAACCAAGCTTTTATGAAACTTATATTGGAACCTGGGTCTTCCGACCCATAATTCATGGCTCAATTTGTGTGTGTGTGTGCGCGTGCGTGCGTACACACATGTGCGCACAATATGAGGATGGTTAAGGTTAAAAAGATGAATCTCGGGTGCGGAACATACGCTTCTTTACCTGGTAGACCCTGACCAGCACAATTAATGTATTGCTCGGGAGGCTATGACGTGTCTTTCCTCAGAGTTCTGTGAGACCAACACCTCAGTCCTGATAGGTTAGTTGCCTTGCTTCCTGAAGGATCCTAAATCAAACATAAAGTTACAAAAACCAGTGAGGATCCTTTCCCCACAATTTTTTGTGGTGCTCTCATGGAGGATCTGGTGAGATGTGTGAGGAGAAGGCAGCTACTGTCTTATGAGAGGAAGGGAATTCCTTGCCAGCTCTTGACTTCTTTGTTTCGTTCTTAGCCGACAGTGAAGTATGAGCGACAGCCAGAGTACCTGGACGCCACAGGTGGAACCCTGCACCCCTATCAAATGGAGGGCTTGAATTGGTTGCGCTTCTCCTGGGCTCAGGGCACAGACACCATCTTGGCTGATGAGATGGGTCTTGGGAAGACTGTCCAGACAGCAGTCTTCCTCTATTCCCTCTACAAGGAGGTAGGAAAGCCGAGTCTGTTAGTTTCTCGTGTTCATGGTCGCTTACACTGAAGAGAGAGAAAAAGGGAGAAAAAACTGATCACTGACTTGAATTGAAAGTAATATAGACACACATACACAGAGAAAGATTTGAGGGATTGGAGCCATGGGTAGAATTAGTGGTGGGTGCATAGAGCCTTAGTACTGGGGGATGAATGTGTGTTGAGATCAGCAGAACTGTGGGTGGAATTAATTAGTATGGAAAGAGTGGACAGAAGAAGTAAGGTTTTGAGCTCTCTGTAATGGTGGGCATGGCTTTTTGGAAAGGAGTGGGTCAGGCATTTTCATATGTAGAGAAAAGTGAGGGTAGGAGCAGCAGTGCACATACCAGTCAGTTATCTGTCAGGGCAAAAGATAGTGGGTGCTGGGATTGTAGTGGGATGGGCCTTCGCTCCTACTTCACTTTTGCTCTTTTTCCTCAAAGGGTCATTCCAAAGGCCCCTTCCTAGTGAGTGCTCCTCTTTCTACCATCATCAACTGGGAGCGGGAGTTTGAAATGTGGGCTCCAGATATGTATGTGGTGACTTACGTGGGTGACAAAGACAGCCGGGCCATCATCCGAGAGAATGAGTTCTCCTTTGAAGACAACGCCATTCGTGGTGGCAAGAAGGCATCTCGCATGAAGGTACCTCAGTGAGAGGGAGACCACTTCTAGGGGGAGTTGTTAGGGGCTTAGTCTGCCTCCCTGTGACCTGCTCCCTGGGGTAAGCCAAAACGATGATTGTTGGGAGGAGGGAAAAACCCTTAAGTCCCTTGGGTTTGCTGACACTAGGGGAGGTGAACATTAGTGACCAGGTTGCCATCTGTGCAGAAAGAGGCATCTGTGAAGTTCCACGTGCTGCTGACATCCTATGAGTTGATCACCATTGACATGGCTATCTTGGGTTCTATTGACTGGGCCTGCCTCATCGTGGATGAAGCCCATCGGCTCAAGAACAATCAATCTAAGGTGAGGGGGAAGGAGGGAGGTTATGGCCTCCAGTGTTAGTTTTTGGTACCAACTATTTAGGAGGAGGACACCTGGGAATAGAGGAAAGGAAAAAACAGCTTCTGTTTTTCTTCCTCATTGATGCCTCTTGGTGGCCATGCCTTAAAAGAGAGATAGAGTTGAGAATGGGGGACTTACTATTGGGCAGTGAAGCAGCTCTGAGTTCTGCGGAGATGTCCTGGAGCCCTCTTTTCATTGAATTTTACCTCTTTCCATGTGCTTCACCAGTTCTTCCGGGTCTTAAATGGTTACTCACTCCAACACAAGCTGTTACTGACTGGGACTCCGTTACAAAACAATCTAGAAGAGCTGTTTCATCTGCTCAACTTTCTCACCCCTGAGCGGTTCCAGTAAGTGTGTGTTTATGCACAATCGGCTCATAGTTCTGCTTCTGATTTTCCTGTTGCCCATTTCCTATATTACTTTCTTCCTTGCTCCCTCTCCAACAACTTTTTCCTTCTCTTTCTGAAGCAATTTGGAAGGCTTCTTGGAGGAGTTTGCTGACATTGCCAAGGAGGACCAGATTAAAAAGCTGCACGACATGCTGGGACCTCACATGCTGCGGCGGCTCAAGGCTGATGTGTTCAAGAACATGCCGTCCAAGACAGAGCTGATTGTACGCGTGGAGCTGAGCCCGATGCAGAAGTGAGTCGGAGGGACAGGATAATTCACTGCATTTTGCAGATACTGTTAGACATCTGCTAGTCTGCAAAGTATTTTTTATTCCTCCCCACACTCTGCTTCAAAGGCATCTGGTGATAGGAGCAAGCAAGGCCTAAAGACACCTGATGCCAGGGAGCTGGAGCCAGCCCTTGGTTCTTATGTAGTTAACCTTCTCTTGTTGAAAATGATGGTGGTGGTGCTTGTTGGGTTTCCTTAGTCCCAAAGTGCGATACTCATGTGTTGGAAGAAAGATCTCAGATCTTGAGACTGCATTATGAGTCATGTGAAGATTCTTGAGACTGACTTAGCTTTTTCTCTTGCCCTTATAGGAAATATTACAAGTATATCCTTACTCGAAATTTTGAAGCACTCAATGCTCGAGGTGGTGGCAACCAGGTCTCTCTGCTGAATGTGGTGATGGATCTTAAGAAGTGCTGCAACCACCCATATCTCTTCCCTGTGGCTGCAATGGTATACTGTGCCACCTCTTGTTCACCTCGGGTTGGAACTGCTCTGTTGGGCTTTCCTTCACCGTTTTCTTCTTTGCTTCTTTCCTCAGGAAGCGCCTAAGATGCCTAATGGCATGTATGATGGCAGTGCTCTAATTAGAGCATCTGGGAAATTATTGCTGCTACAGAAGATGCTCAAAAACCTTAAGGAGGGTGGGCACCGTGTACTCATCTTCTCCCAGGTATTATGTGGACTGGGATGGGAGCTTTAGTGGGCAGCAGTAGACAACCCTCAGTGACATGAGGGAAGGGATTGTCATCTGACTTTCCCATAATCAAACTTGCTCCTTTTCCAGATGACCAAGATGCTGGACCTGCTAGAGGATTTCTTGGAACATGAAGGTTATAAATATGAACGTATTGATGGTGGCATCACTGGGAACATGCGTCAGGAGGCCATTGACCGCTTCAATGGTATGAGGGAAGGAGTACGAGGGAAGGCATCGCTCCAGGCAGGCAGGCATCCTCATTCACTGTGTCTTAGGACCCATCACTTGTTCTTGTGCATCTGCTTTTCTGGATAGTTGTTTTGGGTCTTTGTCAGTTGATATGGAAGAGTAAATCTTTTGAATGTCTTGGTTGGAAGAATGTATTGGACTTTCCTAGGAGATTTTTTTACCCTTTGGAGTCTTTTTTTTTTTTTTTTTTTCTAGAAAGAAGAGCATTTTATTTAACCCTCCTCATTGTATCTTGGGGCCTGGGAGGGACCAGGTCTTATCCAAGCTGAAATCGCAAGTTTTCAGTAGCCACTACCTCTTTTTTAGAAAATAATTTTGGACTTAAAAGTTGAAAAAACTTGTAGTGAGAGTTCATGTATACCCTTCGCCCAGCTTCTCTTAATAATTTACGTAGCCACAGTACAATTAGCAAAACAAGGACATTAACACTGATGTCATACTGTTACCTGTAATCTTAATTGAATGTTACCAGTTTTTCCTCTAATGTCCTTTTCCTATTTTAGGGTCTAGTCGCAGACCCCACATTGCGTTAAGTTGTTGAGTCGCTTCCTATCTGTGACAGTTCTTCATTCTTTTCTTTTGTTTATGACTTTGATACTTTTGACGACTACTGGTCAGTTATTTGTAGAATGTCCTTAAGTTTAAGTTTGTCTGTTTTCTCATGATTAGATTGAGGTTAGATATTTTGGGCAAGAATGCGACAGAATCGATGCAGTGTCCTTTTCAGTGCATCATATGTCGGGAGGTGGAGAAGGACACGATGTGAATGTCCCATTGTGGGTGATGTTAACATTGATCACTTGTTCAGGTGGTGTCGGCTGAGTGTCCCCACTGTAAAGTTACTCTTTCTCCCGTTGTTAAATATCATGCGCGAGAGCTGAGACTATGGTAACATCCTGTTTCTTCTTCGACTTTCACTCTGATTTCGTGGACCTTGTATCCATCAGTGGACCTTGCTTCCAGTGATTATTACCATGGTGTTTGCCTAGTGAGGATTTATATTTCTGACATTCCTTCTACATTTATTAATTGGAATTCAGAGACACTTCTAATGGTGTTTTTGGTTCCTTTCTTAGCACCGGGTGCTCAACAGTTCTGCTTCTTGCTTTCCACTCGAGCTGGAGGTCTTGGAATCAATCTGGCCACTGCTGACACAGTTATTATCTATGACTCTGACTGGAACCCCCATAACGACATCCAGGTGAGCAGAAGTAACAACCTTGGTACACAGTAACTTACTGGAATCGAGGGCTCCACCATCTGGTATTAGTTGTTTCAGGGGAAAATAATATACATATATATATTTTTTTTATTTTTTAATATTTTTTACTGTATTGTAAGCCGGAAAATTTGGGCTAGCTATGGTCCTATTTTGGATAACATGATAAAGGGTAGTGTCTGGGGCCAGAGGTGCAGAAGCATGTTTTATCCGAAGGCAAGCTGTAGCTCCTGCTTTGTGCTGGATTGAGCTTATTATGTGGAAGTCAAGGCAAGAGTGGAAACAGGAGAATAAGGTTATTTCAATTTCTGGCTTTGTTTTGTGCCCAACTCTAGGCCTTTAGTAGAGCTCACCGGATTGGGCAAAATAAGAAAGTGATGATTTATCGGTTTGTGACCCGTGCGTCGGTGGAGGAGCGTATCACGCAGGTGGCGAAGAAGAAGATGATGCTGACGCACCTGGTGGTTCGGCCCGGGCTGGGCTCCAAAACCGGGTCTATGTCCAAACAGGAGCTGGATGACATCCTCAAGTTTGGCACTGAGGAACTCTTCAAGGATGAAGCCACAGATGGAGGTGAGCTTTCCAGGAACTTGTTCTAGTGTGGCGTTTGGCCTTCCTAAAGGGCATCTTTGATACCTGGGGTCCTAGGACCTGGACCTAGGGTCCTGTGGAATTTGCTCTCTCCACTGCAGCTGCTGAAGCTGACTTTGGGGGTATGGACCCCTGATTCTTTATAGGAGGAGACAACAAAGAGGGAGAGGACAGCAGTGTTATCCACTATGACGATAAGGCCATTGAACGACTGCTGGACCGTAACCAGGATGAGACTGAAGACACAGAATTGCAGGGCATGAATGAATATTTGAGCTCATTTAAAGTGGCCCAGTATGTGGTACGGGAAGAAGAAATGGGGGTGAGTATGAATCCAAGGAAATGCTGTGCTGGGTGATTGGTCGGAAAATTGGAAGTGGGACCAAGATGGTATTTGAGACAGGAGAAAGTTAGGCAAGTTAGTAATTGATGAATTAATACCTCTTCCCTTGGAAATAAATACAATAACATATGACCAATCACATTCTCATCTTTGCTGTGGCTATCGGGAAACCCACAGTCAAATTTCACATTCAAAACAGTTTTATTAGCTCTTTATCAGAATCTCATTTTCTGTTATGCATTTTATTAACCCTGGAAATAAACTTTTCTTTGCTACCTCAAGTCTCTTTGGGGAAAAGGCAGGAAATAAGATACATATCTATCAGCCTATCTCCCTGTGCTTTTTAAAACCTGAGAATTGTTGTTTTCCCTTTTTTTCTTTTCCTTACCTTTTGTTGGTCTTTCTTCGTGAAAAACAAACAAAATACTAAAACAGTGATAAATGTGTGGCTTCTGTAATAATGTTTTCCTCCAAATGATAAAGTTGGGTGTAAAATGAAAAAAAAAGTTGCTTTATCCTCTGATCCTCTTTTAAATTACTAAGCTCAGGGTTCTTTGAATTGATATACCATATTTTGCTCTGTGTAATGCACTCCCGTGTATAATGCACACCCACATTTTTGGCCTAATTTTCAGGGGAAAAATCTTAACATTTTAATTTTTTAGTTCAAATTTTTATTTGCTTACATTTAGGTACTTGTTTTTTTGTATTATAAAGGAATTTTAGCATTTTTTTTTAACATACTTTGGTACAAGAAGTTTTATGTAACGAATAATTACAAAACACAAGCACAGACATAAGGTATAAGAAATTTTATATACCGGTAACAAATTTACGGTATTTACACATCATAGAAGGCCAAGAAGTCTTGTCGTTGCAAGTTCGTCGTAAGTTCAACAGATTATTGTATTCTAGGTATTATTTTGTATATGGATATTGTTATTGATTTCTAGAGTTAACACTTTTATAAGCATAAATAACAATATTTATATAGAGATGGAATTATTACTACCCATGTATAATGTGCATCCTTAGTTTTCCCTCACAAAATTGGGCAAAAAAGTGCACATTATACATGGCAAAGTACGGTAGGTTTCTGGTGGTCATTACCATCTTGTCACATTCTTCCAACTCAGAGCCATCCCTTTTGCTGTGTTTCCCTGATACGTTCCTATTATCTTTGTTCTTGAAGGGGATGCTACTAACAACCTCAGTTATGTATAACTGGCTGAAGTCTGACATAGGTCTATAGGTTTGGTCAAAACTGCCCTCCTGAAGGTCCCTGCCCTTCGTGTTCCTGCCAGGGTAGTGACTGCATATAGAAGTGATTGGGGCAGGACGTGCTAAGTGATTGGGAAGGGAGGGGTGGTACTCTCCCCCCACAATGATAACCTCTGCTAAGGGTTATACAGGTGTACAAATGGCCCTCTTATTTGTGGGCAAAGTTGCTGTTTATAATACTTTTAAATTTTATTTTTTGAATAAATAGTAATTCACATGGTTCAAAATTCAAAGGATACTAAGGTATCTCTTTTCCACCCTTGTCTCTTTAGGGTTAACTGATGTTTTCGTATCTTACATATATCCATCCATACACACATGTAAATATACACACAAACACCTTTTTTTCTTTTCTTTTTGAACACAAAAGTAGTTTGTTTGTTTTTTAAAGATTTTTTTTTTTTTTTTACTGGGGAAGGGGAACAGGACTTTATTGGGGAACAGTGTGTACTTCCAGGATTTTTTCCAAGTCAAGTTGTTGTCCTTTCAGTCTTAGTTGTGGAGGGCGCAGTTCAGCTCCAGTCCAGTTGCTGTTGTTAGTTGCAGGGGGCGCAGCCCACCATCCCTTGAGGGAGTCGAACCGGCAACCTTTGTGGTTAAGAGAATGTGTTCCAACCAACTGAGCCATCCGGGAGCTCAGCGGCAGCTCAGCTCAAGGTGCAGGGGGCAGAACCCACCATCTTGCGGTAGTCAAGGAATTGAACTGGCAACCTTGTGGTTGAGAGCCCACTGGCCAATGTGGGAATTGAACCGGCAGCCTTTGGCGTTAGGAGCACAGAGCTCCAACCGCCCGAGCCACCGGGCCAGCCCACAAAAGTAGTTTCTTATACATAATGTTCTCTACCTTGCTTTTGTCTATTTAATTTGAAGGTACAATCTAAATCAGCACATGAAGAGCCCCTCCACCTCTTTTTTGGCTGCGTTGTATATCCTTGTTCTGGAAGTACCGTAATTTATTTAAAAAAATTGAGGTATGATTGGCATATAACGTAATAGTTTCAGGTATACAACATAATTTGATATTTGTGTATATATTGTGAAATAGATCACAATAAGTCTAGTTAATATCTATCACCATACAGTTACAAAATTTTTTTCTTTTGTTGAGAACTTTTAAGATCTACTCTCAACAACTTTCAAATATGCGATACAATATCATTAACTATAGTCACCATACTGTATATTACATGCTCACTAGTTACTTAATTTATAATTGGAAGTTTGTACCTTTTGACCCCCCTTCACCCATTTTGCCTACTCCCAACCCCCAACGTTTACTTAATTAGTTCCTTAATGATGGACATTTAGGTTTCTAATGTTAGGCTATTAGTAGTTTAATTCTAATGTAAGGGATTTGGAATCAGTGTTCCTGAAATGTCTGAAAAAAATAAAACAAGACTTTTCAGAGGAACATAAACATGGGGACATAAAATATATAATTATTTTTGTACATAATTGGTAAACTTTCGTGAAGTTTATAAAGAACAGAAGTGCTTATGGCACTTCTATTTTATCTTATGAAAATCTTTTGCAGGTTTTCAGAAGCATCTCCATTCTGCCTTGCTAAGGCTCTAACCTCTCTTCTATGTTTTGCTGTTTCCCAGCTGTGTACGTGTCAGTAAAGGGTTAGAAGAAAGCACACTTCTCTTCATCCTTCTCTTGTGATAACAGCTCCATCTTATATTTTTCTTTATGTTGACTGCTGATCTATACACAGTTATGAGGAGCCATGTCTTGTCAATTCAATTTCTTTTAAGTTCTTAGGACCAAGCAGGCACACCAAGTTTTTCAGAGTCCAGTCAAGAAAAGGAGCTAGCAGAATGGGAACTGTGAGGACCAGGGGTAGCTGGCGGTGCTGACTTCAGCACCCCTGAGTCCTGGCCCTCCCTCTGTCCCAGGAGGAAGAGGAGGTAGAACGGGAAATCATAAAACAGGAAGAAAGTGTGGATCCTGACTACTGGGAGAAATTGCTGCGGCACCATTATGAGCAGCAGCAAGAAGATCTGGCCCGAAATCTGGGCAAAGGAAAAAGAATCCGTAAACAGGTCAACTACAATGATGGCTCACAGGAGGACCGAGGTGTGTGTGGCCGGCCCCGCCCCCCACCCATGGGCCGTTCCACTAGAGCAGTGGGCCCCGCTCATCTGCCCTCTCTCCCTCCAGATTGGCAGGACGACCAGTCCGACAACCAGTCCGATTATTCAGTGGCCTCAGAGGAAGGTGATGAAGACTTTGATGAACGTTCAGAAGGTGAGGACTGTTGTCTTTCTGCTGGTTGTTTGCTGCTTTGTCTAATATCCCTACCAGTGTCACTCATGCGTTTTTTTTCTTCTTGCAGCTCCCCGCAGGCCCAGTCGCAAGGGCCTGCGGAATGATAAAGATAAACCATTGCCTCCTCTGTTGGCCCGAGTTGGTGGGAACATTGAAGTAAGTGCCAAATGATTCTAAGGAGGTGTGGGTGAGTGCTGATGTTGGGTCTTTGGTAGTGTAAGACCTGCTCCCTCTCACCGAGGTTCCTTCCCATAGGTACTTGGCTTTAATGCTCGGCAGCGAAAAGCCTTTCTTAATGCAATTATGCGGTATGGGATGCCACCTCAGGATGCTTTTACCACCCAGTGGCTTGTGAGAGATCTGCGGGGCAAATCAGAGAAAGAGTTCAAGTAAGTTGAGAGCTGGAATGATTGATGTAGAGCAAGGGCTTCTAATCTTTGGTCATTCCATAGCACTGGTCCTAGCATTGGTGGGCTGTTTCCTCTGCTGAAGTTGGCAGGTGAAGCTCTTTTCTTTTTGTTAAACTTCTTTTTAATTTACTTAAGTGTGTTTTTTCCAGGACCCATCAGCTCCAAGTTGAGTAATGGTTTCAATCTAGTTGTAGAGGGCGCAGCTCACAATGGCCCATGTGGGGATTGAACTGGCAACCTTGTTGTTAAGGGCACCACGCCCTACCCAACTGAGCTAACCCGATGCCCCTGAAGCTCTTAGTAATAGGATTCTTTGTGTTCCAAGTTTCTCTGGAAGAGAACCTGGGGCACTGCATGTGGTCTGCAGACCAGCCTTTAATGCAATAGTGGGCTTTATCTCAGGATGGAGCCATAGTCATTACCTGGGATAATGTCTAACTTGGGGGTGGGAAAGAATCTGATCTAAGAATCTTTCTCATGATCACTGTTTAATTCGTTTCTCTCCTTGTTCACTATAGGGCTTACGTTTCTCTTTTTATGCGGCATTTATGTGAGCCAGGAGCAGATGGAGCTGAGACCTTTGCTGATGGTGTCCCCCGAGAAGGCCTGTCTCGTCAGCATGTCCTTACTAGGATTGGTGTTATGTCCTTGATTCGCAAGAAGGTGAGCACTCAGCCTCTCTCCATTGTTCAGGGTCTCTAGGGTAGACGGGAGGATTATAGGAAAGGAGCCTAGAGCTGGAATTAGGTCTTCAACTTCTTGTCCCATTGCTACAGGTTCAGGAGTTTGAACATGTTAATGGGCGCTGGAGTATGCCTGAACTCGCTGAAGTAGAAGAAAACAAGAAAATGTCCCAGCCAGGGTCACCTTCCCCAAAGACTCCTACACCTTCCACTCCAGGGGACACACAGCCCAATACTCCTGCACCTGCCCCACCTGCTGGTAAGTCTGTCTGTACTGTCATTTCTGTCCCTCTCTTCTTGTCCTGGCCTATGCTCTCTCTGCTCCCCTGTGCTCAGTTCCAACAGGGGAGTCTGGCAGGACACACAGCAATCTCCCTCTCAGTTTAGGAGGGCCGTCCTGAGTATAGGGCTGGCTCTTAAAGGCACGAGAGGACAATTTAAGAGGAGACAGATTGAGAAAGCATGATCTCTCTGATCTAGGATCTTCTTCCTAATTAATTGTTTTGTATTGGTTGCAGAGGATGGAATAAAAATAGAGGAAAACAGCCTCAAAGAAGAAGAGAATGCAGAAGGAGAAAAGGAGGTTAAACCTGCAGCCCCTGAGGCCACCGTTGAGGTAAGAGATTGGGGTGACTGGATGCCATACCAAAGGCAAATGGATAAACCCATTCTTCCTTGTGGGTACTGGCCTGTCTACTCAACTTCTGTCTTTTTTTCTTTGAAGTGTACACAACCCCCTGCCCCTGCCTCAGAGGATGAAAAGATCCTTGTTGAACCTCCTGAGGGAGAGGAGAAAGTGGAAAAGGCAGAGGTGAAGGAGAAAACAGAGGAACCTATGGAGACAGAACCCAAAGGTATCCACATTTTCAAGCACTACATATCCCTGTGTGAACTACAGCTGCTCTTGGACTTCCAGCCAGGCTGTAGTGCTGTCAGGAGAAGTAACACACTGAGGAATACTGCACCCTTGATTATAAATTGTGGTTCCCTCCCAAGACATCTTTTAAGACTTTAATCATAAATATTTCAGTTTAGGATTGTAACGGTTGGATATACCGTATTTCCCTGCAAATAAGACCTAACCATAAAATAAGCCCTAGCATGATTTTTCAGGATGCTCATAAAATAAGCCCTATAACAAAAATAAGCCCCTGTTAAAATCGTCAGGTAGACGGATGCATTTAGTACGCCCGTTGCAACACACGACGGACGTATTGAGTTATAAAATAATATTAATACATAATTATAAATAAATAATACTGACATTAATACTTAAACGATAATATAAATTATAATTAAGTATTTGCAATACCCAAGTGGGCACCTTTGGATGAGACATAAACGCCTATGTAAACAGATGAACTCGAGACTTACTGCCGAATGACCAATCGGAATACAGACACAACGCACGAATAACTTGCGCGCTCGATAATGAATGGACGTGGTTGTGTCTAATACGAATTTTCATAATTCAATACGTCATGTGTTGTAATGGATGTACTTAATGCACTCATGTGAAATAAAGCAATGTTTTCTGAATTTTGGTGCCTGCAATTTTTCGTGGACCATCATTCTTAATTGTCATCATTTTTGTTGTCACTCCTATCTTGTAAGTCTTCAATTAACACTTTTAATTTAATGGTAGATTTAAAGGGAATAATATTTTGACCCCCAGACAAGATGAGTGCAAAAAGAAAGAGCTATTCCGTGGAGTACAAGAAAGGAATCGTAGAGGACTCGCGTGGCAAGAATCTTACGGCTTTCTGCAAAGAGAAGAAGTTGGATCTCCGAATGGTCCGAAAATGGCGAGCAGAATACGATAACCTCAGTCAACAGGTGGATGAGGGAAATGCTAAGAAGCGCAAGTGTGGGTCAGGTCGGCAACCATTATTTCCAGAGCTGGAAGACATCATCTGTGAATGGATTGCTGACAGGAGAGCAAAGGCTTTGGTTGTGCGCAGGGCTGATATTCAAGCATTTGCCCTTGCAATGGCACCACAGTTAGAAATATCCCCAGAAGAATTCAAAGCATCACAACACTGGCTGGATGGCTTCCTTCAGCGATTATGAACTGTCTCTAAGATCGACAACACTCTCAAGCTGGAAGATACTGAAGTTATGAAACGTGCACTTGCATTCAAGTCCTTTATTGATGGGATCAACTTTTCTAAATACCAACTCTCCAACGTGATTGCTATAGATGAAACTGCAGTGTGTATGGGCCAAGGATCTTAAATGACAATTGAGCAGAGGGGTGCCTCGTCAATCTACATTCTCTCTATTGGTTACGCAAGTGCATGTGTTACCTGTATTTTGGCAATTCGTCTGGATGGAAAGAAAGCCCCACCTCTAATCATCACTAAGCAAGAAAGATAAGGTTGAATGTGTTTCAGGCATTTATGTTCTTGAAACCTAAAAAACCTGGTGCACGCAAGCAGTTACAAGGAAGTGGGTTGATTTAATGCTGCCACTTGTTTTGCGAGGTGGCCAAAGAGGTCTGCTAGTCTGGGATTCAGCCAGCACTCACCGCGCTAAAGACATGAAGAACTTCCTTGCACAGAGAAATAGATCAAATAATGATTCCCGCAGGAATGACTGCCTGTCTCCAGACTCTCGATACTGCAATAAACAAGCCATTCAAGGACCATTTGCGCATAGAAATCAATAACTGCATTGAAAATAGGATGGAGAGAAATCAGCGTGGAAACTTTGTGAGGCCTCGCCTGCAAGAGGTCGTGGCGGGTCGTGACCTGGGTGAAGAATTCATGGGATAAGATCACTGACAGCTGTGTTGCCAATGCACTATGAGCAGGCTACATGGACAAGAAGTGCTCATTCAAGGAGAGCTCTATTGCTGGACATGAGAGATTGGGGCCAATGGTTCTACAGGAAACGGAGTCGAAACAAATTCAAGCTGGAATTCGGGGTTTGGAGAGTTACGACGATGTTCCAGAAGATGATGA
This sequence comes from Rhinolophus hipposideros, assembly GCF_964194185.1. Lineage (NCBI taxonomy): Eukaryota > Metazoa > Chordata > Mammalia > Chiroptera > Rhinolophidae > Rhinolophus > Rhinolophus hipposideros. The sequence goes on along the minus strand of NC_138055.1, from coordinate 23,839,216 downwards.
CTTGACTGTATTTAAATAAATGTAGATTTTTGTACATGAATAAATGAATATACGTAGGTTGTACGTGAGTAAATGTAGATTGTTATACATGAAAAAATAAGACATGCCTGAAAATAAGCCCTGATGTGTCTTTTGGAGCAAATATTAATATAAGAACCGGTCTTATTTTCAGGGAAATATGGTAGTGTGTGGATCAGAGGAAGACACTGTTTAGATACACTCTCAATGCAATCTGTTTCCCCCCAGTTGTTGCCGACGTGGAGAAGGTGGAGGAGAAGTCAGCAATAGATCTGACTCCCATTGTGGTGGAGGACAAAGGTGGGTGTTTGGAAAAGCTGATTGTGGTTTAGAAGGACTCTAAAACTAGAAGCGAGGACTTTATCTCTGGGACACCTCCCCCTTCCAACCTTCCATCTCCCATCCACATCCATACAGCCATTTTATCCCAAGTTCAGACTCCGTTTGTCCCCACATTTATTTGTCATTGGGCTGGTATCACCTTTTTCTGGGTTTGAGAAACACCTGTGTGGGAAAGGGTGGAGGTGGATGATATCGTGAAGCATATAGTGCTGTATGTTAGGGCCACAGTGTCTGGAGCTGAAATTTTCCTTCTGTATATCCTGTAGAAGAGAAGAAAGAAGAAGAAGAGAAAAAAGAGGTGATGCTTCAGAATGGAGAGACCCCCAAGGACCTGAATGATGAGAAGCAGAAGAAAAATATTAAACAGCGTTTCATGTTCAACATTGCAGATGGTGGTTTTACTGGTATGAAAATGAGGGGCCCACTGGGGTTAGAAAGATCTGAGATGAAATTAGAATTGTTGTCAGAAACCAGAGTACGGAGACTTCGCCTCTACTAGATGACCGGAGGGTAGGCTGATTTGCATGCTCCCTTGGATTCCGTGTTAGAAAGCCATAGGCATACTAGTAAGATGGCATCTGAGGGGCAGGAATAAATAGCTTTTTGAATTCTCATGGAGTTTTTTTCTCCCCAATCTTCCCTAAATTCCTCTTTAGAGTTGCACTCCCTTTGGCAGAACGAAGAGCGGGCAGCCACAGTTACCAAGAAGACTTACGAAATCTGGCATCGACGGCATGACTACTGGCTGCTGGCTGGCATCATAAAGTATCCTTTGCCTGAGTGTGGGCTTAGATTCTCGGTGAAGGTTTCTGAAGGTCCCACAGTTTGAGGTTCTTACTTTCCTTGTTTTGTTTTTCCTGAGCAATTTTCCAATAGCCATGGTTATGCCCGGTGGCAGGACATCCAGAATGACCCACGCTATGCCATCCTCAATGAGCCTTTCAAGGGTGAAATGAACCGTGGCAATTTCTTAGAGATCAAGAATAAGTTTCTAGCCCGAAGGTTCAAGGTGAGCAGGATGGGGAGGAATACCGTGTTGAAGTGACAGCCCGTACAGTGCAGAAGGGACTGCAAAGGAGGGAATCTGTTCATTCTCCCATATTGTTTTTTGTGTTCTCCTGTGTACTTCGCTTTTTGTATTCCATGAAAGGCTTTGCTCCTAAGTATCTTAATTATTAGAGGTCAAGACATACAGACTTGAAAATTAACCAGCTGTTCAAGGGCTGAAGATGCGTCTAATGCATGACACAGACTAGTGCAGTGGGTGTGTGCGGGGAACACTGTAGGTTGGAGTGTTCAGGAAAGATACAGAGGTGGATTGAATTGGATCTTTGAGGAGGTAGGGCTGTCAGTGGGTGGTACTTTTTCTGGGTCTGAGAGTACCTGTGTGGAAAAGGGGTGGAGTGGATGCGAAAAGGAAATGCAAAGGTAGAACTCCATTTTCAGAATCACTAGGGCTAACAAGCCTAGGACTACAGGGAGTCTTACTCAGGAATTCAGCAAATGTGTGTTGAGGACACCTTGTGTGCAGACCATCAAAATGGGATACCACGAAGACAAGACATGTGGCTCGTAAGCTGAGTATAATTGGGGGAGTAGGAAATATACACTAATAAACCTTCAAACATTATGTGCCAAGCAATGAGTGTCACAGGATACAAAGACCAGGCATGGTGCCTGTTCTCAAGGAGCTTTCAGTTTAAATGAATACCATTCTGGGTATTGGGAAGGAAATTACTGAATCCATAAGAAAGTTCTCCAGAGGGAACTTGGTGAGTGGGGAGAGAGAGTTCATAAATGGCTTCATGGAGAAGGTGGCATGGGAATTAAGTTTTGATGAATGTAATAGAAATTGTTGGGTAGAAACAGAAGGTTGTTTGAACCATAAGGGATTAAGTAGCAGAGCTTAGAGTGTTTATAAACAGCAAATTAGCCCACTTGGGTAATGGTGGGAGGTAGGTTGAAGAGAGCGGTAAGGGCTAGAGGTCAGTAGGGGGGTTTTTGGCAACAGATAAGAGTTTGGACTTTACCCTATAGTTAATGGGTAGCCATTGAAGGTTTGTGAAGAGGTTTGATATGACCCAGGGAAATGGAAATAGAAATAGAACATTCATGAAATTATAGAACTGTCATATAGTCATGAGATAGTAAGGGCTTGGATACAATGCTGGTTGTGGAAAATGAAAAGGATAAGGTAAAGGAAATAAAACATCAAAGAATTTATTGATTTATTGTAGGGGTCAGCAATCCTTTTCTATTAAAGGGCCAAATAGTAACTATTTCAGGCTTTGTGGGACATAGTGGTGTCTGTCGCAGATACACAACTCTGTTGTAGTGTGAAAGCAGCTATAGGTGATAAACGAGTAAATATGAATGTGTGCCAATGAAACTTTATCAACACTCAAATTTGAACTTCATATTTTTATGAAGTGTCACAAACTATTCTTATTTTGACTTTTTCCCAACCATTTAAAAAATGTGAAACACCATTCTTAGCTATTGGGCCGTACAAAATCAGGCAGCAGGCCAGATGTGGCCCCTGTTTGCTGACTCCTGACTTACTGGATTTGAGATGCAAAGGAGCGCGGTGCTCTTAACAACAAGGTTGCCAGTTCGATCCCCACATCTAGGGGGCCACTGTGAGCTGTGCCCTCCACAACTAGATTGAAACAACCACTTGACTTGGAGCTGATGGGTCCTGGAAAAACACACTTAAAAAAAAAAATCTGAGATGCGAAGGAGTGAGACTCCAAAAATAACAAGTTTTGAGCTCGAGTCACTGAGAAAGTTAAATTATCAATGGCAGATCTTGGAAGTGAGGAAACAGTTTGTAGAAAAGAATAAGTTCAATTTTAGACAACTCATTTGGTATTTCTCACGAGCACAAGCAGATAACCTTCCCATTACCCCCTTCACAATAAACAAGTGGGATCAAAGAGTGTTCATCCATACATGAGTGGGATCAGAACAGTCACTGCTTGAGCTGTAGGTTTGAAAAGCATCAAATCATTTGTATAAAGTTGCTGGCTGATGCTAGGAGAGGAGAGATTTCTTGGGAGAATGCTTTAATAGAACAGCAGCAAGCCAGGGGCTTATCCTGGAGAAAGCTCATAATTTGGGGCAGAGGAGGGAGTTGGTACAAGAGACAGGGTGTAAGATTGAAAGTAGATGCTTGGTCATCCCAATAAATTAAAAAAAAATAGGCACGGGGATGTGAAGTATAGCATAGGGGATGTATAATCAATTATATTGTAATAACTACCATGGTGTCAGGTAGATACTAGACTTATCAGGATGATCACTCAGCAAGTTATGTAAATGTCTGATCACCATATTAGAGATTGGTGCCATTCATATTGTACATCTGAAGCTAATATAATATTGTATGTCAAGTGTAATTAAAATGTTTTTTAATTTTAAAAAAGTACATACTTGGTCTGGGGATAAATTAGTAGGCCCTGATGGAGCCAGGTCTTGTTGAAATAATAGCCCATTATTCTCATACTGTCCTTTTTCCTGACCCCTAATGGATTCATTCTCTTTAAGAACCAGTGGATACTTGAGCAAATTAAGTCTCATAACTTCTGAATCAACATTCTGTCTCTTGGAATATATTTCAAAGAACCTTTTACAGAGCTCCATCAGGTGACAGGTACAAGAGTTTGTTGCAGTATAATTTTTGGTGGTGGGGCCTGGAGGCAACCATTGTTCAACATTGGGAGTGCAGATAGGTAAAGTGTGGATTCATATCGTGGAGCACTAAGCAACAGCTAGAAGCAACAAAATGCATGTGATATAACAACATAAATGAACCCTTTAAAAAGATATGTATGGAGAAAGGAAGAAAAAGCATTTTATATGTACTGAATATTATTCTGTAAATTAGAAATGTGCACATGAAACAAAACTCAGTCTTCAAGTATTTCACAAAAAAACATACAGTCAATATATTAGAAGGGTTATCTATGGTGAAGGAAAGGAATGGGAGATGTAGAAACAAAAATAATTTTTTTTTTATTAAATTTATTGGGGTGAAAAATAATTTTAAAGAGTAAAACAGTTGAAATGATAAGGTAGGTATATCTGGGATGGACTACTGTGCAACCGTTAAGAATCTTAATAAAGTACAGTCAGTAATAAAGGAAGATGTTTATTATGTAACTGAATGAAAACATATATTCATGTATATATAATTTCAATTATGTAAAATATATACAAAGAAAAACCTCAGAATGTTAACAGTTATCTCTAGGAGGTGGTATTATTTGTGACTTTAATTCTTTATATATTCCGTATTTTCTAAATTGAGTTTTTATCATTTTTGTATAAGAGTGAATCAATTAAGGGTCAAGAGTTTTAAAGATGTGGACCTCCACAAGGGAGTAAAAAAAAAGAAAAAGGACAATGCAATGCTGAACTGCTTGGATGTGGGGGAGCTGTCGGAAGGTTCTTTATAGATTCTGAGGCCCATCAGAAATAAGTGTCAGTCCAACGCCCATCTCCTCTTTCTCCCTTGTCCAGCTCCTAGAACAAGCCTTGGTGATTGAGGAACAGCTGCGCCGTGCAGCTTACCTGAACATGTCAGAGGACCCCTCTCACCCTTCCATGGCCCTAAACACCCGCTTTGCTGAGGTGGAGTGTTTAGCGGAGAGTCATCAGCACCTGTCCAAGGAGTCAATGGCAGGAAACAAACCTGCCAATGCGGTCCTGCACAAAGGTAGCCAGTGGCTCCCCTGCCTCCTGCTGACTCGGCATCCTTCCTCCTCTGCCCCTCCCCAACACACCTTTACTTCTTGTTTCCATAACGTTTTTTCAGAGCCCCTTTGGGAGCTTGGGATGTGCTGAGGATCTGGTGCTTTCCTCCTGGGGAAGCTATTGTCGTATAGGCAATCAAGGACAGTAATTTGTTGCCTCTTTTAACTCTTAACATAGTCAAATTGTTGGAGGTGGAAAGCAAAGCCGAATAATATAGTGTCATCTGGGATACTTGAGAGTTGATTTCAGGTGTTTTTAAGATCCCAACAAATTCAACATTTTGTTTCTGATTAAAGTTAAAACATTGTGAGGGGGGTGGAGGGTGAAGTGAGGAAAAGAAGGCTGTTAGTAAGGAGAGGGAGACAGCTCCAAAAGATGTGAAAAAAAATGAAACAGTAAGAATAACCTCTCAAGAAGTTGAAGAAATAGAGACAGTGGGAGCAAAGGACAGGATTAGGTGACTTTAAAAAGCACAGAATCATGGACAGGCGGAATTGGAATAGGAATAGAAATTTGAGCATGGTGGAGGCCAGGTCAGATGAGTGATAAAAGGCAATATTAAAACACTCCAGCACGCCAATCACGTAGTCATTGAGAAATCATTGGGGGGCAGATCCACTATGGTAAAAAGGATCTGTGTCTTGACTGCCACAGCTCACCACCTCTCATTTCCCCGTGCAGTTCTGAAACAGCTAGAAGAACTGCTGAGTGACATGAAAGCAGATGTGACTCGACTCCCAGCTACTATTGCCCGAATTCCCCCAGTTGCTGTGAGGCTACAGATGTCAGAGCGTAATATTCTCAGCCGCCTGGCAAACCGAGCACCTGACCCTACTCCACAGCAGGTAGGACCATTTTCTGCTAGCCTGCTGTTCCAGCAGAGCCATTCTGGATCTTGGAACTTTTGCTCTCTGTCCCTAACTGGGCAGATGGGGCTGTCTTACTAGTGAGTCCCCTTGGGATCTGGTGGCTTCCTGTGGTCTGGAATTCTGACTCCTGTGGCTCTCTTTATTCTATAGGTAGCCCAGCAGCAGTGAAGACGCAGAGTGATGATGAACACCTCCACGGCTGAGCAGTGACCTTCCTCACTTTCCCTTGCCCAGCTTCTCCCCTGGCGGCCTGAGAGACCCTCTCCTTCCTTCTGCCCATCTTCCATGTTGTAAAGGGACAGCCCCCACTGTACTGGGGGAGGGAAGGGAGTGAGGGGCAGTGGTGCCCTTCCTGCTGGAGGGACAGTGCAGCAGTAGCGCCGGCGCCATCTGCAGGGAGCTGGCGGGCTGGCCGCCTTCTGGGCCCTGGCTTTCCCCACTGTAACGCCTGTTACACACAAACTGTTGTGGGTTTCTGCCAGGCTTGAAGAAAACGATCTGAATTTCTTCCTTTTTGTTTTATTTTGTTGGTTTATTTTGTGTTTTCTTTTCTCCTTTTTTGGGGTATTCAGAGTGGGCCGGGCCCCTGGGCGAGACACAGCTACCTCTGTTGGCATCTTTTTAATACCAGGAACCCAGCGGCTCCAGCCACGGCTAGAATGAAATAAAATGGGGGAAAAAAAAAAAAGACAAGAACCAAAATCATAAAGCCACAGCAAATTTCTTGATGAAAATTGAAAATAAAAGTTTCCTTGTATTTTAGTGCTCTGGTTCAGTGTGGGTGTAGGTGCACGTGGGTGAATGTGTATGACCGGAGCCTGGGAAACGTGGAATTGAAAACTAAAGTTTTTCTTGTGCTCTGATAGTCCGCAAAAGCCATTTCACTTCATGTCTGTGTGCATGTGCCCTGTGTGCTCTGGCCCAAGGAAAGTGTCATCTGTGGAACACGAGAGGCTTCAAAACTCCCTGGGTTCATACCCTGGACTACCATTTACTGGCGGTATGACCTTGAGGGAGTTTTCTGGGTTGTGATTTCTGTATAAAATAAAGGTATCTTCATAGAATTGGGAGGAGAAAACCAGTTTTCAAAGCTACTAAGCACTACCTTAGCACTGATTTGAAGGAATGCTTAAGGTTCTTCTTCGTGTGTGAAGTTAGCATGTAAGATGTCCTTGCAGCCTCCAGGTGTGAAGCTAAGCAGAGAGGAATCGTACCTGAAGGGCCGAGCAGGGGTCTCGGGTTAAGGAAGGTTCCTAATCAAAGGCTTGGGAGGAGGAGAACGACCCGATTCCTTGATCTTGGGGTGGGGCAGGGGGTGCCAGGAGGAGCGCCCCGCTATTACCTCTTGGTGGGGGGCGGGGGTGGGGGGCGGCTTTCAGGTACCAGTTTTTCTGACTGAGATCTGCAGTGGGAGAAAACGTCAAGGCCATGAGGGTAGGGCGGGGAAGCCGAAAACGGTTCCGCCCCCAACGCCGTCGTCCTCGGCGAGTGAGCGTGGAGCAGTCCACCGCCGAATTTCCACCCGACGCACCGCCAACAGCCTCGCGCGCGTTCCCAGGGCGCTCGGACGTTCCGGTTTCTGCAGCCGACCGGAAGAGGCGGGGCCACGAGGCGAGCGCGCTCTGCGCCGGCGTGAAACGTCTCTTAGGAGGGTGGCGTTGGAACGCTAGCTTCGGATTGCACGTGGAGTGCTGTACGTCACGCGGAGTGCGGTGCCGAAGGGGTGTCTCGGGCCTGGAGCCGCTTTCGGGTGAGCGGAGGCTCCGGACCACTCTGGAGGGAGGCGGGGAAGGGAGTACTGACCTGGGCTAGGGCATGGTGATGGAGACAGTACAAATGGCGTGGGATTCGGATCTCATCGTAGAATGGAGGTTTGGTCAGGCCTCCAGTGGCTGCTGGGGGTGCTGAGTCGAGATTCCGGTCGAGACGATGCCCTTTCTTACTCCAGTACGCTAAGGCTGCGGTCTTCCTTTTCCTTTTCAATACGCGCGACTCCACCTTCTCCCATTTTTCTTCTCCCCAGTAGCATGGGGCGCAAGTTGGACCCTACGAAGGAGAAGCGTGGGCCGGGCCGAAAGGCCCGGAAACAGAAGGGCGCCGAGATCGAACTCGCCAGATTCTTGCCTACAGGTAAGGGTCAGGCATGCTTCCGGATTCTCCAGCTTTTACGCGTTCTTTCATCTGTATTTATAACCCCCTCCTTTTTTTTTTTTCAGTTTCTGTGTTTACTTTCTGTCTAAGTGGACTTTCTTTGTATGAGTTATTAGGAAGAATGAATGAAACGCTTACTGTCATCAGCATTTAGAACTTAAGGAAGATGCGACAAGGAGACAAGTACCCATGCAAGGAGGGGTTCAGTTTAACATGGAAGAAGTTCAGAGGAAGGGAGGTTCCATGCAGTTAGAGAACTTAGAAGATTTTAAGAATCAGGGTTGAAAAAAGGGTGACACTTGAACAAGTGGAAATTGGGAAGAGGACAGGCCAGTCACTGTGAACTGCACTGTGGAGGGGATGGGGATGGGAAAGCACCGGCCTGGTTTCCACATGGTGAATAGTCTGCATGGAAGACTCCGTGGTAGTTTGTGTTTCACACTAGATTAAAGATGCAGTTTATGGAGGTATTAGCAAGTGCTAGGCACTATACTGAACCCTTTGGACACATTGTATCACTTCATTCTCTTAATGCCCTGTGAGAGAGGCACTGTTACGGAAATGGATGCTGAGAGGTTAAATAACTTGCATACGGTTAGTAAATGACAGTGCTGAGATTTAGACATTTTGTTTTTGGGAGAGTGTATGAAAAACAGCAGTTGTAAAGGTAAAATCTGCTGTGGTTGGTAACCAATTAAATTGAGGAAAAAGGAAAGGAAAGAAGAAAAGATAACTTTTAAATCTGTTATCAGGATGATGTATTATTTATTGAAATCAGAAGTTGGGAGGGAGGCCCAGTTTGGATTTGGTTGGTGAGATGGTGAGATCATCTCCTTACTTTTCTCCTGAAGCTCCTGGGAGAACACTGTAGAGTGAGTTACAGTTGACTCCCTTTCATTAGTGTACTAATTCTCTCCCCACTTTATTTCCTCTACCTTTGTTCTTTTTCATATGCACTGTAACCTCCTGTTCTGCCTCTTTTACTTTTGTTACAGCTGGTGATGAAAATTCTAAAAGACTGTCTAGTCGTGCTCGAAAGAGGTGAGTGTGGATGTCCAGTCTTATGTAGATTAATTTGGTACTGTACATCTTCAGCCACATAATCTCCTGTGATGGGAAATGGTAGAACCTGGAAGTATGTTGCATTTCTTCACTCCTGTATCTTTTCAGGGCAGCTAAAAGGAGGTTGGGCTCTTCAGAAGCCCCGGAGATGAGTAGGTGTCCTGGTGCCAACCCATTGACTAGAAAGGTACCAAAAGGTCAGTGAAAATAGTTGCTGGGAGCTATATGAGGCGTCCTGTGGGTGCTGGGCAGGGAACGGTTTGCTGAGCATTTCAGAGAGAAAGGAACAGCCAGAGGACAGCCAGAGGACATCCTTGGGGGTAGAAAGTACAGGCTCCATCAGTGTGTGGCCATCAGCAGTCCGGGATTCTTCAAACCCTTGGGGATCTCTGCAGGAGCTGTCCGGACACCCAGTAAGAAGGGAGCCCAGTCCTTATATAACACTGCTCAAGGCAAGAAGCGCCCAGCACCAGCTCATGGCAGTGATGAGGAAGAGGAGGAGGACTCTGAAGAAGATGGGGTGGGAAACCAGGGGGACTTTTGGGGCTCCGAGGACAGTGATGCTGATGTGAAGGATGACTATGGAGCTGATTCCGACTCAGAGGATGAAGATGACCGTGGAAGCGAAGAGGTGAGGTTTCTCTCGGGGTGTTCAGGAAGGGGTCCTTGCCTGTTAGAGTCTTTCCCGACCCTTACCCCTCAGTGACGAGGATGAAGATAAGCCTGAGTACAGAAAAGGGATTTTACTGTGTCATCACTGTTTTCCTACCACCTTTACGTCCTCTTGGTGCACATGCAAGTTTTAAAAAGTTGTAGTAGAGCATTTTAGATATGAGAATGCTAAGTGCGGGTGAGTATGTGGTAAAGTGGACACTTGTATATCTCACTGATGGGAACAGAAAGGCACACACATTTTATAAAGCATTTGGTATCTGAGAACCTTAAAATGTTTTCCTGTTGACTTAGTCATTCCCTTTGGAAGATGATCCAAAATGTGGGTTGGTTTATTCAGGTGTAAGAAGTTACTTAATGTATTCCACAATTAGTTCGTGGCTGTGTTACTAGAAAAATTCAAGCAGTACAGATTTGTGAACAAAAAGAAAGTTCCCATTTGCAGTCCTTTCCCACAACGCCCCTTCTCTCTGCACAGTTCCTATTATGAGATGTTCAGGAACCCTGTGGACTATACTGCGAAAAACTGAAAAATTCTAAAGTACCCAATAGGCATAAGTAAATTATGGTTCATTCATATGCTAAATTAACGTTTCGCCATTATGTCTGAAAATGCTTGTGATCTGTGAATGAGAAAAGGCAAGAAACAAATTTGAAAATGCATCATGATTTTAATGATGTGAAAATTATAGAGTAAATCTGGAAGAAAACATGGCAGAATGGATGCCCAAGAGCAATTTTTGTGCCTCCCCCATACACATATGTACTCGTGTTTTAAACTTTTTAATGGAAAGGGAAATACAAAACTAGAACAGTATAAGGAACCCTTTCAGTTCATCACTTAGTTTCAACAGTAGTCAATAGTGTGCCAATCTTATATTTGCTTCTTAGGGTCTATGTTTCCTGCTGAGAGCAAGTGTTACATTTATACTTAGGAAAAACAATACAGAGATAGAAAGTGCTAGTGGGATGGTGGGAGAGCAGGCTTTGTATCACCACCCACTTGTCTCTTTTTTCAGTTGCTGCCCATTGAAAGGGCTGCTCAGAAGCAGAAGGCCCAGGAAGCTGTTGCTGGGTGAGTTTTGGAAACTCTTTAGGATGGAGAATAGTGGCTGGGATGAAGGAAACTGTGAAGGAGGAGGAAGTGTCAGTTTTGATCTGTGAAACACTGTTCCTGGACCTGTTTCTAGGGCCCAGTGGAGTGAGGAGGAGACTGAGGAAGAGGAAGAAGAGGAGGAAATGTCCCCTGAGCCAGGCCCCCAAAAGGGCGATGAGACAGATGGGGGCCTGCAGATCAATGTGGAAGTGGAGGAGCCTTTTGTACTGTCCCCTGCTGGGGAGATGGAGCAGGATATCCTTTCAGTGCAGGGTGAAGGCTGAGGGAAGGTACTGCAAGAGGGGATCTCCAGGCCCTGGGACATTATGAAACAGTTCCTTAGCAGCTCCACATGCCCAGGCTCCAGACTTGCAACGAGTTCACAAGCGCATACAAGATATAGTGGGAGTGCTGCGTGATTTTGGGACTCAGCGGGAGGAAGGTCGGTCTCGAGCTGAATATCTGCACCGGCTTCAGAGGGATCTGGCCACTTACTACTCCTATGGCGACTTCCTGCTTGGCAAGCTCATGGACCTCTTTCCTCTGTCTGAGGTACTGAATTGCCAAAGTAATGCCCATTCTGATTTTCTTTCCTTCTCTCTGCTTAACCTGTGTGAGGAAGGCAGTCAGGCCCCTTGCTCTCTTCTCTTCTGGCTGAGCTCCTTGGCCAGGCTGACTTTCTCCCTACCATCTTTCCCAGCTGGTGGAGTTCCTAGAAGCTAATGAGGTGCCTCGGCCCATCACCCTCAGGACCAATACCTTGAAAACACGGCGCCGAGACCTTGCTCAGGTGAGGGGTAGGTTTTGAGGTTTGCTTACCTCTGGGAGGTACTAACTTCTGTTAACCCTATCCCACCCTGACTGGGTGGGTTCTTAGTACCCAAGTGTTGGTATACGCGTGATCCCTGGAGGCAAACCTACAGAGGCCAAAGTGTCATGCTGGGTCTGTCTGACCAGCTCAGGGCCCAGAACCTCTGTGAGGTGGGAAACTTATCCCTTTAGTCTCTGCTCCCTGTGACACAGTTGAGACATCTAAATCAGGATAAAAGTGCTGCCCCAAAATGAGAGGGAGCTGTCTGCCTTTTAGACCATTGAGAAACTGGTGAAACTGATTTCTGCCCTCAGGAAAAGACACAGCACACATATACAAAACAGTGTTTTAAGCTCATAGTTTCCAAGGGTTCAGGCCTCCCAGGTTAAAGCCTCCTGTTCTAACGTCAGTGGTGTGGCCCTGTGTGTAGTGTATCCTGGTGCGAAGATAACCTGATAATGATCTTTAATGTGCTCTAACCAGTAGCACTAAATGTTAGAATGATAAGGGGGCTGAGTCTCTTGGAAAATAAGAGTCCACTTCCAGAAATAACTGAATAGGAGCTGATAGTCTGCTCTGTTGGGATGGAGTTCAGACCTTGAATTAGAGTCTGAGGCTAAGGAAAATGACACCAGCGGATGGGACGGGACGGGACGGGACTGGATGAGAGGGCGTGGGGGTGGGGGTGGGGGTGGGGATGGGGATGGGGATGGGAATTGTGTTTAGGGAGTCTGATGATTGTATCTGACAAAGAGCTCTAGGAGTTGGGCCACAGACTTTCTGATAGGACCATACTTCTGTTTTCTGGGTATAGTAACCTAAGAGGTTTTAAAAATCTTCATGTTTCTTATCTTTAGGCGCTAATCAATCGTGGGGTTAACCTGGACCCCCTGGGCAAGTGGTCGAAGACTGGACTAGTGGTATATGATTCCTCAGTGCCCATTGGTAAGTATTCCGGCCCAATAGCCCTTCTGCCCCTGCCCTTGTCCCAGCATGTCACAGATGGGTCCTCCTCCACAGGTGCTACTCCTGAGTATCTGGCTGGGCACTATATGCTGCAGGGAGCCTCCAGCATGTTACCTGTCATGGCTTTGGCGCCCCAGGAACATGAGCGGATACTGGACATGTGTTGTGCCCCTGGAGGAAAGACCAGCTACATAGGTATGAGCAGGGTAGGCGGGGTAGGATTCATCTGGCTGTCCGCTTTTGAAAGTACTTGGGGTCTCTGACTCGCTAGTACGCAGAAAACAGGCAGCTAGCAGAGCGGTGAGGAGCACAGGCTCTGCAGTCAGCCTGTATTCCAGCCCGTGGGTGCCATTTACTACCCATTGGCCCTTGGGCAAGCCTCTCATTCTTTTTTATCACCTGTAAAATGGGGTAGCAGTTGTGCTTGGCTTAGCATTATCTTATGCTTGGGTTGTGAGGCTTGAGATAAGCATATAGAGGTCCTTGGCACAGTGTTCACATAATTAGTTACCACCATTTTATTAACCTGTTATCACTTAAAAGAAGTAACTTAGTTTGTAGGAGCAGAAAGATGTTCAGTAAAAACGGAACGCCCGCCCGCATTGGTAGGCTTGCTCCTCACCTGGGGCCAGTGCAGACTGGGAGACTGATGCGGCGGCGCGGGGAGTGGGGCTGGTGGGGAGGGAAGTTTGCCTTGAGGGGCTGAGACATCACCTGTGGATGCCTGGGCTGGAGGGCGGTAGCAGGTGTGGGCGCACAGGTGCTGGCTGCTGAGCACGGTGCCCTCCCTCCCGCCTCCCTGCCCCTCAGCCCAGCTGATGAAGAACACAGGTCTGATCCTTGCCAATGATGCGAATGCTGAGAGGCTCAGGAGTGTCGTGGGCAACCTGCACCGGCTGGGAGTCACCAACACCATTGTCAGCCACCACGATGGGCGCCAGTTCCCCAAGGTGTGACGCCCCTTTCAGTTCACCTGCCCCCTTCCTGACATCAGAATGTTTAGACGTGTGCCTAGGAAATAAATGGTACGGTATTTCCCGTTACCCTTTGCCCCCAGGTGGTGGGGGGCTTTGACCGAGTACTGCTGGATGCTCCCTGCAGTGGCACTGGGGTCATCTCCAAGGACCCAGCCGTGAAGACTAACAAGGTGAGGAGTCGGGGTGGGGTCCGGGCAGCTGAAGCCTTGGCTGGGGCTCGCAGACCAGGATGGGAGGGGGAGGGGCACCCTCAACAGTCAGTAGCTCACCTCTCCTGAGGCTGCCTTTAGAAATTCTGACACTCTTGGGTCTCGTTCCTGGGACAGGATGAGAAGGACATCCTGCGCTGTGCTCACCTTCAGAAGGAGTTGCTCCTGAGTGCTATTGACTCGGTCAATGCCACCTCCAAGACAGGAGGCTACCTTGTCTACTGCACCTGTTCCATTATGGTGAGGCCTCTGCTGTGGCACAGCAGGAGGACAGGGCTGGGAGGCTGTTTGCCCCTTAGGGCTTCCTTCAGCTCTGCCTTTCCTTCCATCTTTGTCTCTCCCACATATCCAGGTGGAAGAGAATGAGTGGGTGGTAGACTATGCCCTGAAAAAGAGGAATGTACGGCTGGTGCCCACAGGTCTGGACTTTGGCCAGGAGGGTTTTACCCGCTTTCGAGAAAGGCGCTTCCACCCCACTCTGCGTTCCACCCGCCGCTTCTACCCTCACACCCACAATATGGATGGTTTCTTTATTGCCAAGTTTAAGAAATTCTCCAATTCTGTTCCCCAGTCCCAAACAGGTACATGATCTGCTCTCTATGCGTCATCTGCCTTTCAAAGAGCTTTCATTTCTGCTGTTTAAGAGGCTTTACGGTATGACTGCAGGGAAGGGAACTATTTCTGCTGCCCTCATCATAGCCTTTGCTTGCTTGGATGAGAGACCCCTTTCATCCCAACCAGATTTGTTCCTGAGCCTGGATCACAGTATGTTAGAGCGTTCCTATAGATGGGGCCTTTACCTTTATTCTGTCAAGTGGCTGAGCTTGTTTGGCACTAAATGTGTTTTCAGTGGGGGTTGCGGTTTGTTTTCCTGGCCCAGGGCTGCCTTACTGGTAATGGACCTCTGCTGGTCCAACTTTGTCAGCACTGGGTTGGCGTAAGACTCCTCAAAACTATCAGCAGTTCTCTGAGCCCATCACACTAATTGCAGAGTGTTTTCTCAGCCATCTTGAGGAGTCTGGCCTGGATCTCAAGGGGAAGGGTGGGGTTTTCTGAAACAACCTTGAGAGCATGCTGGAATATAACCCCGGGTTTAGTTGGAAAAGGGAGAGGTGAGCTTCTCTCGATACAAACTAATTTATTGAGTTGATTTCTTTATAAATCATGCCCCTTACAAAAGTCATA
This sequence comes from Rhinolophus hipposideros, assembly GCF_964194185.1. NCBI lineage: Eukaryota > Metazoa > Chordata > Mammalia > Chiroptera > Rhinolophidae > Rhinolophus > Rhinolophus hipposideros. Next base: position 23,824,103 of record NC_138055.1, on the reverse strand, counting down.
TCTGAATGTTAACAAAAACCTTAGTTAAAATTGGTTGTAACTTTAAAAGTGTAGATTTAATATGTCAGTCCTTATTTATGTCTTATTAGCTTGTTTCTAGTTGCTCTCTTATTTTACTGCATCTCATAAAAATCCACAAGAAAAAAAATTCTTTGGCTTAAAGAAAAAAAAAAGCCCAGTGCTTCTTGTTTATTCAGGATTCACCTCCTCCTTAGAGTGTCTTGTTATCTGCTATCCTCAAGGGGGCATAGCTTCCTCTAAAAACCTTTGATCCAAGGGATGCGTAGTGCTTCCTTCTCTTTAATGAAATGTTCACATACGACCTGAGTGAAGGCAAGGTGATATAAAGTAATATGAATCTAGGTAATCTGCTCTAAGGCACTGTCCCAGTTGTGTGGAACACTTGGCCAAGAGACATTACCCAGACAGTTTTCTTATTTTAATGCTTCTACCGTCTCCTCCAGTAATCATCAAGACCCAGTGATGAGGCCCACTTTCTCAAACCATCTGTTTAATTTTAGCCCCAGGAAATTCTGCAACATCCACCCCTGCAAGCCTAGGTCAGGTGACCCCTAAGCCTGAGAGCAGCAGCCAGCCTGCCAAGAAGGCCAAAGTGGCTGTGAAAGCAAAGCAGCAGTTGCAGAAACGGCAACATCCCAAGAAGGCCTCTTTCAAGAAGCAGAACGGGAATGGCATCTCCAAAGAGGCATGCTCTGATTTATCCACCGTGTCTTCTGTCACAAAGGCCCAAGCTTCCTCCATGCTCCAGGATAGCAGTCTGCCAACTAAAAAGGCCAAAGTAATCAGGGAACCAAAAGTAACTGGGAAACTAAAGCGACAGTCACCTAAACTGCAGTCCTCCAAGAAAGTTGCCTTCCAGAAGCAGAACGCTCCTGTCAAGGGCATGGTCACAGAGACACCTGCTGTGCTGTCCTTCTCCAAGACCCAGGCCACTCAGAAGCCTGAGAACTGTGTTCAGCCCTTTGGGAAGACCCAAGGGGCTGAGAAGGTAAAGCAGCAGTTGCCAGAGCAGCTTTCCAAGAAAACTGCCTTCCAGGAACAGAATGGCACCCCCAAGGGACCTAAGACTCCCACCATGTCCCACCTTGGTTCCAGCTGGTCCCCACCAGCAAAGAGGAGAAAATCGCAGTCTAGAGGCAGCAGGCAGCCACTGCTGTCTTAGATGGATAGTTGAAACTAGACGGGGGTGGTTCCTTGCTGTTGTCACTGGGTTGGAACTCTAACCTCTGTGAGGGTAGTTTTCCTACTGCATATGAAATTTAATACACATTTTGCAATCTCTAGTCGCTGTGTGTTTTTTGAGCGGACTGGGTACTGGTTTTGCTGCTTAAAGGGTGGGACAGTGATCCTCTTAAGAAAGTGAACAGTGTGGTATACTGAGAAGTAAGGTAAATTTTAGGTTTCTAGGATTCCTCAGGGACTCAGGGAAGGAGAGTTGGGGAGTGAGACAGGCTGTTGGGAAGAGGAGGGCAACAGGAGTGTAGGGAAGGTGGGCTTCTGCCACCAGAACCCATGGTGTACTGAAGGACCTGGGTGTCCTACCCCTCTGTCACGCTGCCTGGATTCTGGGCACCCGCTGGGGTCTGGTCCACTCAGAGGAGGGCTGCTGGGATCTCCATTCAGTTCGGTTCAGCCTCGGACCCGGAAAAGTCCAGGTGCCAGCCTCAAACTGAGCCTTTCATTGGCTTCCTCTCTGCCCTCCCCCGCCCCCCTGACCTCTGCCCCTTTTGTCGTGCTGTCTGATTGGTTGTCCCTGGTCCGCCGGGCGCCTCATTGGCTCTTCTCCCTCGCCTGCATCCCTGCTCCTGCACTGGTCTCCATCTCCCAGCAGAAGGCGCAGCCATGAATCCGTTATTCGGCCCCAACCTCTTCCTCCTACAGCAGGAGCAGCAGGGCCTGGCAGGGCTGCCTGGGGACCCTCTGGGAGGCGAGCACTTCGCCAGGGGAGGGGACGTGCTCCCGTCGCCGCTCGCCTCGCCCTGCCCGGCTTCCTATTCGCCTCCCGGGCCAGGCCCGGCGCCCCCCGCCGCCATGGCCCTCCGAAACGACCTGGGCTCCAACATCAACGTGCTCAAGACCCTGAACCTCCGCTTCCGCTGCTTCCTGGCCAAGGTGCACGAGCTGGAGCGCCGCAACCGGCTGCTGGAGAAGCAGCTGCAGCAGGCGCTGGAGGAGGGTAAGCAGGGCCGGCGGGGCCTGGCTCGCCGCGACCAGGCCGTGCAGACCGGCTTTGTCAGCCCCATCCGGCCCCTGGGGCTGCCCCTGGGCGCCCGGCCGTCCGCCGTCTGCACCCCGTCGGCGCGGGTGCTGGGTTCGCCTGCGCGCTCGCCAGCCGGCTCCCTCGCGCCCTCCGTCTCCTGCCACTCGTCGCCCTCCACCTCCACCTCCGCCGCCTTCTCCTCGTCGGCCCGCTTCATGCCCGGCACCATCTGGTCCTTCTCTCACGCCCGCCGGCTGGGGCCGGGACTGGAGCCCACGCTGGTGCAGGGGCCTGGCCTGTCGTGGGTGCACCCCGACGGGGTGGGCGTCCAGATAGACACCATCACCCCTGAGATCCGAGCGCTCTACAACGTGTTGGCCAAGGTGAAGCGCGAGCGGGACGAGTACAAGCGGAGGTAGGGACCCGTGCCGCTGGGGACAGGGCTCAGTGTCCTGCCACACTCAGGGCTAGGGCTTGGTGTAGAGAGGAGGGCAGCTGGGGCCCAAGAATCAGAGAGGAGTAAAATAAGAGTCAAGTTCCTGCTGTGTAAGGAGGAGCTCGGAAGTGGATAGATGAAATTGGATTCTGGGAGACTGAATCCACCGAGAATGCAGAAGTCAGACTCGTGACAGGAAGGAGACTAAGCAGAATGCTGTGGGGGATTCAGTTTTCTTCTGGCTTGTCTTTCTGTCTCATCTAAATTGCAGTGTTTGGATGATGGAGTTAACTGGGGGGTTTTGTGAGGTGTGAAAGGGTCAAGGGTCTGAGAGGTCCTGTTTGGGGAGTTATCGCTTACCCCCACCAGTCTCAGCTTTCCGGCAGTTTTGTGATATAAGCTCTACATCCTGATCAGAAGAGGCAAAGGATACAGCTTTAATTTGGGTGTCTAAATGAAATTAGAAGGGGATGGTGAGGAAGGGGCTGTCCACGCACCATGGATGATCCTGCCACTGTCCAGGGCTTCCCAAAGCGATGTCCATCGAATCTGGGTTTCTGCTCTAGTTTCAAACAAGAGGCTCTGTGAACTTCAGGGCATTGCTTGAGTAGGTTTTAAAAAAATTTGAAGAAGAAAGAGTAACAGGAATTCCCTAGGGAATGGGGAAGGGATGGTAGTTGTGTAGGGCTAGTGGAGGCTGGGGAGTCTGTGCAAGGGCGGCGGCATTGTGCACAGAGCCAGCCAGGGGCTGACTAGGAGAAAGTTGGGAATGTGGACACACCCTTTGACTATGAGGCAGCTGGAGGGCAGGCCCTGCATTCTGCAGGGAACCCGGCAGGGTAGCACCAGGGGCCAGATGACGGGAAGCTTGTATACCAAGTGGATTCCTCAGAGGGTTGATAGGCAGGCTGTTTGGACAGGCAGAGCCAGCACCCTAGGCTCTGTGCCCGATGCCCTGGTTGAGGAGAAAGATGACAGGTCAGAGGGAGGCTTTGGTTTGGGGACCTTCAGGTTTGACCTCTTCATGAACTATTCTGACCCCTTGTGGGCAGGCCTGGGAATTATCCTTGCAGCTCAGTGTAGCAGGGATCTGTGTCTGGTGGGGACTGGCTGAAAGTTTTGAGAAGTTACCGCTGAGTCTGGGGGTGACCTTCAGGGATCTGTCCGCTGCAGAGCCTAGCAGATCACAGATCAGCAGGCCTTCTGAGGTTGAGTCTGTCCTCATGCTGGCGTCCTTGGCTGTAGTCCCTAAGCCCCTAAGTGTCTTTGGGAGTCCCAACTAGCCTAACAACACCATTTGGATGCCACCCAGAACCAGCCTGCCCTTACCGCATCCCCAGCCCCGGCCCCTACAGGAGCTGATTAACACAGTTAGCCGTGCACCATGGCCAGTTCTGGAATACAGCCATAACCACAGGGACAACTGCTGTTCTCAGGGCCATTTTTTTTTTTTTAACTGAAAGAGTATTTGTCCTTGGTCCAGCTGTCCAGGGCAGCAAAGAGTTATTCCTTGGGGACTGATGAGCTCATCGCTCTGCAGCAAGCTGCTGTGCAGAGGGCCCCACAGCTAGAGTTGTATGGTACGTGACACTGGCAGTTACTCATTCTTCCACCCCACAGCCCCTGCCCTCCTTCTGTTCTCTTTATAGCAACGATGTAGCTCCTTTCTGTAGCCTGGAAGGCCTGGGCATAGCTTGTGCTCTAAACTGGGAAGGAGCTGAGGCCTCCTGGGTTAGATTTTCAGTTCCTCTGCCTTGTGTGACCTTGGGTGGTTCTCTTCTCACTTCAGTTTTTCCGATATAGGAATGGCCCCTACTTCCTCACTCAAGGATACTGTTTATTTGGAAGCTCTCTTCCAAATAAATGCTTGGTAAATGTCGAAATACATGGAAATTGCTCAAATCCTACCCATGTTAAGGGAACCTTATAAGTGAGCCCAGATTTGAATGGAGAAAAGAAATGAACCTATTTGTGAGACAGTATGGCTGGAGTACCAATAGAATTCTAGTGAGCTTCCAGAGGATTTCTTTTCAGATATTTTTACCCTGTAAGATTTTATTAATCCTTATGTAACTTCCTTACTTAAGTTTCTACCCGAATTTGTTGAGTTCACTGTCAAACAGTACTTCCTACTCTTCCTGATGCATCGTGTCCAGGGTCATTGGCCCCTGGTCAGTCTTGCTTTCTTCCTCCAGGTACTCACGGACTCCAGGGTCATGAAGGTACCACATCCCATGCGGTCATGTCATAGATGAAGAAAACAAGGCCAGGAAAGATAAAGGTCTTATCTAAGAAAATACAGAGGGTGCCAAAAACAATGTATGCACATTTTAAGAAAGGAAAAAGCTATTGAAATTAATTCTCAATATATACCAATAACAAAAGATGAATACAAGTCATGTTTGACTTCTGCAATTACAAGAGGTGCTCAAAGTGGTTAACATCAGCGTCCAGACGCTTCTGATTATGGCGAACCACTGCTTGAGCAACGGTAACCAAAGTGTCCACTTGTATACATTTTTTTGGCACCCCTGGTATATAACCTGATGCCACTAGGGCCCTTTACTGGCCCCGAGTCTGAATGAGAAGGCCAGAGCAAAAGGGAGACGGACATAGAGCAGCAGGGAAAGGTGGGCAGGGAGCCAAGAAGACCAGGCTCTGGGCTGTGTGATGAGCCAACAGGGTGGTGGCGGGCTGGCTGCCTTCTCCCTGCCCAACCGGGAGGGGCAGCTGTAGTGATGGAGAGGAGTTATTATTAGGAATACTGCAGTGCGGATGTGAGTGAGAAACAGGAGAACTAGGGGAGACGGCGATACTGGAGGGAGAGATGGGAGAGAAGATGGAGGGAAGGGGAAGAAAGGATTGGATCCTGTTCTCTTGGGTTTTCACTTTCTCGCTGTCTTCTTTGCTATTTCCTAACTGCCTTGCTTATATTGAAGTTTCTTGGTACAGTTCCCCTCCTTTCTCAGACTGAGAAGCCTTTCCAGAATGTGGCAAGAAGTGACAGGCTATAAGAGTGGGGTCTGAGAAGTTCTGCTATTCCAGCACACCTTGCAGGGTCCAGTGTTGGCCCCACCACTAGTCTTCCACCTCTGCTGTAACTGAACATGCACCGGCTTTACCACCGACTACCCTGGGTGAAAAGCCCAGCCCTGGGACAGAGACCCTGCCTGTGGCTGAGAGTGTCTGTTAGCCTACTCGTGGTCTGAGTCTGCGTTCCACATCCCAGGAGATGATGCCTCTGGTTCTCAGCCACCAGATTCATGAGGCACTTTTTCATACTCCAGTTTCCCTTTCCCCCTGGGTTTGGGTACGTAGGGATCTGCTTTCCACTACATTATGCCTCCGGGCCAGCCCTGTCACTTCTCTCTGGTTCACTTAGTGGGGCTCTGGGTGGGCAGTTTCTGGAGCTTGTGGGGATAGACTTTGAGTGTCTCCTCCTGGCTCTTGAGCAACTCTGTTGATGCGGTGTGTGTCCTGCAGCTGCTTTTACAGGGTTAAATGGTACCACACGAGGCAGGGCCGCAGGCTAGAGGAGCTCTGTTCTGGTGCAGGCAGGAGGCGGGACCGGATCTGTGCCACTGAAGGTGGGAGACTGGGCTGGGTGGGGGGGCCTGGTGGTCTGGTGTGGGCAGGACGTGGGGAATGAGGCCAGCCAGACAGCTGGTTGGGCTGGGGCCTGAACGGGATGGGCACTGTGAAGGACTAGAGCAGCCGCAGTTGCTCTTAAATATAGTTACTGGTGCGTGGCCCAGAGGTTCCGGGAAGGCCGCCGGGGAGCTTGGCACTGGCCCGGAAGCGTGGAGCCGCCCGACAGCTGCAGCTGGCCGCCGCCTGGCCAGCCAGACATTCCTGTCCACAGCTCCTCCCAATCTAGGGAACCAGACCCAGGGGCTGAGGCCTGAGCCAGACAGGTGGGGAACTGGGAGCTGCAAGGGCACATAAGGACTCTGCACCCATAGGGCTCTCTTTCCCTTCCCATGTCTGCCAGGTGGGAAGAGGAGTACACAGTGCGAATACAGCTGCAGGAGCGAGTGAATGAGCTCCAGGAGGTGAGGGCGCCCCACTGCCTGTGTTTCCCTCCGTTCCCCCCTGTCGCCCCTCCGCCCTAGAGCCGGCTCCCTGGCCCTCTTTGTCTTGACCCTCCTCCCACACTGGCAGCACCACTAATGTCAGCCTGGTTTTCTGCCTGGCTGCAGGAAGCCCAGGAGGCGGATGTCTGCCAGGAGGAGTTGGCCATGAAGGTGGAGCAGTTGAAAGCTGAGCTAGTGGTCTTCAAGGGGCTCATGAGCAATGTGAGTGCAGCCACCGCCCCGCTCACACGCGCCCTGCGGCCTCATCCCACAGGCACCTGCAACCAGGCACAGCAGGCCTTTCCACTTGTGGCCTGTTCATTTCCTGTCCACTGCCCCTCCCCCCACTTTGCTGTGCTTCCCGTTTTTTCCCCTTGCCACCTTCTAATTCAAGAGAAAAAGAAGGAACACAAGTCCCCGTGTTGTGTTTGAGAGGCAGCATACCTCCGTCCTCACCAGTCACTTAAGAACACAGATCCCAGCTCTGCAACTTGCTAGCAGTGTGGCCTTGGGCAAATTCCCTTACTGCCCGCCTCTATGTCCTCTGGCGGAATGGATGGGATGATAAGGCATGTGCTTTGCAGAATCATTAGGAAGATCATAGTATATTGAGGACGATGCTAGCTAAGTACTAAGTAGGACCTACGTAGTACCTAATAAGTGTTAGCTATTGTTATCCTTATTACACTACCTTCTCCACTCTTGTGACTCCCAGTCGACTCGCCTTCTCTCTGGGAACATCAGTTCTAGGAGGGACCCCCCCACCCCGCACCACCACCACCACTGTGTCCCAGGCACTGGGCCACGCCCTCTAAGGGCTCCCTGTTGGGCCCGAGAGCCAGTTACAGGAGCACAGTGTATGAGCCGAGTACTGTGGGGAAGGCACCCACCCAGGAGAAGGGACGCATCATGGGGAAGGCGACGGTGACATGTGACCGGAAGGATGAGGGGGCCTTGCCAGGGCCTGTTGGCCCTTCTGTGGAGTGTGGGTGCTGCTTCCTCACTGCTCCGTGTATTCCCTGCACAGAATCTGACAGAGCTGGACACGAAGATCCAGGAGAAGGCCATGAAGGTGGACATGGACATCTGCCGCCGTATTGACATCACTGCCAAGCTCTGTGACGTGGCTCAGCAGCGCAACTGTGAGGACATGATCCACATGTTCCAGGTGAGGGCAGGGGGCCGGCCTTGGCCACGTTCCCACCCACTCCTCCCGGTTCCCGAGTGCCTCAGGGGAGGGTCCAGTCCGGGCAGGCCAAGAACCGTCTGGCATCGCTGGCCTGGAGCCAGGCCCCGGCGTCCTCCTTGGGGGACTCATCTTGGCAACTGGGGCCCTCAGTGGGACTAGCTGGGGGGCAAGGAACAGCCTCTGATGAGAAGTTTTGAAGCTGTCTCTAACGCCATCTCTCCCCTCCCTCTCTCCTCTGTCTGCTTCCTCTCCTCTCTCTTCCTCTCATCTTCTCTTGCTTTCTCCACAGAAGAAACTGGTTAGTTTTGCTCTCACGCAAGCTTGTTAATGTCCCAGTCCCAGTCCCAGTTTCTAAACTACCCAGGCCTTCGGCTATCGGTTCTGACCCGCCGGGCTTTTCAGCACAGATTTCTTCTCCTCTTTCTCGTTCCCCTGCTCTTCCCCCTTTTTTCTTTCTTCTCTGCTCTGCTTCCTCTGTTTCTAGCCCTTCTCCTTCTGGCTTTCCAGATCTGGATATGTGACTGAGGTTCTTCTTTGTGGACACTGTATCCTCCTCCTCCTTGCAGCCTAAAACTTTCTTTTTCATTCCGTCATTTCATGAGAAAGAAGTTCTCGTTTTTTAGAAAAAAAAAAAAAAATCCTTGTTAGCCATTGTGCACATCTTAATGTGGCCACAAGCCGTTTCTCCCCTATCTCGCTGCTCTATTTCTCTGTTTCTTTTTCTTTCCTCTGTGTCTGTAGCCCTGTCCCTTCTGTGTCTGTCTGCCTGTCCCTTGGTAACTCTGGTGTTTCTGTTCCTGTCATTGTAACTGTATCTTCTTTCTCTGTCCACCCCGCCCTTCTGCTGGTTCCCGCTTCTCCTGCCCGCCCTGCCCGCCCGCCCTTTTTCCTCATGCACCCGGCCTCGTCTCTGTAGTCTCTGCACTTGTCTCCCATTAAGGTCCCATCCATGGGGGGGCGGAAGCGGGAGCGCAAGGCTGCCATCGAGGACACCTCCCTGTTGGAGAGTGATGGGCCCCGCCAGCCCGATGGGGATGAGGAGGAGAGCACAGCCCTCAGCATCAACGAGGAGATGCAGCGTATGCTCAACCAGCTGTGAGTCCCGCAGGCCCATCCTCAGCAGCCCCCCAGAGGCCGGAGCTCCCCCACCAGTCCCCTCCACCAGGAGGAAGGCCCCACTCTCCTTGACACACGGGCTCCCTGTCTCTAGGAGGGAGTATGATTTTGAGGACGACTGTGACAGCCTGACTTGGGAGGAGACTGAGGAGACCCTGCTGCTTTGGGAGGATTTCTCAGGCTATGCCATGGCAGCCGCAGAGGCCCAGGGAGAGGTAACCACCCCTCCCGGCCTCAGGGCCCTCCAGCTCTACCTCTCCAGCTCGCTGCCCGGTCTCCTCCCCTCCCTGCTGTTTTCCCTTTGTGGCCATCATCCTCTACCTGCTTCCCCCCTTCTCCTTTAACCTTTTTCTTGTCTTGCTCCAGTTTCTTTTAACCTGACTTTCTCTCTGTCTCTCTCTCTCTCCTTCTCCCTCTCCCTCCTTGGCCCTGTGGAATGCACCCATCCCACCCCTTCCTGTTGTCACCCCACCCCTCACCCCCATCGTCGGGTCCTTTCCTATTCCAGCAGCAGGAAGACAGTTTGGAGAAGGTGATTAAAGATACAGAGTCCCTGTTCAAAACCCGGGAGAAGGAATATCAGGAAACCATTGACCAGATAGAGGTAAGGACATGAATGGAAGCCGAAGAGCACAGGTTCCCAGTGGGTTGTGAGTGGTTGTGAGTGGGGTGACATTAGGCCTTCCCCTTTCCTTTGAGGGGGAGGAGTGATCACCCAGCCCTTGTACTTCTGGTGAATTCTTAAGATCTCAGGCTCTGGAGGGAGGCAGACAGATGTAGGTTCAATTCTCACCTGTCACTTAATTACTGCTACTCTAACTTTCCTTTTTTAAAAAATATTTTATTTATTTTAAGTGTGTTTTTCCAGGACCCATCAGCTCCAAGTCAAGTAGTTGTTTCAATCTAGTTGTGGAGGGCACAGCTCACAGTGGCCCATGTGGGGATCGAACCGGTAACCTTGTTTTTAAGAGCACTGCTCTCTAACCAGCTGAGCTATCCGCCCGCCCCAACTACTACTCTAACTTTCAACAAGCTTCTTATTCCCACTGAGACTCTTTCTTTATTTGCAAAGGGGATCTTAATAATACGTCCCTCGGGGCGGCTGGTTAGCTCAGTTGGTTAGAGCGCGGTGCTCTTAACTACAAGGTTGCTGGTTCCATTCCCACATGGGCCACTGTGAGCTGCACCCTCCACAACTAGATTGAAACAACGACTTGACTTGGAGTTGATGGGTCCTGGAAAAACACACTTAAATAAATAAAAGTTCAGGGAAAAAAAAGAAAACCCAAAAACCTCCCTCGTAGGGTTGTTTGAAGACTGAATGAACTAATGCAATTAGCACTTAGGACAGTGTCTCTTATAGTAAGCGTACCATCTGGAAGCTTATTATTTTATTGTTATTAATGTTATTATTGTTGTTATTCAGTACTATAGCAGAGTTCCTTCAGCTGTGGACTTGAACTTTGCTGCTGCTTCAACTCAGCCTTTGAGCTAAGGGAGGACTCTCCATTCTTATTCTGTAGCCTTGAGAAACCTTCTAGACATGACAAGTGGAGCTAGTGCTTTAACTTAAACTCTAGGCTTCAGGGGCTTCAGGAAGCAGTTGTGGCACCCCAGGTCGTAGGGAACTTTGGGGAGAGGCTTGGAGGTGATTGCTGTGAGCCCTTCTCCCTATGTGAGTGGGTCCTTTCCTGAGCACTCTGACCGGGGATGAGGCAGGTGGGCCGCTGTAACTTCTCTTCAAGGCCACCTGGCATATTTATACTCACTCCTACTGCTCGCCCACATCAAATGGTCCTGCTCCTCTGCTTTTGTTTTGCCCAGGCAGACAGATGCTAAGTTTTACAGGCACAGCCAGATGTGTACTGCTAGCTGAGGAGATGTGAAGGGAGAACTGATCTCCACTTTCCCATTTACACTTGGATCTCTGTCTCCTCTCTGTGCTCCCTCCCACCCCTTATCTGACTCCTGCCTCCCTCTTCTGGATGGTGGATTTAAGGTTTGATATTTTTACTGTACCTTCAACCAAGCAGGGGCCTGGGAGCCCCGATCTGGGGCTGCACCTCTGCCTCGTTCTTCCCCTGGACCAGAAGGGCCTAGTTTAAAACACGATGTGAAAAGAGAAGAAAATCTGAAAGGAAACATGCTTTTTTTTTTTTTTTTTTTTTTTTAAGATTTTATTGGGGAAGGGGAACACGACTTTATTCCCCAAAAGTGTGTACTTCTAGGACTTTTTTTTCCAAGTCAAGTTGTCCTTTCAATCTTAGTTGTGGAGGGTGCCATTCAGCTTCAAGTTGTTGTCCTTTCAGACTTAGTTGTGGAGGGCGCAGCTCAGCTCCAGGTCCAGTTGCCATTGTTAGTTGCAGGGGGCGCTGCCCACCATCCCTGGCGGGAGTCGAACCGGCAACCTTGTGGTTGAGAGGACGCACTCCAACCAACTGAGCCATCAGGGAGGCAGCTCAGCTCAAGGTGCCATGTTCAATCTTAGTTGCAGGGGGCGCTGCCCACCATCCCTTGCGGGGCTCGAGGAATTGAACTGGCAACCTTGTGGTTGAGAGCCCACTGGCCCATGTGGGAATCAAACCGGCAGCCTTCGGAGTTAGGAGCACGGAGCTCTAACCGCCTGAGCCACCTGGCCGGCCCGAAACATGCTTTTTAAGATATTTTTAAGTCATCTAATTCCTCTTCTCTCCCAGTAGAATGACATTAGGAGAAATGTTTGGAGAGCTGACATGGTGGCTTTGGGTGCAGTGTTGCTCCTAGTGACCCACCTGGGGATCCCAAGTCCCTTTATCTTTGTGACCTTTGATCTGTCAGGGTCAGTGCGATGGAGGCAAGGACCATGAGCCATTATTGGATGGTCAAGCCAAGGCCCAGCGTACAGGCTGGGAGGGAATTCTTGCTCCCTACCTCCTTTCCTGTCTCCGTCTATTCCCAGCCTTACCCGACCCCTCTGCTCAACCAGTGTCTGCAGTTTCCACATAGGTTGTTGTGGGTATCTCCTAATGTGTGCTCATCTCCTTACCTCAGTCCTGCTTGAAATGGGTGAATTTAGGGGGACACACAGATATGCAGAGACAGCTGGTGGCAATCCTAGCCTTATATTTTGATACAATGTATTCAGTTCATTTCCATCTTCCCTGTCATGCTGAGTGATGGGCTCCAGAACCCAGCCCCCTCCACTTTCCTGAGGTGGAGAAATTGGGGCATAAGTGGCAGCTGGTCTGAAGAAGAGCTGGTGGCATCTTATTTTCTTCCTAAATGGAACAGTCACCACGTCTTGCTCCCTGGCTCACTGCTGTGGGACCCCAGCTGGAATTCTAGCTCTGGAACCAAGGCTGCCATTCGAGACATACCCACCCAGGCCACCCTCTCATCCCACAGGTCACTCTTATGACCATCTTTTTCGTCTGGTCCTGTGACCCACTTACCTCTTTCTCTGAGTTCCCATCCTCTTTGCCCAGTTCAGATTCGGTATGGATGGTTTCCTCTGTCCAGTTCAGATTATTCATTTCCTACCCTTTCTCTTTGTTCTCAGGCAGTCAAGCAAATCTCTTAAGTGTTTCATTCTGCATCCCCTTCGGCCCCTGTCCTTTGTACCCAAAACAAAGAGAGGCAGCAGATTGTTTCTGGCCCAGATTTTTTTTTTACCACCTCTGCACCACCTCTCAGCTCTGCCTCAATGCCTGTGGCACAGAATTGGGCCCTGCGAGGGAGACTGTATTTCCTTGACTCCGAGCCCCACATTTTTTCACATGCAACATTTAAATTGGGATACATCTTAAAACCAGTAGGACATTCATTATGGCAGGCGGTCTTTCTTTTAGTCTCTGAAATAGCTTACAATGACAAAGTAATAGGGAGAAAACAGGTGGTAAGAGAATTGAGCCCCTTTCAACACTGCAGACACGTGTCCTCCTTTATGCCGTGAGTCTTGTAGATACTTCATCAAGTTCATTCATTCATTTCTCATCCAGGTGCCTCACACGCACACACAGAGATGAATAAGGCCTCTGACCAGCCATTCCAGGAACCCTCAATTTAGTGAGGGGCACAGACTGGGTGCGGAATTATAGGGGGCGTGAGGGATGAGCCAGGCCATGTGCGAAGCCCAGGGAGGGAGCAAGGCCATCCGCAGATGGTGCCCCGAGCTCATCTGTCCTCACCCTCCTGCCCACATGAACATTCCTTTCCAACATTCCTTTTCCTTGTTGCTCTCACCAGTCTGTTGAAAGAATGCAGGCCTGGGGCAGAAAACCTTTGCATTCTTCTGTAGCTGTCAGGAAGACTAGAAGGAATGATAGTATATTGCGGGCCTTCTACCTTGATCTGATTTCTTTTTAAATCTGAGCCCTCAGCCATAGCTGCCTGGGTCCCCTGGCTGGTGGTGCTCTTAGCATGTTCGCCTCCTGGGGGTTGAGAGAAGGGGCACTGCTGACCTCACGGCCCTGCCCTGCCCCTGCCACAGCTGGAGCTGGCCACGGCCAAGAACGATATGAACCGGCACCTGCACGAGTACATGGAGATGTGCAGCATGAAGCGGGGCTTAGATGTGCAGATGGAGACCTGCCGCCGGCTCATCACCCAGTCTGGAGACCGGTAAGGGCCTCCCCTAGAATGTGGGGCGCTGCCCACCTTCCTCCACACCTCCCTCCAAAGGGTGCCTGCACAGAGGGAGGGGTGGACCAGAGCCCCTTGGCAGGCAAGCATGGAAGACCCTCTGCAGTGACTCAGTCACATCTGGTTGTAGGCTGTCATTGGCGGTCACCTGGGATGTGTGGGCCAGCCCGACAGCCTTTTCTTTCTCCCTCAGCAGTTAGATGCCCATTTGTGGCTGGGCAGCTGAAACCTCCCAATGCCACCTACCCTGGTGGTTCCCTGGTGAGAGGGAGCTGAAAACTGGAATAGAAGGGTCGTAGGGGCAGATTTTTATGTAAGTCAGGACCATGGTTCATGCATTTGACCATGTGAATTACACGTCCACAAAAAAGTAAATTTTTAAAAAAGTTACAAAAATACCACACATAGCCATGAAGCTAGGGCCATCAAGTCAGTGTACTTGGGCTCAAGCAGCATCTTTCATACTTCAGAGATTTCAGATATTTCAGAACTCAGCCTCCCAAAGTTCCCAAGATAAAAAGGGGACATCTCTCCCATCAGGGTAGGATGGGGGAGGTTTCCTTCTCTCCCCACTCCCTCACCCTGTCCCCACCCTCCTGCCCTTGCTTTACACACTATTCACCTGCCTGCCAGAGAATAAGGTCAAGAGAGGGGGATGCCAGCCTCTTCAGGACTCCTGCCTGCCCCAAGGTGACAATTGGTATTTTTTTCTAGAAAGTCTCCTGCTTTCACTGCAGTCCCGAGTAGCGACCCGCCGCCACCGCCAAGCGAGACTGAGGAGTCCGATCGCGATGTCTCATCTGATAGCTCCATGAGATAGGGACCTGCCTCGGGTTTCCCTGGGTTCCCACCCTGATGGGAATGCACCTCAGCAGAGGGGGGTTCACAGAAAGGGAACTTGATTTGTCCCGCTGTACCCAAGCCTGGCCCCTGGGGACAGGGCTGCTCCTCCCTCGGGCTTCTTCCCTTGGTCTTTGGCCTCTCCAGTGTTCTAGGATGCCTGGAGTGAGGCTTGGCCTGCCCTTCCCGGGCGACTCCCACCACAGCTGGGCCTCTCCTGCCTCCATGCGTGGGTGTCTGCTATTCCCTATCTTTAAAATGCTGCCAGCACGATCGTGGCCCCATAACTTCTCCATTGAATATGGAATGTGATTGTCAATCTTCTTTCCACCTCTCTGGCCTAGAGTACCGGTGCTAACTGGGCCACGCACTGGTATGACGTGGGTTAAGCTGGAAGTTCCGTGGCTTGTGCAGCACGTGCAGTGGGAGAGGGTGCCCTCCGTGTTGCAGCTGGAGGGAAGCGTGACTGGGAAGGGCGATCTGTTCTCCCTTTGTCTGATGCTCCCGTCACTTGCCCGTGGATGGCGGTGATGACTGTGACCCCTTGTGGAAGTGCCATGCAGTGAAGGGGCCTCAGTGCCTCCATCTAGGAGGCTTCTGGGTCTGACGGTGCAGTATCGTGGAGGGACACGGAAGCTCTTGCTTGTCTCCGTCACCACTGAGCGACACAGAAAAGGTGAAACTGCGTGCACATAGGTGTGTGCATGCGTAAGTACCAGCTGAAGATGTGCCTCTTCTGTGTCATACACAAGACCAACAGGCTAAGATGTCTCGAACTTGGAAAACCTTGGAGAAATGGGGGAGACATGATTGAGGAGACCTCAGCATAACTGCCTGGGGAGGCTGTGTTGAGCTGTTTGAATGGAATCTTTGAGAATGAAATTGGCAATGTTTATTGAACTTTTGTGTCACTGTTTCAAGCATTTCTGTGGCAGCTACACAATCCTGAGGCGTGCACTAGTTTTCATCTCCACTTTACAAATATCAAGTACAAAGTGAGGTGTGGGAAGTTTTAACTTGCCCAAAGAGCCTCAAGTGGCAGAACCAGGATCTCAATCCAGGTAGTGGGCACCAAAGCTGTTACCCTGAGCCCATGTGCCTCACCCAGAGGATGGGAATAGTCATCCTAACATCTCCCCAAAAGCACAGGTGGGCACAACCCTTATTTTCCAGATTTTCTGTATGTAGTGTGTACTGCTTATTGGGTGAGATTCTAAGTGTGTATACAGCCGACCTAATCTGGACTGGAATGTGGTGAGAAAAAGGCCTGGTCCTCTGAAGTGGCCATATTGTGAGATAGCCGAAGCGAGAGTCCGGGCATACATTTCTAAGGAATGCTTTCCGTTAGGCCAGCTCTAAACCTACCATGGAGGTTATGCCTAGTTGGGGTAAGGAAAGCCCTTATTTGCAATTCAAGAGCTGTTTTACCCTGGTACCAGCCCAGCTTCCCTCCCCTTCATTCTAGACCCTGGAATAAGACAAAGCAAAAAGTTGGCTGGGTACAGTGAACTTTATTGACGGTGCATGACAAGGCTGGGCTCCCTTAGCCCCTACCCTTTAGGGGGGTCTGGGATGGAGACGAGGTCAGGAGATTCTCAGTGTGTTGGGGGATCAATTTGGGAAAAGGACTCTACAGTAGTCGAGGGCCTCTCTTCCTCTTGCTGGGGCTGGAGGTCCAGGGGGCTCTTACTCCTTGGAGGCCATGTAGGCCATGAGGTCCACCACCCTGTTGCTGTAGCCAAATTCATTGTCATACCTGGAAAGAGATGAGTAGTTAAGGGCTATTTTTCTGGGCTAGCCACCAGAGGGCGCCAGACCCATAATCAGATTTTTAAACATTGTCCCTCTGTGCTCCTCCCTCCCCTGCCCCGCCACGCCCCATACCAGGAAACGAGCTTGACAAAGTGGTCGTTGAGGGCAATGCCAGCCCCAGCATCAAAGGTGGAAGAGTGGGTATCACTGTTAAAGTCGCAGGAAACAACCTGGGGAAAGGAAAAGAAGGCCATGCATGGGAACCCAGTCTTGCTGAGTTGAGCCGGTGGACACCAAGCTCCCTGTCCTATCAGTACCTGGTCCTCAGTGTAGCCCAGGATGCCCTTGAGGGGGCCGTCCGATGCCTGCTTCACCACTTTCTTGATGTCATCGTATTTGGCCTAACAAGGTAAAAACAACATGGTTATTCAAGTTCCAATCTTGCCACCATTTTACCAGAGACAAGCCCTCAGCCCACCAACGCTGTTCCAACCCATACTTACAGCTTTCTCCAGGCGGCAGGTCAGATCCACAACCGACACGTTGGGGGTGGGGACGCGGAAGGCCATGCCAGTGAGCTTTCTATAGACAGGGAAGTGGGGTCAGTAGCAGCTCCTGGTTCCCCAGGTCCCCGGGGCAGAAAAGCAGCACAAAGCCTCACCCATTCAGCTCAGGGATGACCTTGCCCACAGCCTTAGCAGCGCCAGTAGAAGCAGGGATAATGTTCTGGGAAGCCCCTCGGCCATCACGCCACAGCTTCCCAGAGGGACCATCCACGGTCTTCTGGGTGGCAGTGATGGCATGGACTGTGGTCTGGAAACATGGAGGAGGGAGTGAAGGCCCTGCATATTGCTCATCACCCACCCTTCAGCTTCCCTCCTCACCTTTGGGAGAAATTAAGAGATGCACTGACCTAAGCCAATCCCAAGGAACCCAAATACTCCACAGCCCCCACACCCCAGGCTATGCTCTAAGGAGGGCAGAGGAGCCAATCGGTGAGAAATGAACATGCTCTGGTCACTTTCCCCATCACTCTTACCATGAGTCCCTCCACGATGCCGAAGTTATCATGGATGACCTTGGCCAGGGGGGCCAAGCAGTTGGTGGTACAGGACGCATTGCTGAAAAGTGGGAGGTGAGTCAGGGGCAAGCATGTCCCTCCTGTAACACACAGTACTATCCAACAACTTCTCCACCCCCCTCTGCCATGCTCACCTGACAATCTTGAGGGACTTGTCATACTTCTCATGGTTCACACCCATCACAAACATGGGGGCATCCGCAGATGGGGCAGAGATGATGACCCTCTTGGCTCCACCCTTCAAGTGGGCCTGCAGCGAAGGAGTTACAGATAGACCCAGGCTCTGCCTTTCCTGGTCTAAGGCAGCTTCCCCCGAAGCCCACGGTCAATTCCCGTTAGCTATAGCCTCCCTGCCACTCACCCCTGCCTTCTCCAAGGTAGTGAAGACCCCAGTGGACTCCACAACATACTCAGCACCAGCATCACCCCATTTGATGTTGGCGGGATCTCGCCTAGAAAGGAAGACAAGACAGAGTTCAGGACACGAGGTACCATGTATCCAAGGTGGCTACCCCTCCTAACACCCATGCCAAAGTAAATTTCTCCCTATTCTGTCTTCTACACTTACTCCTGGAAGATGGTAATGGACTTTCCATTGATGACAAGCTTCCCATTCTCAGCCTTGACTGTGCCTTTGAACTTGCCATGGGTGGAATCATACTGGAACATGTAGACCTGGAGGGACAAGTGAGAGCATCACGGGGCTGCACGTCAGCCAGCCTCTGCTTCCCACACCAGCAGGACGGGCAACACTCACCATGTAGTTGAGGTCAATGAAGGGGTCATTGATGGCAACAATATCTACTTTGCCAGAGTTAAAAGCAGCCCTGGTGACCAGGCGCCCAATACGGCCAAATCTGAGGGAGTGAAGAGGTGAGAGGGCGTAAGGAGGGAGTCAAGAATTCTGGGTATGTGAGCAGCCTGTGGCCCACTCATCCTTTCCGAGGGGAGATGGTACTTCCCTGCCACCAGAAAGCCCCAAAAAAGGCTTATTTACCTTCCTCCAGCAACTCTGCCAGGCCACCCTGGCTTTACAGCATGGCCACAAAGTGAAGGCTCCTATCCTGCCCAAGAGGTGATTAGGCTCAAAGAGTTGTCCAACCCCCTAGTCATCTGAAATCTTTCAAGCAGTGACAGTGTGGGGCACTGCTACTGCCACCCCCACTCTGTGCCCGGAAAATGTTTGCTCCTGTCTGGCCCAGCTTTAGGACACACACCCTAGGAAGCAAAGGCTAGTACAGTCAGCATCATTGAGCTCAAAGGGCAAGAGCAAAGGTCAGAAGGTAACTGGACGGGGATAGCCCATTCCAAGTCCCTCCTATAAAAGAGAAGGTGACCGGGGAAATGACTCATTTCTCAACCTTCTAATTCCAAGGTTGTAATTGTTAAACTACGTGTCCTCCCTAACTCTCTTCCAAAAATCAGGAACAGGAGCCACAGATGTGTGTGGGGGGAAGGAGGTAGGAGAGCAGAAGCCAGGCCTCCAGCTGCAGAAAGGTCAGGTGCTATATTTAACGCCCGTTTAGGGTAGAGTTGGGATCTGGTTTCTGGAAGATGGACTGGGGAGAAGGGCAGGGTTCCCAACGCTCCTGGACACCTAATCTTCCCAGTGACCTTTACAGCATGGCCCTTAAGGGTGGGGTCAGCTGTAGGCATGGATGGAAGGAAGGAACTTCCTTTGAGGGGAGACGATGTGGAGGGGCTGCTGCTACCGGAGCCATTTTATGGTAGAAAATCTCTAACTACCATGACTCAGCTCCCCCAGCATGGCATGAAGCCACAGCTACCACACCTCCACGGAAAGAAAAAAAAAAAAAACACAGAGGACATGCATAATGCCACGTTTGTGATTCATCAGAGAATCAGGTAGGAAAAGCATCATCCCCAGGGGAAATCTGGCTGACGGGTTAAAGATGGTCTGAGTTCCGAAGTCCAGTTCTTTGAAGAGCAGCCGGGAAAGCCTTGCCTCACCAGGTTTACGGAATGAAGGCGACTCCACCCCACTGAGGCAGGAGGAGGCTTAGTCAAAGGCAAGGAAGGAGGAAGACTGGAGAGCTAAGGTAGGTTTCCTAACGGCGGTTCATTCATTTCCTTCCCAGTTGCAACATGGCGGCTGGGTTACGCAAAGGTGCCCTCCCAGCCGCGTGAGCTCACCGCGGCGCCTCCAGCATCCCCCCGCGGAGCGGCCAGGTGGGGACCAAGGAGGCTGGGGGGAGGGGAGCACTCCTCCTCGGCACGTGACCCCGAAGGGCGCGAAAGGAAAACCCCAGCTAGGGGCCTGCGGGGATGGGGTCCAGGGCCAGACTGGGCACTACGCTGCTCATCTGCGGTGGCTGGAGGACACGAGGTTCTCCGACTGCACCAGGTCAGAGCTCTGACCTTGAGTTCTCCTTGGGGGGCGGTACAATCATTCCTCCACGTCCCCCCAACGCTTGCAGAGGTCCTGGCAGGACAAGATCTGCAGACGCAATTGGGGGGCACCCACCCCTAACTCACCCGTTCACTCCGACCTTCACCATCGTGTCTCGGGGTCGTGCTGCGGAAAAGGAGGGTGAGCATCAGAGGGCCGGGCGCGAGACGGCGGGAGTGCGGCCCTTTCCCTCCCCGCCCCTCCCCCCGGCCACCATCCCTTCCCGGCGCCTCCGCACGTCCCCCTCGGTCGCGGCTCCGTGGCGCCTGACGCCCGGCAGACCCTGCCCGCAGACCCCTGCGGCGTCCCCGGCCCCCGCGCGCCCCTGGCCTCTTCGGAACGTCCCCTGCCCCTTCGTGGCGCCTGCCTGCTTTTACCTGGTACTGCGCAGGAAGACGCGGCTGTCTGTCGAACGGGAGGAGCAGAGAGCGCAGGGGGGTGGCTGCAGTCGCAATTTATAAGAACGGGGCGCGGCGGGGCCCTGAGTGACGCGGCCGCCTCCCGCCCGTTCGCCCAGTCCCAGCCCAAGGGCGCGGAGGCCTGAGCTACGTGCGCCCGTAAATCCCCGAGTAGCCGGGCCCCTCTTTTTTCTTTTGGACCCACCTGGTTCTTCGGCCGTTCACGCCCCGCGCGTGTGGGCTAGGGACTGAGAAGGGGAGGGGACTGAGTGACCTTAGGGAGGAAATGATGGGTGGTGGTGCCTCGGACGTGCCTGTGGGCATGCCGGAGACTACGGACTCCAGGATCGGGGCTGTGGTGAGAACTTAGGACTTTCAGGAGCCAGAGGAGTTAATGTCGCCGCACGGATGAAACGGGAGGACTGCGAGCTGGTGGGATGGGGAATTGGAGCCGGAGCCCCGGGCGGCTGGCGGCTGCACGCCGCCACTTCGTTCCCTTTCTTTCAAAGGGTGAGAGGCGGGAAGGCTGATGGACTTCTCGAGATTCTTCGGTAGTGACACAGGAACAGCAGAGAAAAAGGCCGGGGAGGGGCCATTGCGCTCTGGCCGGGCCCTTCTCTGCCCCCCTTCTTCCTCCCCATCGCCTGGCTCCTGGCCTCTCCGGGCTGGGGGCCTGGGCCGGGCACGGCAGTGGGGCCTGGAGGGGCCGGAGGTTGAGAAGGAGGTTTCTGCACTGAAGGTCAGGCTGTCCTGCAGCTCGGCCTGGAGACCTGATAATTGGGGCAACAAACCGCCTTTTGTGCACCAGAGGCTCTCTGTCCCCCCAGGCCTGGCTGAGGCCCCAGAGGGAGGATGGGATCGCTGCTGGGAGCCTCCCACAAAGTCGCTCCTGGGAAACCTGAGGGCTGCGCCCTTCGGCTGGGAGACAATGCTCCTTTCATCCCCCTTCAGTCAGGGCAGAGCGCCGGACATGAGGGAGGAAGTCCCTCCCCATCCTGGGACGTGCTGGCCAGCCCGGTAGCCGGGGACTCCCCTTCACTGGCTGCGCCCGGGGGACGTTGGGGGCAGGGTGAGGAGTCCAGAAGAAAGAAAAGATTGGGAGGTCTTGGGCACATGGTGCTGCACACACAGGCCCCCAGCCCCTTCCCGCACGTGAGGTAGAGGAAGGGATCCATTCCCCTCCCAGTGGGTCAGGAACCCCGCCTCTGCCAGGTTTTGGAGCTTTAGATGGAGGGCTGCTGGTTCTGAGCACTTGAAAGGAATGAGGATTTAGAAGGGGGTGGGGCAAAATGGACATTGCCCATCAGCAGGTGCCGGGGGATGGGCGATCTGGGGCCTCTGCTGGCCCAGCGTAACCTGACGCCAACCCCCTTTTCTAGCTGAAAAGTCTGTGGCTAAGTTTAGCCGGTGATAACCTTTGCTTAGAAGGCAGAGAGCACACTGTCCTGCACCCCGACTCCAACCTGTCCCTTCCCTTTCTGGAATTGCCCTCGTTCCTTGGGACTCCAAGCCAAGGCTGTGCATTGTTGGGCAGCCATCTGTGTGGTTGGTGTCCAGGCTTTTTATAAACAGCAAGAGTAGGCCTAGAGAGCATCTAATGATGAGCAGAGGCGGGAAGCCCACACTGCAGAGGCTGGGGCAGTGTGGGAGACACAGCTGCTGCTGTTCATTCCTGCTCAGGCTCCGACCGCCGGGACCGTTAATCCCGGCCCCGACTAGGGCGTTAGGAGCCCCTCCATGCTCCTGCACTACCCAAGCACTACCTCAGGGCATCGGCTTTGCCTCATGCCTGTCATTTTTCATTACTGTCTTCTGTCAAAAAAAAAGGAGGGGGGGAGTTCTGTGTCTATGGCACTACTGACGCAGTCTGCTGTTGTCATGACAGCAAAGAAATCAGTTGTCATGACAGCAGGCTCACTGCCTCCTGTTCCAGGTGACTCAGCAGACTGGGGAGCTGGAGAGGGTGACAGGCTTCAGGTGGCGGCACACTAGCGGCACCTGCACCTGAAGGGCTCGCCTTCCTACAGACACCGTTCACATGGGGAGCAGTCCTTGGGAGGCAGACACAGTTTTGACATGTTGTCTAGCGCTGGAGGGGACCATGACCTGACCTTCCATCAGCCAGGCCAAGTCAGTCACCTGTCACCTGTCTTTAGAGACAGGATTAGAGAGCACGAGTGGGGGTGGGGCCAGGACATGAGGAAACCAGGCCTTGGGGGTAGGGCCAGCCTCAGCACTATTGACTGACATTTGGGGGCATATAATCTTTTGTTGTGAGGTCTGTCCTGTGCATTGTAGGATATTTAGCAACATTCTTGGCCTCTACCCACTAGATGCTGGTAGCACCCCTCCCCCTGTAGGCTGTGACAACACAAATTAAGTCTCTACACATTGCCAAGTGCTCACTAGAGGGCAAAACCGCCCTCAGGTCAGGAAGCACAGATCTAGAGACTAGACACTGCTTAATTCTCCACAGTGGAGCAATCTTGTCATTTGTGCAGGGTGGGAGGTGGGGAAGGGAAAGATGAGGCACGGAGGAGCATGGAGTTATTAGCTCCTGAGATGAGCCCAGGACGCCTGGGCTCGTCCTCTCTATGGATTTATAACCCTCTGTCTGTCGCTGCCTGCCTCTGGGCCAATGAGAAAGAGGAAACAAAGACAAGCTTAGGAAAAATGTCTAAAAGTATATAAAAACATTTATTCATTAGAAAACAAGGAGACTGGCAAACATATTCTAGTGAAAGCAGCTCAACTCAGTTCGGTTAGCCTGGTTTAAGAGAAATGCTTTACATTATAAAGATGATTTATGTATTTAAAAACCAAGGAGACAGGCAAATAAGTATTTTACAAGGGGATTGGAATTCAAGGTCACCCAAGACACCCTGTACAGCAGGGATGGGAACAGGCAAGCCAATCTCCTAGGACCTGTGCCTGCGAGTAGATGCTCGGCGGATGGGGGTGGTTTTCTTGGGTGTCTCATCTTCTGTCATCTCTGCTGAAAGCTCTATTCCAAGAATTGGAAAAACAAGAAAAAGCTGAGTCACAAAGATGGTGAACAACAATCTCAGAGAACAAATTAGACAGACCCAGACCACAGTGGAGAAATAAAACCCAAATGCAGGGAGGAAGACGACTTTGGGGGAGTGGGTGGAGAGTCAACCCAGCAGGACCCCATCAAAACCAGTCCCCTATTCCCCAAGCTATGTTCCTTCTGGGCTGGCTGGGAGGGAACACTGTACCTTCCTCGCTGGACTCATCACTTGAGAAGACAATTCTGGGTTTCTTTTTTGTAGTTCGCTGCTGGGTGTTCGGATGCCGACGAGTAGTACGGCGGGGCTCAGGAGTGACAAAGTCATTGTCTGAGGCTGCAGAAGCCAGACGCTGGTGCCTAGCGACTAGAAAAGGCAGGGGATGAGTCCAAAAGACAAAAAAGAACTTCTATCTGAGAGGAGAGCCAGTCTGACCTCTCCACCTATAGGGCTGCTCTACATACCTGCGGACTGTTTCTTGGCTGATGGGGTTTTCTGGCTGCTCCCCTGGCCAATCTCAAGTTCCTCTATTGCATCCAACCCTCTTGTGTGACAAGCCCGAAGCTTCTGTTCAAATTCATCTATTATAGCCTGGAGGGAAAAAGAGGTGGTTACAAGTTAAAACGCGTATTACAAGGTGAAAGAAACCAGTCTGAGAAGGGTATATACTGTATGATTCTAACTGTATGACAATGTGGAAAAGGCAAAACTGGAAACAGTGAAAAGATCAGTGGTTGCCCCCAGGGGTTAGGGGGAAAAAGGGGTGAACAGGGAGAGCACAGAGGATCTTTAGGGCAGTGAAACTACTCTGCATGATACTACAATGGTGGACACAGGTCATTTGTCCAGAACCATAGTATGTACAGGAGCCAAGAGTGAACCCTAATGTAACCATGGACTTTGGGTGACAATGATGTGTCCATCTAGTTTCATTGCTTATAACAACTGTCCCACTCTGGTGGGGAATGTTGATAACGGGGGAAGTTGTGAATATGTGGGGGCACATGGACTAGTGTGGGACCCACGGAGCAGGCGCTGCTCACCTTGCCCTCAGGCTTGGCCCCACGCCGCAGCTTGCTCACAACTGACAAAAAAGCACTGAAGATGGACTCATCTGACAGTTTGTCTCCAAAGCAGTCAAAATTGTCCAGCACCTTGCGGAGGCCCCGCTCTGTGAAGGGCAGCTGTGACACGCAGTAGGCCAGGTCCCGGTACTGCCGCTCAGTTCTGCAGATGGGAAAGGCTTTGTGAGGAGCAGCGGGAGGTACAGGAAGTCAAGGCCCATGCTCCCTCAGCATCTCCTCCTGCCCCTGCAGGGCCCCTCTCAGCACAAAGAACCCCCCAAGGAAGGCAGCATACCGGGCTGTGCGGAACCGCTGACACAGCTTCTCCACCAGGCTCTCAGTCTGCTTGTCCTTGGTGATGTAGGAGAGCAGCTGCCTGCAGAGAGGCGGGTGCCGATGGAACATCGCCTGGGTGGCTCTAACCCCCCACCAACCACCCTCCCTGGACCCTCCCCTAGAATCTTCTCTGCCATGGCCATGCCTCTCTGTAGGCAGCTGCTCTCCTACATCTCCTGCCCTCTCCCATAGCCCAAAGGAGGGTCCACCCCTCTCTCCTGAGGAATTTTCACAGTGAAGGGAAATTTATAACAAGAACAGCTGCGTCCTACTGAACACTGCTACAGTATGTGCCTACCACCATGTCAGGAATTTGAGATTACTGAATCTTCTCAAGAACGAAGGGGCAAGTATTATTGGGCTCATTTCATACAGGAGAAAAAGGCAGAGAGAGAGGTTAACTTACTGCTGAAGGCCATACAGCGAAAAAGTAGAGTCAGACAGTGGTGGTCCCATGAGATTATAATGGAGCTGAAAAACTACCACCTAGTGAAGTAACTGTCATGTTTGTGTTTGTGGTGACGCTGGTGTAAGCAAACTACAGCGCTACCGGTCGTATACAAGTGTGTACAGTACATAATACTTGATAATGAATGACTGTTACTGGTTTATGTATTTACTATATTATACTTTTAATCATTTTAAAAAGAGTGATGTGCTTTTTCTACTTAGAAAAAAAGTTTGCTATCAAACAGTATGTCGTGTTACACTGGCACCAGCCTCAGACAGCTCATGTTTACTGTCTCTTGATTGTATCATTTTCTCGTGCACTTGATTTACTCTCGTGTTGTTTTGCACAGTAACACACTGTACAGGCCTGTGGCCCAGGAGCAACAGGCTACACCTTATAGCCCCAGTGCATGGTAGGCTAGACATCTAGGTTGGTGTAAGAGCACTCTGTGATGTTTAAACAATGATGAAATTGCCTAGTTGACTCATTTCTCCGAACATATCCCTGTTGTTAAGCAGCACATGACTGTACAGGTTTCTTTGATTGCTAAGCCCGTGCTATGTGAAAAACATGCCCCAAAGGCCCAGCAAAGCATACTTCATGATGGTGTGAAAAGGCTCTTCTTCCACCCCTCCCTCAGGGTCTGACAGGCGGCTGATGATATCTGGAAGGAGATTATAGATTGCATTGCCCTGTAAGAGAGAATCATGTTAAAGAGATAGGTGCCCTACATGTTCCCTTGGCAGCAAACCCTAAGCTACCGGTCGCCTCCTACCTTGTGGGAAAGCTCATTGAAGAAGTTCTTGGCCAGGGCAGCAATCTGAGGCACAGGATCAATGAGCAGCACAGCCATCTCGCTAACCTGCCCCTTCACCTTCACCATGTCCTTCAGGATCAGGTGGGTCATCACCAGCCCTGCTGTTTTCCGTACTTGCTGGGCTGGGTCACGGAGGCTAGGAATAAAATCTCAAGTCATTGGGACCAAGACCGTGGGCTACACAGTGACACTGGCAGGAAAGGCCCTCATTAGGAATCTAGGACCACTTCTTTTTTTTTTATTGGGGAATACTGGGGAACAGTGTTTTTCCAGGACCCATCAGTCGTTGTCCTTCATTCTAGCTGGGGAGGGCGCAGCTCTCAGCTCCAAGTCCAGTTGCCGTTTTCAATCGTTAGTTGTAGGGGGGGCAGCCCACCATCCCATGCGGGAATTGAACCGGCAACCTTGTTAAGAGTTCGCGCTGTAACCAACTGAGCATTCCGGCTGCCCCTAGTAGTAGTACCACTTCTGAATGTGCCATTCTAGAAGCAGTTAGAAAACTGTCGAGTTGAAAGCTGGGATTGAGGAAAGAGGCCAAGCTTTAGCCAAGGCTTTAGCCAGTTAGTTCATCAATCCCTCTGGGGCCATACAGTTCGTGTACAGGTCAAGTAACAAGCAGATGTTCCAGATAATGCTAAAGACCAGGGTAATGCAGCTTCAGTGATTCTCATACTGACTTAACTAGACCTTCCCAGAGCTGGCAGGGGCTGCAGAGCATCGTGAAGGATCTCTTACCGAGCATACAGATGAGGTGTCCAGGGGTCCACCAGGTTGGGGAAGCGGATGGCCAGATCCCCAGTAGCAATCATGATGTTTGAACGGAGAATGGGGAGTGAGGACTTTTCTAACATGGTGAACAGAAGACGGAGCTGGGAGTCACAGAAAGTGGCACTGGGGGCAAGGAGAGAATCATCAGGGAAATGATACCATACCATCCCCATCCCCCTTGAGAAGGCGGTCCCAACCCCAGGGCCTACCTGATCATGCAGAACTTGCCAAGGGCAAGTGACGCAGCTGCACAGAGCTCTGGGTTGCTGTAGAGGCCAGGGTTGTTGCAGACTTTAAGCAGAAGTGGAACAAAGGCAGCCAGTGTCTGTTTGCCTGTTGGAAGAACAACTGCAGGTTTGGGAACGGTTATCTCATTTGGGGAGAAGGTCACTCAGCAATTCTTACCATCTAATAGTTCCCTCTCACAGATGCTGCGGATTAGTTCTGCCTCCGTGTCATCAGCAGTGGCCCCGACCAGCCCCATCTCCTCCTCCATGGTGGTCTCAGTGCTTACATTCTAATAAGAAAGAAGCCAGGGATTATGGGTGATCAGACATTAGTTTTGGTTCCACCTATCCTTCATTTTGCCTGAATGGATTTGGGAAAAGGTGAATTCTGCAAAACCATTCATAGAATTGTTAAATGTATCTGTACAGAGGAAGGAGTCCCAAATTAAAGAGGAAAAGAACTAAGTGCCCTATATTTGTTTTTAAGTTGCCAAAGCATATCCTATATCTCTTCTTAACTCCCCATAGAAGCATATCATTTTCAGTATATGGGAAACAGACAGATCAAACCAGATAATGGTTCAAGGTCATAGAGAAGGTCAGACCTCACCCCACTGAAGCAAGGCTGTGTTTTATTTGTCTGCAAGACATCACTGCCTCTAGTGGAGAACCCAAGGTCCCCATCAGGGGATAGGCCGTCACCAAGGCTGATGTCCATGTTCTAACAAACACTACCTTGGGTAGAGCCTATTTTTTTTTTTTTAAAAGATTTTATTGGGGAAGGGGAACAGGACTTTATTGGGGTGCAGTGTGTACTTCCAGGACTTTTTTCCCCAGTCAAGTTGTTGTCTTTTCAATCTTAGTTGTGGAGGGCGCAGCTCAGCTCCAGGTCCAGTTGGCGTTGCTGGTTACAGGGGGCACAGCCCACCATCCCTTGCAGGAATCGAACGGGCAACCCTGTGGTTGAGAGGATGCACTCCAACCAACTGAGCCATCCGGGAGGCAGCTCAGCTCAAGGTGCCGTGTTCAATCTTAGTTGCAGAGGGCACTGCCCACAATCCCTTGCAGGACTTGAGGAAATGAACTGGCAACCTTGTGGTTGAGAGCCCACTGGCCCACGTGGGAATCGAACCGGCAGCCTTCAGAGTTAGCAGTACGGAGCTCTAACCGCCTGAGCCACCAGGCCGGCCTGAGTAGAGCCTATTTTTATGCTCAGGTCCCTAACTAATGCTTTGTTTACCTAAGACATGATGATCATGGACAGACTGGTCTTAGTTCTCATTCATCTTTTCTAGTGTAGTAGCACGAGGCGGAGTGTCATCTTCATTTCATTTAATAGTAAGGAAAAAAGAGATCCCAGAAGGAAATGTGAATGACCTGAGGTCATGAAACAAATCTGGGAAATGCTTGGGACATGAGCCCAAATGCCCAGGCACTTCATTCACCTCTTTTGATTCTTTAGTCTTCTGCTCCTGTTCTTCCCGAAGAACTCGGCGCCGACAAAGCTCTCCACTCACTGCGTGTTCCAAATGAATCAGCTGCTGCAGGGCCACATCCCCAGCCAGGGACAGCAGGTTCATCAACAGGAAAGTGGAGAGCATGGGGGTCTCCTCTGGAGGGGAGAGGAAAGGCAAGGAGAAGATGACATAATCGAGTCTCACAAGACTCTACGTCCTGTTTTCACTGACCTGCCCCTTGCCCATGTGCTACACAAACTAGTAAGGAAGCTAGAGATGTGGTGGTGGGGTGGGGAATGGTGGTGGTGACTGGCCCAACGTGAGTGACAAAAATGTGACAGTGAGGGTTGAGGGGCTCAGGCATTGTAGGAAGTGGTGGTGGCAGTGGCTTCTTGCCTACAGGGAAAGCAGAAGCTGGCTGCTGCCCACGGGGCCCACTGACCCTTTGCCCACTTACTCGGGTCCTCCTGGGGGTTGCTCTTTTCCTCTAGCTTCTCCAGGGCCTGCTTCGCACATCCCTGTAGTATCTGGGCACAGATCCCCTCAGGGCCCTCTGCCAGTTGGTAAATGAGGGTCACGGCCACCTCTTTGAAGGGGATCCAGAGTGGGTCTGGATGGACAAAGCCTGAATGGGAGAACAGAGGAGTTGCCCACAGCAGACAAAGAACCCAATTCTGCCCAAGGCCGTTCATGATCGCTCACCTTTAGTGACCATCTCCTGTAGCCGCTCAAACAACCTGTGTTCCTTAGGTAGCCGGAAGGGAGGGTGACATTTGTCCAGAGATGGCTGTTGTGAACAGGAAAGATAGTATGTGGGTGTGTAGAGGACCCTCCAACTCCCCTTAGTGTGGATGTAACTACCCCACATACCTTTCTCCTGTCAGAGATGTTGGCAATGGCATGGCACACCTGTTGGGCCAGCCTGTAGTCCTGTGGGAGCTTCTCATCCAGTCCTATGCTCACCAGTGTGTCTAAGTTGCTTCCTACAATTTCCGGCTTTCCTCTAGGGGAAGGAAGCCATAGTTAAAGCTAGTCATGGACATGACTGTTTGTAGGGGACAATACCACGGGTACCTCCACCCAACACAGGGCTTCCAGAGTCTGGAGCACTACAAAGAGGTTCTGCCCCAGGGCTGCCTCTCGGAATCCCTCTTTTTCTATTGACTCCACTATTTCTGCTAGGCAGGGGGTGCTGGTACTTTCACTATTTTATTTCCATTTAGGTAGCCAACTCACACACAGGGCTCAACTGCTATTATTAAAGGATAGGAACCTTCTCAGAACCTTCCTTTCCTCTCTCATTCTACTGCCCGTCTGGATCTGAGACTCACCGTGCCATCATCCCAAGAAGCATGACGGAGGAACAGCGCTCCAGAGCGGAGCAGGGGACCTTCTCGGTTGCCCGCTCCCAAAGCAGATGGGTCACTGCTGGTTTCAATTCATCCTTCTGCACAAACTCACAGAGCTGAAGGAAAAAGAAAATGATTGCCCTGATCCTTGGTGTACTCCTCGGAAGTGGGGAAAAGCAATACTCAGGAATGGAAAAGGAAGGAGGAGGCTCATAATGGAAAGTGGGGCTTTGGGGAGGTACTTCCATCGCTACTACTCTTCTACTCTCACGTCTTCACGACTATGTTCATTAAGATGAAATACTAAAACTGACCTTGTTCAGTTCCATGTGGCTCTATGGTTCTGACCACATTCTGGAGGACTTGTAAGTTTTCTTGATGTTACCACAAACCCATTCCCTGCCTTTTCATTTTGCAATGGTACCAACATTTTAATCACATATGCATAAAATTTCAGTCACCTAATTCCTTCCCCCTTCTTCCGCCTCCTCCCCCCACTCCAGTTTATGCTGTTGTTTCTCAGTCGAGTTGTGTAGGACACAGCTCCCTGACCCATGCTGGTATTATGAGCCTTGTCCCCCCACCCCCCCGCTGAGGTAGTCGGTTGCCAGTCATCAGTCGGTCGCTCGCAGCAGCTCACGCCAGGCTGGCAACCGCTCACGCTGGCTGCCGGCCACTCATGGCAGCACATGGTAGCACATGGTAGCCCACGGTAGCCCACGGCAGCCCACAGCAGCTCACGCTGGCTGGTAGCTCACCTCCGGGGTGAGCTGTTGTTCACAATCTTAGCTGTAGAGGGCATCAGCTCACTGGCCCATGTGGGAATCAAACCGGCGACCTCAGCATTAGGAGCACAGCGCTCCAACTACCTGAGCCACACGGGCCAGCCTCAGTCACCTGTTTTTAAGAATCAGTCACTTAATCCTAACTATTCTTCCTTTAAAATGTCTTCCATTAAGTGCAATTCTATAGATTTCTCTCCCACTCCCAGAGTCTAGCCCCATCTTGTCATTGCACACCTATGGCAGCCACCAGGGACCTTCCTGTCCCTAGTCTCCACTCCAACCAACTTGTATACTACTGCGGGATCAGTGACCCGGACATCTATTTCATCATGCCACACTGTGGCTCATCATTTAGAAACCTGTCTCCTTTGCCTACTACAGGGGCTTGGACCAGTAGCTAGCCTATGGATCTTAGGCCAGTCACCACCACCGGCCTCTTTTCTTTTACCCAGTGGGGAAAAAAATGTGGTTGGCAGTAGTGCTCCCACCAGTGGAAGCTGGTGGTCAGCACTACCTCCACCTTGTGTCCCCATAATCCAAAGGCTTCAGAGCAGGTTTGCCTAAAATACTGGAGTCCCTGGCTAACAAGGTTAAAGTCCTGGAGTCTGGAAAGGCATCCAGGGATGTTCCTAATTTAGTTCCAACTCACATTCCCAGCTTTATTATCTTTTCCAGCTATCAATTTTGAGCCAGAACACAATCTTCCTCATTCTACAACATAGACTCTGCTCTTTCTTGGCTTTCTGTCTCAAACGCTTTCCCTCCTTTCTCAAACTCACTAAATCCTACTCATCAAGACCCAACTTAAGCCATACCACCTTCACGAAGCTTTCCGCCCATTCGACTTCACACTGCTCTTTCCCACTCTGTACCCATCAGTATAACATATAAGTTAAGAGTATGCTTTCTGGAGCTTTTCTGCCTGAGTTTGAATCTCAAACTTTGCCACTAACTGAGTTCTTTAACGTCTCAGATTTCTCATTGTAAAATATGGATAATAGTAGTATTACCTCATAGGGTTATTGTGAGGATTAAACATGTTAATATGAATAAAGTGCTAAGACTAATGCCTGGCATATATAACGTTATTATTGTATTACTACTGCTACTATAACCATTACCTGTGTCACTTATTCTGGCACTTAATTATCTATCTGTTGCATTATTCAATAAGTGTTTTTTGTTTTTTGGCTACCAACTAGACTACTGGTTCCTTTTAAGTTGGAAACTTCGAAGCAAATGATTTTATTCTTCTTTGTTAAGCTGTGTAAACTGCTGAACACACAGTAATCACTCACTAGTACTTTAGTCATGTTGAATGATTAAAGAAAGAGGAAGTGAGGAGACTTACAATTTCCTCAAGACATTGAATGGTCCCAACTGAGGCATCCACTAGCAGCAAAGAGAGATTCTGAATCAAAGCCTGGGCCTTGGCTCTGTGGGAACAGTAAACATCAGGGGACATTAAAGACTGATACCTTGAATCTGGCAAACAGGGCATTAGGACTATCCCCCCACAGTGTCAAATAATGGCTTAGGATGGGTTTCGCTGGATGGGCAGTTTAGCCCTACCCTGAGCCCCATTACAGACCTATCGTCTATGGACTCAGAACTCCTCTAGAAGGATGGCCCCCCCACTCTCAATTTCTTCAGGAGACTAGAAACAGCCTGAGAAGCTGACATCCGAAAAGTCAGCAAAGGCAAGAGTACCCATATACCTGGCTGAGTCCCCTTTGGGGTTGAGGTAAAGTTGGCGGTAGGCGTTAAGCACAGCTTCCCGGACACCAGGCTCCTTAGACCAGACAAGAGGCAGCATGCGGCGCACCCCAAACAGGGCCTGAGGTACCCCAAATTGGAATGCCATCACAAAGAATTCAATCACCTCCTGTACCACTGAGAGGACAGACAAATGTCACCCATCTGCTTGGCAAAACTTCCCCCCAATCTCAAAGATAGAACCTTTCTTGATATAGTACCATGCAAGTGGAGGCCTTCCTCCTTTTCTCCGAGAATGCTGACTCCTGTAATGCTCTATTGTTCCAACCCCAAGGCCCAGTCCTTACAGAAAGGGCCTCTGGCACACCGTACCTGTGGTTGTGTTTTCATACATCATCTTGCTGATGATGCTGATGGCCTCTGTGATCTTCAGAGAGAAGCTATACGCGTCCTGCAGATACTGCACCAGCATCTCCTGCTTCACCAGTGCATCCTGTTCCCTGGATCGCTCCTGTTCTGACACGCTGGGCTTGTCTTTGCAGTCACTCTGTCCTGGGCCCATGTTCTCTGCAGACCCCTGGGGATTCTTCTCCTGTGTGGAAGATGCTGGGTCTAGGAGTTAGAGAATGTTACAGATGGGGAAATCCAACAGGTACAAACATCCCTGGGTATTTTTTTCCACAAAAAGAAGGTATAAATTTAGAACTTATTCTAAAATATCTTGGTTTGTTTCTCAAAAAAGATTCCTCTGTGGTTTGGAAATACCCTTTCTCACTCTGTGTCTATCAATTTTGGGCCCGTGGGCTGCTTCCATTTCAGGGCAGAAGCACTGCCAACTCCCCTTTGGCCTCTTTGCAGCACCAGTGTCTGGCATAAAGTAAATGGTCTGTAAAATACTAGTAGAACTATTTTGTCCATTGACTGAAGAAGGAAAAATAAATTACCTTTGAAAATAGTTCCTAAGAGATTCAGGAACGTGGTCTCCTCTGACTCCTTTGGGTCCATATGACCGAAGGGTTCAGACTCCTGGAAGTGGCCTATGGCTTCTTGAGTGAGAATGATGGCCCGCCTGAAAGAACATCAACCTGTCACCAATTCAGTACCCATAAAAACGTCATGGCAGCCTTTAAAAAAAATAATTATAATCGACATACAAGAGTATTACGGTAGCCTTTTATAAGGGAGCCTACCTCATGATTCCATCAAGCACTTAGACCTAATGCCCCAAAGAAAACGAACACCTTTTCATGCTTAGAAATTTGTGAAGTACCTACGAAGGGGTGGCGCTCAAACACTTTTCCTATTTCTGAAGTGACAAGGCTTTACTATGGTCTGCAAAAACTCAAGTAAGGCTTTTAAATTTTAAAAATCACAAACCTATTCCAAACACCTGTTTGAAAACTTCGCCAAGTGAGTTTAGAAAAAACAAACTTTCAGTAACTGGTTAATTCATGCTACATCTATACAATGGGATTTTATGTAGCCATAAAAAATACTGAGGCATCTATTCATGTACAGATATTAAAAAGCCACTGGGATACAGTGAAGTGAAAGAAAGCAAGGTGGTAGGTCAGTGGGCAGAGAATTCTATCACTTGTGTAAAGGGTGGGGGAAGAACACCCATTTGGGTATATGTCTACATACATGGTATCTCTAGGACACTCAATAAACCGTGAACATGGCTTCCCTGCGGGACTAAGTAGCGAGGTGCAGGTTTGGAAGGGACTTTTCATGCTATGTCCTTTTTGTAATTCAAAGTTTTGTACCATGTGAATGTGTTGTCTAGTGTTTTGAAAGTAAATTTCTGCTTAACAAAACTGTTATTGGGGTGGCCGGATGGTTCAGTTGGTTAGAGCACGAGCCGGTTCAATTCCCGCCTGGGATGGAGGGCTGCGCCCCCTGCAATTTATTTGAAATTGAAAACAGTGATTGGACTTGGAGCTGATGGGCCCTAGAGAAACACACTGTCCCCCAATATTCCCCAATAAAAGTAAAAAAAACACACAAAAAAACCTGTTATTAAACTGTTACGACAGTTATTAAAAAAGTTTGTTCTAATGTAGGTTTAAATTTGTAATCAGAAGCAAACACCTCGGTTATTATTATTAGTAATAATAATTAGTAACCATAACCCATTACCGACTGCTGAGGATTTCTGAAGGAGGAAGTGACATTTTTAAATGAGATGAAACCTTTTTTAACTGATAGGAGATACTGGCGTGCTTGGAGGCAGAAGAAGCAGTTATAAAACTATAGTATCTCGTTATGCTTTAGCAAAGTAAAGAGAGATGTAAGGGATAGCCACATTCTGTTCATATTCAGCATTTTCTGAACAGCCTAATTAGGTAAAAAGTAAATAAATAACTGTGGCTGAGGTTTAAGAAAACCTGATGACAGCTCTAAGGGCTTTTTTGCTAAGCTGCTCCAAAGTTCTAGAGTCACAAAAACACTGGAAGAAATTGTTTCTCTAAGATCAGGTTTCATAGTAGGTTGATTAAAGTAGGATTAAGCAAGTTTGATATTATTTATTAGCTCACAGAATTTAGAATTAGAGAGTCATCAGAAATCATATCATCTAATCAACTTATTTTACAAATAATGAAACTAAGACTCAGAAAGTTTAAACAATTTACTTAAGATCATACAAGTAGAATTATATTTACAGGCTTTCTACTTCAAAGAAAGGAGGACTTTTGCCATATTCAGTATAAAACTATTCACATTAGGTTGGTTTAGTAGTTTCTTTAAACATTTGTAAACGTAGCAAAGTACGTTTAATTGGGAACTACGCCTTTGGCATAAATCTGGTGTACAGACCATGACTATAGTGAAAACACCAACTACCATCATCGGGTGGCAGCATACTCTAAGTGCAGTTCCTTTTAAAGCGATTCTGTTTCTCAAAGTTTAAACTCTAAACCTAAACAGGCCATTAAAGAATACCTCATTCTTTCACATACTTGTAACTAGCTTTGGCAAGCAACTGACGGATGCGTCCTTTTACTGCTTCAGTGGTCTCTGTAGTAGCAATTTTCTCAGGAATCTCTTCTTCCTGGGGAAGTTTCAGCAGTTGTTGCAGGGTAGACTTTAACTCTGGCAGCATGGCTTCCCACTCTTCCTCTGGGTCTAGCACTGTGGCTGAATGAGAAAGTCTCACTTAGACTCTTTCTTTAGTTTCTGCTGCAGGAAGATGACTGGGAGTGTGGGTAGTGGGCAGTGGAACTCCTACATAGTAACTACTCACAAGCAGCTGCAGTTTGCCTCTTGGCCCTCATCTCTTGTAGTTTCTGGGTTTCCTTTTGTAGTGGTCCAGCAAGGTCAGTATCACTAAGCTACCAAGGTAAGATGACTATCAGGGTCACCAAGTCACATAATTTCATCCATTCCCATTTAATTCCTTCTCTTTTGGGTACCTCAAGCCTACTTACATTGCAGGAAAAGGGATTATTGGCGAGAAAACTGGCCAGCAGCTGGATGGCATTTTTACATACTAGCACCGACTTGTCTGCCAGACGTCCCACTGCTAAGGCCACCACTGCCTGGAAACGTGTCAGGGGGAGAGCCTATGTGGGATAGAAAGGAAAGGATCCACTCACATCCCGTATCATTCTTCTGCTCAAGATGATGTTGAAGTAAACTCTAAATGAGCTACCCATTCATTCTAAAGAAACTTATCTATGGGATATAAAATAGTAAAGGAGTTACTGATTAAGGCACAGTATCGTCCTTAAAGCAGACATCCTTGCCCTTAATGGAGGAAGACCTTTGTTGGCAGTAGTAGCAACCTGAATTCCAGGCTCGTCTTTGGGATAGATATTTTCTTTAACACCAGATTCCTCTTTTCTTTGGCCTACACATAGAGAGGTACTGTATGTCTTTATCACGTAGAAGGCTATTCTGTTCACCTTCTGCTGGACAATTCGGGTGAAGAGTTGCAAAACACGGCTCCGCACAAAGGAGTTGACATCATGGCCATGGGCTTGCAGGGTGTCTAAGAACTGGTCTCTGGTGTCTCGGGCTGCTTCCTCCAGCTGATCACCATTCAGAACCTGCAGTACCATCTCTGCCATGGCTGCGAGCACAGCATTGCGCATCACATAATTCTGAGAGAGAAATGAAGTAGATACAAGTCTCTGCTCTCCCATAGTAACTCTCCTTTCCCTAAATTCTTGTGCTTTTCCAGGTACAAATAAGGGGCAAGGCCTTTAGAAAAGATTAAGCTTGCATGTCTAAACTTGCTTATCTTAGCTATAATTCTTTCTGGTCAACTGCCTAGGTATTTACCCCTGAGGTCACTGGAAAAAGCTGAATTCCAGATGGGGCTTGTTTGCTCAGAGAATATAGGGACAAAAATAAACAGAGCCCCAAACCATTTTTCCCCATAAGGCTCACCCAGGTAATCATGATGGTAACTGAATATGAAATCATATCTACCTACCAATATACATTTGAAAAGCATTAATTATGTTTCACCTGAGGTCTCAATGCCTTTGATTTTTACTTATAAACACCCTCTTTCCCTTTCACTCCCCTATTTTACCAACAGAAAATGAGAAGCAAATATGAGTCCATTAGGGTGCTAAGCAAGTCCATTACAGAATTTGGTGGAGAACAAGGTTTGGTGTTTTTTTCTTTTTGCAGAATAGAGCCAGAAAATGAGGTCTTACACAAGAAGTTAAAGTAAATTAGATGAATGAGTGGACTGTCTTTGTCCTTGACATTCATCTAGGAGTGCCTCGCATCAGTTTGGAAAATGGCCAGGTTAATATTCCAAGATAAGAGAGAATTGAGGGAGATGATATGGGAAAGCACATTGTATAGAGAAAGCAAGGCAAGTCAGGTGGTAGAAGAAGCTTCATCCTGAGAAATGGATGGGACTCAGAATCACAGCTGAGTCACTGTCACTAGACTTAAGCTGTGGAACTGTCATCTCCCCTACCAGACCTAGATAAAAGCAACGTGACATTGAAATAGGTGCTTCATTCAATAAACTTCTTTGGCTTCTCTACGGGAAGGAACTGCCACAGTGATAAAACTAGACAACCTGACTTCATGTGAAAGCTATCTTCTTAAGAAACAGTCTTCCAACAAAGGACTTCCACCGCAGAAGACCCTGAGATTCCTAGGGTATTACCTACCTCCCCATCCAGATGATCTAGCAAAATGCACATGCTGGACATCAGGATGGCCGGGACACGTTCTGCCAGTTCTGTCAGGAAGGTTGCAAAGCCCTTTGCTCCTGACGTGTCCCGACTCAGCTCCTGGGGACACTTCTGTCCAATCTCTCTATGCAGGGAAGAAAACACAGCCATAGCAAGATAATTCACTTCCCAGTAAGACTGGTATCTAACAGCTGAAGGAATCTAGTGTTTGCAGAGAATATACTGTATTTCCAATCTTTCTTTATCCTCTTCCTGAGAAATGAGAATTAGAAACTCAGAGAAGACTTACCTTACAATCTCTCCCACTATGCTCTTCATTCCATACTCAGTTGCCCACAGACTCACAGCTGCCACCAGTACAGGTGCCAGATGTTCAAAGTGCTGCAGCATCTGGATGATCTTCACAGTGGCACCTGTGGAAGTACTACACATGAGAAATTATGGGCAAAATACAAAGGAGGGGCAAAGTGGAGGGCTAACTTACTGAGCATATGGTTGTAACGTGTCAAGGCTACACCAAGCAGGCATGCTATGGCATCCCGGGTGGGGCGGTTCTTCTGGTGATTAATGGTGGGGTTCTCCAGGAGGCGGTAACAGCAACCAGTAACCAAACTGAGAAAGGAGGTAAGATGATACAATCAGCGGTCTAGACTTAATTACATTGGGGCTCTGCCTCATTCTGCTGCCCCTCAAGTCAGGGTCTTCCAGTTTTCTTCATTCTATCTACCACCTTCTACACTTTGCTTTGCTGATCCCAGACAGGTACTTTGTCTTTTAAGATCACCAACTTTCAACCAGTTATGATGCCCCTACAGAACCTGAATATATAAGACAGGACAAAGTCATTAATGACTTCTCATTGTCAAATAATGGTCAATTCAGTTCTTATCTTACATACCCTTTCAGCTCCATCTGATATAGCTGATCACTCCTTTCACCCTGAAACATCTTCATTTGGCTTCCAGAACACCAGACTGCTTCTCAGTTTCTTGGGCTGGTTCCTCCTCATCATCTCACCCTCTTAATCCTGGAGTACCCCGTGGGATAGTCCTTGGATTTCTGCTCTCTTCTACTACTTACTGATTTAGTAATCTCATTCAGTCCCATGGCTATGAATACCATTTATATAAATATTTTATATTCCAAAATGTGTACTTCTAGGCCAGACCTCTCTCCTGTACTCCAGATCTATACATTCTGCATCCGAATCTGACATTACTTGGATGTTCAATAAGCACCTCAAACTTTGTATGTCTAATTGTCCCCAAACATGCCCCCACACACCTCTCCATATACAGGCAACTCTACCTTTCCAAATGCTCAGGCCAAAACCCTGGGTGGGTCATCTTGGACTGCACTCACCCTTAAACCTCACACATGTGTCAGCTCATCCTATGAGAAAGAAAGTATGGACTCCAACCACTTCTGCCCATCTCCACTGCCACTCTTTGGTCTAAGTTACCTTCATCTCTTGCCCAAGTTATGGCAATAGCCTTGTAACTGGTCTCTTGCTTCCCTCCTTTCCCTCCATGCTCTGTTTCAACACAACAGCCAGGATGACTTTGTTAAAGTACAAGTCAGACCACCTACTGCCCTGCTTGGAATGCTTGAGTGGCCCCTTCTGACTCAGAGAAAACGTCAGTCACTGTGATGGCCTACAGGGTCTGCACAGATTGGCTCCCGACTGCGCCCCTGCCCTCAGCCTATCTCTCTCACCCTCTCTCAGCTGCTGTGTCTCTGGCCTCATTGCTAGTACTTGTCCATGCCAGATGCACTCCTTCCTCAGGGTCTTTGCATTTGGAGACTCTGAGAGAGATGTTCCTTTTCCTTGCCTTTGCCCTTCCTCCAGACAGTCCAGAGATAATCATGGCTCTGATGACCTCTGGATCTTTGCTCAAATGTCATGGCTCAAAGAGGTCTTGCTAGAGCGGCTGATTGAAAATCATAACTCTCCTTCATAGTTACACAGAACAAACTGATGGTTGCCGGTTGGAGGAGAGGGTGAAAAAGGTGAAGGGATTAAGAAGTACAAATTGACAGTTACAAAATAGTCACGGAGATGTAAAGTACAACATAGGAAATATCATCAATAATATTGTAATAACTATTTATGGTGTCAGGTGGGTACTAGCCTTACCGGGGGCATCACATCACAAGTTATATAAATGTCTAACCACTATGCTGTACACCTGGAACTAATATAATGTTGAATGTCAGCTGCAATTGAAAAATTTAAAAATAAAATCACAACCCTCTTCCATCAAACTTCCCATGCCCCTAATTTTCTCCACAATAATAAACTATAAAACATACTGTATATTTTACTTATTTTAAAAACTGGCTTTTGCTCTATAATATACACTCTATGAGGGCAGAAACTTTTGTTTCCATTCCCTATGACGCCAGCCATGCACCTAGGAGAGTCTCAGTAAATGCAGTTTCATGAATGAATAAATGGGCATTAAAGTTGAGAAATTCACAACAGTTTCTAACATTCATTATCTACTTCCTAATAACTCATTGTTATGAGTATACTTCTATGTATTAGAGATAGAACTTCATTTCACTAGAGATGAAATGAAGTATTTAAAGGCAGCTCTAGCAACAGAGCCCTCATTCCTCACAGCTCAGCATTATCTGTAGTCATTTTAACTGCCTACCTGACAAATTCCTCTTCAATTATTGAGTGGTTCCACAGGTGACGAATGTCCAACTGGAGCAGCTGTGTTAAAAGCTGAAGAATTGGTTGCCTCTCCTCTTCCCAGTCAAAGCCATGGGTTGCCCTGGCCCGGGCTTTCTTACCCTAAAAAAAGATCATGTATACATTTAGGAAAAAAATAAGAAAAAACAGACAGTCAAGATCTGCTAGTTTGAATGCCTAAGCTATCCAGTATTGAGACAAGGTAGAAGGTAATACAGAAGTGTTACAAGTTCCAAAATCTAAAAGAGCTGCTTATCAGGGAAGGATATGTTGTGATATTGAGCACTTCCTCATAAACTCTAAATAAGAAAAGAAAGGAGTCTCAGAATCATACGTTGGATTCCTTTCTTTCCCATAATTCCTCTAATTCTCCAAGCCCCGTATTAAGTGAGCCAGGTACGCCTACCTTTCCACCAAGGTCGAGGTCCATGAGACTTGACTGGCTGGTCTCAAAGGATTCCAAGA
The DNA here is from genome assembly GCF_964194185.1 of Rhinolophus hipposideros. NCBI lineage: Eukaryota > Metazoa > Chordata > Mammalia > Chiroptera > Rhinolophidae > Rhinolophus > Rhinolophus hipposideros. Next base: position 23,783,640 of record NC_138055.1, on the reverse strand, counting down.
GGCGTATCAGAGCATAGCAGTTCATTTTGAGGGCGTTTAGGTGGGCGCTTCTATCTGATACATTCAAAGTTGCATTATCCAGGATAGCTGGAAGTTCCTGGGAATGGCGGGACACCACTGTGAGGGGCAGAATCTGGAGTCAGTTTCATTCACTTTCCTTATGCACCCCAGCCTCAAAATACCCAGCACTGGCAGCCATCAGATTACCAAAGATCTGTGTTTCATCTCTCAGTGGCCACAATACAAGCTAAGTCCTTTGGGACCCCTGACCCTGATGCCATGAATTTGTCCTGTCCCTACTCTCTCACTCCAGTTACCATAATTTCTTCCTGGCAACTGGAAGAATCACCTCTATTAAAAAGAGGCAGTTCAAAAGCAGGAAGAATTTCTTGTTGGTCTGCCCTTACAGTGAACACACATAACTCTGTATTGACCACCAAGATTACAGACCTTAATAGGACAAAGGCCCCTGAACTTAGCCAAACCAACTGAATCACCACGGCCTTGATATCATCACTTGGCTGATAAAACGTAGTAAACAAACAAACAAACACCTTCCATCCCATACCCCCTGACCCATAAACACCTTTTATCAGGAATTCCAGAGTATCTTCCTTGAGGCCAGGATCTATACTTCGAAAGTGACTATGAGGGAAAGAAAGTGCGGGGAGTGAGACAGGAACCTGTAGAACCAGCCCATTCTAACAGATCAGATCTAACTTGAAGAATCTAGTGGCTAAACATACATGTGAAATTGCTCAACTGAACAAATATGGGGGCAAGTTGGAGTAAATGCTCATCAGTGGAGATATCAGCACCCAGAACCATTTATTAGTGAACTATAATTTGGAATTTCAGGACAAACATGCAAAGTTAGGGCAAATAGCCACGAGTTCTTTTAAAGTACCAGTGGGTATTTTACTTACTGTAGGATGCTGTAGACAGTATCAAAGTGCTCCAGCATAGCCAGGGGTCCCTGAGCTCGGAAGGCAGCCTGAAATGCTACAAAGATGAAAGACACTGAGCAATACAGAAGGGAGAGGCTTTTTTGGTAAACTCTATTCATGGCAGAAAATTGAGTTAATTGCTTGTATTGGCAGAATCACAAAAGGAATAGTTCATTTCAGTGTAACCTATCATAGTAATATCTTACATTTTGTCCTATTTTACAATTAAAGACTTACTTGAGTTTCACCACATCTAGCTTGAGTTTCACCTGAGCTAGACAAAGCAGACAGTATTATGCCTATTTTTATGGGAAAAGAAATGAAACGTCAGAGTAGTTATGTGACTTGTCCAACTTACAGTAAGTGGATACAAGCTCAGGATTAAAAAAACAAAATTTTTTTTAATTACAAAAGTGGCAAAACCAGTAGTAGGTTCCTGTAATTTTCTCCAGGTAATGTTAACATCTTATATAACATAGTACAAAGATCTAAACCAAATTAACATTAATTAATTCAATGCTATTAACTAATCTGCAGACTTTATTTGAATGCTGCCCATTGTTCTATTTATGTCCTTTTCTGGTCCAGGATCCAAGCTAGGACACTACGATGCATTCAGATGCACTTTTGAAGTGCACTAGCCAGTTATTCTGTAGAATGTTTCAGTTTAGGTTTGTCTGATAGTTTCTCATGACTAGACTGAGGCCATGCATTTTTGGCAAATTACCATGGAAGGGAGGGTGGGCAGACCCTTCAGATGCATCATACCAAGAAGTACATGATGTCAATGTCTTATTACTGGTGGTGTTAACTTTGATCACTTGGCAGTGTTTGCCAGATGTCCCCACTGTAAATTTACTATTTTGCTCCTTGCAATTAATAAGTATCTTACAGGCAGATACTTTGACACTATGCAAACATCCTGTTTCTCATCACATTTGCCCACTAATCTAAGCATCTATTGATTATTGCCTGCCACAATTATTACTATGGTATTTACTAAATGGTGACTTTTCTATCTCCATCATTCCTTCTACACTTACTAATGGAAATGCCACTATGAGGATGAGCTGTCCTTTTCTCATTTACTTATTCAATTATTTTAATTTATATCAGAGTGGATTCATGGACATTTGTTATTCTATGTCTCAATCCATTCCTATTACTATTTATTTTGTTGCTCAAATTGTCCCAAACTTGACCACAGGGAGCTCCTTCATCTTGGCCTGTGTCCTGACATGCCCCCTTCACTTTGTGCTCTCTTTGTTGTACCACAAGATGTTCCAGCTCACCTTGTACTTTCCGCAGTGCTGTCCTGGCATCAACATTCTCAACCAACTCCTGGTTCCTTTTATGGGAGAATGGAATGTAGAAACCAAGCTCTAGGCTCTGGTTAGGCTCACTGCTATTGGAGTATCATTGCTTTTAGGACCTCTCAGTAGAGAAAAATAGGACACACACACACACACCTACCTATTTTTTAATCTCTGTATAAACACACAAATTCATGTTTTTGTTTAATCCTAGTATACACATAAAGCAGTTTCAGAATTGCTAACCCACACCTCTGTAAAAATAAATTTACTAACTAGCTTATAATTGTGTAAGGTTCTTTTATATGCAGTATATAGGGAAAATAGGCTTTTCAAAGTACTTAGGTTAGTTCTTTCTTACTCCTTTAGTGTGATTATGTCAATCATTTGTAATACACTTCATTTGTTACTATTTATATTACATTTTGAAAACCCAGCATCTTTTGATTCTCAAACTCAGTGCTCTTTTCATTGTGGTTGTATTGCTTCTAGATAAAAACTTCAGCATAATGGGCAGTAGGGTCTCATTACGTCTTAGAACATGCAAGACTGGCAGGACAGTATGGGAGTTAGATCATTTTTGAACCAAGTTGTATATTCCTAGCTCTTTCTGTGAGGGAAAGAATTGCATCAAACTCTTCTTTCCTTCAATAGCAGGTTGGCTTGCCTAGATAATAAAGCTTGAACCTTGTACTCCATTACCACTGCCGGTGTTAACGACTCATTACAGCATTATGTTGTCCAATTACGGCCTGGTTCTCTGTGATTTGTAACAAGCTATTTTATTCCTCCAATTCATACTAACTCCCTAGTGCTATACTCATAGCCCGTTCTCTTTCTTTATACTTTTTCTTACCTTTTGCCTGTCTTCCTTTAGAAGATGACTGCTTGCTACTTTACCAAAAAGAATGGGACCCAAAGCATGGCTCTCTCATATTATTCTGCCACCCTATGAACAAATCACTCTGCCAACATCTTCCCATTCTTTGCTTGGGTCTCAAGTAAAAGATGTTCTCTTTTAAAGCTAACTAGTCCCACTGACCCAAAGATTTATCTCCTCTTCCACCTTTGGTTTTATCTTCTCCCAGAGGGGTGAAGGGAAGAGACTGCTCTTACCCTGCCAACATACTCAGGCCTCCCTTCTTTGAAACAAAGGAAAATGCTCAATGCCTTTCATTTGACCTTGCTATCATATCCCTTTTAAATTTTGTCTAATCTCTCTCTCAATTTCCTGAAATCTAGTTTCTGAGATTTACCAATCCAACAATTATTATCTCAAAGATTACCAATTAACGACACATTACTCCACTGCTAAATCTGGATTAAATCCAACTGACAGCTTACTCCATTCATGTAACCACACAATTAAAAATGGCTTGAAAAAACACACAACTATGCCAACTATTGTCACTTTGAACTTATGATTTAGTATTTCCTGGTAAGCCTATTACAAATTCCCAGGCCTATTTTCTATTTTCAGGCAATTATTTCACACCTTTCCTCTGCTCATCACATCAAGACTTTCTTCCCCAATTACCCTCAGTTAAAGGCTTCACTACCTATCTCACTGAGACAACAGAACTGGACAGAAGAGAACTTCCACTGCCTCAAGCTCTATCTGCATCTGTCCTCATAGACTCTGCCTTCTCTTTTGCTACTGTACATTGTCCATGACCTAATAAAACCACTTCCTCTCTGTGCATCACATCACGTACTTTCTTACCTACTAAAGGATATTGCTCCAACAATTGTTTCCTCTCCCTCCTGCATCATTCCCATTCATCATATACACATGTAATACTGCCCAACTTACAAAAAAAAAAATCCCCCCTCAACTCTATATCCCCCCTCTAGCTACCACCCCATTTCTCTGCTACTCTTTAAAGCAAAACAACTAGAAAGTTATCTAAACTCACCATCTCTAATCTCTCTCCTCCCATTTTCTCATAAACCTATTCCTATCAGGCTTTTGCCCCCAACCAATCCTATGAAACAGCTTTTAACAAGGTTACCAGCAATTGCCACATTGCTAAATCCAGTAATTAATTTGCAGTTATTCTCGCCTTTCCTTTTTGAATTGTTCTCTTACTTTAGCTTCCATTTAGCTCCTTCATTCACTTTCTGCTTCAATGGTCCTCAGTTTCTTCTACTGGTACTTTCTCATCTCTCCAGCCTCTAAAAGGTGAACTATCTCAGATCTTATGACTTCAAATTGCTTTTCTTTTCCATCTACATTCACTCTAATCTCATTTAAAGAGGCTTTTAAGAGGCTTTTTTATTTAAAGAGGCTTTAAATACCCTCTACATGATGAGTATTAAATCCCAAATGTCTTTAGGTGGGACGTCTCCCCTGAATTCCACAACCATATAACCAACAGTCTAAAACCTGCTTCTCTCATATTCTACCCCGTTTAGGCAAATGACAATTTCATTCTTCTAGTTGCTCAAGTGAAAAAGCCTGAATCCCAGATTCTTCTTTCTGTAGCCCTATAAATCCAATCCAATCCATCAATAATCCTGTTGGTTCTATTTTCAAAACATATTCAGAATCTAACCTTTTATGATCCCCAACCAAGCTAGCTGGTATTATTGTACTAGCCTCTTAGTCTCCCTGCTTCTTCCTTTGCCCCTTACAGTCTCTGTTCAACAGAGTAGTGATTCTTTTAAAAGGTTAAACCATGTCACTCCTGTGCTCAAAACCCAATGGCTTTCAGACTCACTCACATTGAAGCGAAAGTTTTTACCATGACCTACAAGACTCTAGGATCAGTGCTTCTCCAACTTAAATGTGAATCTGAATTACCTGGAGATCTTCTTAAAAAAACAATTTTTTTTTAAATTAATTTGAGCCCAACCCCACTTTTCACCAGCTGTGACTTAATCTTTCTGTTTATTTCTATAAGAGAGTGACAAGACCTATCTTGAAGGGATATTGTGAGAATTAAATAAGGTAATATTTACAGTGCCAATGTTAATTCTGCCATTTCTCTCCTTTCCCCCTGGTAATTTGAATGGATAAAATAATATTGGTAAAAGTTTCTTTAACTCATTTAAAAAATAGTCTAATAAGTAAGTTTAAAGAAAATAGATACTAAAATACTTCTAATTGGGGGACTCTTAAAGTTTGGAAGTATATTTATTACAAAATGATTTATATTTTACTGTATTATTTTATTTGAACTATATTATATATAAAGATTATTGTTTCCTATTTGTGTGTAATACATATATGATACATATAAAACACATACTATATGTAATACTGTTTTGGGGCCAACTGAGATGTTTTTTGGAAAATGGAAGACAATGAAGAAATTTAAAATAAACAGATTTTTATACTTTTCTTGAGCTTTCATACTTAAATGCATACTTAAATGCATATTAATAAAACTGAGTATAATTGTTTCATATTAACAGAAAAGCATTATAATTAATATATAAAATGATAAAATTACGTATTTCCTATGAAAAAATTAATGGACATCTGTTTATGGGGCTTGATGATTGAGACTGTTTTATAGCAAATCTAATGACTTACTGTTTCTCAGTAAATACTAAACCGTTAAAACCGCTCTCCCCAATAAAATGGAGACGTCCTAGTTCTAAGGAAGTTGAGGACCTGTTTGGTAAAGTACTTGCGCATTTATAATCTTGATGTTGGAAGAAAGCCTTTGTAGGCTGTCTTAGGCAGTTGGGCTGCTATAGCAATATACCAGAGACTGGGTAGTTTGTAAACAATAGAAATTTCTCACAGTTCTGGAGTCTGCGAAGTCCAAGATCAAGGTTCTGTGTCTGGGGAAAGCCTAATTCCTGGTTCACTGACAGCCATCTACTTGCTGTGTCCTCACAGGGCAGGAGGCAAAAACAAATTTTCTAATTTCATAGTTCTGGGATGAGACTTCATTTTGCATGTCTAATATGCCCAGAAATCTTGATACTAATGCTGCTGGTCTTAAAGACCACATTTTGAGGAAGAATCTAAAATAATCTGCACCACTTCCCACCCGACCTTTTTCCCCCCAGCTTACTCCACTCTAACCATATTGGCATTTTCCCACCTTAGGGACTTGGCACTGGCTTTTCTGTCTCTGTCATGCCCTTGCTTGAGAATCTGCATAGGTCACTCCCTCACTTTTATTTATTTATTTTTTAAGATATTTTTAAAAATTAGTTTCAGGTGTACAAAACAATGTAATAGACATTTACCATTTAAATCCCTCACACAGTGATAACCCCCTTCCCCCATCTACTACCCCTCTGACATGGCACACAGCCATTACATTTCCACTGTCTCTATTCTTAATACTGTACTCCGCTTCCTATAACTATACATATATACATATATATATATGTATATATATGTATATATAAAATTGTAGTTGACTTTCATTATTGTTCAGCTTCAGCTTCAGGTATACAGTGCAGTGATCAGGCATCTACATCATACCTGAGATGGTCTCCCTAATGAGACAAGTGTCCATCGGATCTTTACATTATTGATTACACTCCCCAAATTGACTTTCATATCCCCGTGTCAATTTTGTGGTTACTAATTGTGCTTTCTAATCCCCTCACCTTCCCCCTTATCCCCACCCAACCCCATTTAGCAACCTCAGTTTTAACTCTGCCTCTGAGACTGTTTCTGATTAGTTCATTCATTCTTTTCTTTAGATTCCACATAAGTGAGATCATATGGTATTTGTCTTTCTCTGTCTGACTTATTTCACTTAACATAATGTTCTCTAGGTTCATCCATATTGTTACAAATGGTAAGATTTCATTCTTCTTTATGGCTGCATAATACTCCATTGTATAAATGTACCAGTTTCTTAATCTAGTCGTCTACCGATGGGCATTTCGGTTGTTTCCATGTCTTGGCTATTGTGTATAGTGCTGCAATAAACATAGGAGTGCATAAATTTTTTCGAATTAGAGTTTTGGATTTCTCCAGATAGATACCTAGGAGTGGAATTGCTGGATCATAAGGTAGTTTCATTTTCAGATTTTTGAGATACCTCCATACTGTTTTCCATAGTGGCTGCACCAATCTGCAATCCCACCAACAGTGCACAAGGGTTGGCTTTTCTCCACATCCGCTCCAGCACTTGTTGTTTGTTGATTTATTGATGGTAGCCATTTTGACTGGGGTGAGGTAGTATCTCATTGTGGTTTTTATTTGCATTTCTCTAAGGATTAGTGAGGTTGAGCATTTTTTCATGTCTGTTTGCCATCGGTAGGTCCTCTTTAGAAAAATGTCTCTTCATGTCCTCTGCCCATTTTTTAATTGGGTTGTTTGTTTTGGAGTTGAGTGAGTGTTTTTTTTTAAATAAATTTTGGATATTAACCCCTTATCAGATATATCATTGGCAAATATCTTCTTCCATTCAGTAGGATCCCTTTTTGTTTATTGATGGTTTCCTTTGCTGTGAAAAAACTTTTTAGTTTGAGGTAATCCCACATACTCCCTCACTTTTAAATGACACCTATCAGCAAGCCTTCTCTGATCATCCAACATAAAATGCCAGTCCCTACCCTGGCACACTGTCTTTTTTATCTTGCTTTATTTTTCTTGTTGGCATTTATAACCATCTGACACACTTCATATTTATTTATTACTTGTTGGCAGCCTTGAGAGAACTTTGCCATCTTGTCTGTTTTGTTTACTATTGTATCACCAGTGCCTGGCACATAGCATATCATCAGTACATGTTGAAAATTAAATGATTTGATCTTGTATATTTATAGAACTGGTATTTAGGATTCTAAACACCAAAAGCAATGTAATTATATAAAAAAAGGATTCTAGAGAAGGTAATCATCCATTTTAAAAAATAATGCATTATAATAACTGAAGAACAGTTTGCTAGTGTGTAGCCATGTGCAATTGGTGATACCCAATATGGAGAGAATAGTTTATCTGTGGACACTGTTGGTTGGCCACCCATCAGTCGACTTCCATACTCCACTTATTCCTTGTTTACCAAATGGTGATATGTCCAGGTTTAGGAAGGCTCCTAAGAAATTACTGATCAATTGAGCCAATCTGGGTTAATTCCATTTCTCTTATTAGTAATTAGTTAGGGAAATAGCACATGATCCAATTCTGGCTAATCTGTTGGGATGCTTCAGGTAAAATTTTTAAAGGGAAAGAAGAAAAAGCACAAAATAGAAAAATCCTCTTTTCTACCTCTGGACATCAGAACAAAGAACTGCCACCTGGCAACCATCATGGGAAGGCCAAGAGGAGATAAAGATGGAGTGATAGTCAAGCTGTTGTATTAACCAACACTTCTTGTTGTAGGAGATAGTAAAGGAAGTAGGTTATTATTCCTCCTTTCCATATGGGGAAACTGAGGCACAGAGAGAATAAGTAACTTGTCCAAGGTCAGAGTGGTACAGCCAGGATTCAAATGCATGCAGCTTGGCTCTAGAGTTTCAATCTCTACTTTGTGTACCTCTCTAAAGCAATCTGACTGATAGAAGACAACCTCTAGTAAGTATAGTGACATTATGGAGTCTTGTTTGATAACGCATAAATTATTCTTGATCATCTATAGGTTTCCATGCATGGAAACATATATTGCACATATATTGTACAGTGTTGCAGCTATACATACTCATATATAGTTTTTTCCTGATTATTGCATACTCTCAGAAACAAGAGTTCTAGAATCTAAAAGTGTTAACTTGAAATAGGTCGGGTCAAGTCCCAGACATTTGGAGAAAGCAATCTTCTCCAATAGCTCTTAAATCCACCGGGACTTTATTTTGGCATATGGCAGGAGATAAAGCTCTAAAATAATTTTCCCCCATAAACACCAAGATTAATTATTGAATACTCGAGATAAGGTGGTCAATGAGTGCACTCTTCCTGTAATGCATCCCATGCAATACTAAGGAGAAAACAATAGGGAATAGGAAAAACATGTTCCTTGCCCTCAAGGCGCTTAGTGATGTAGTGGAACAGACAAACAATAGAATTTACATGTGGGATGGTTATTAGGCACAGTGGCAGTTATGCACTCTTACCTCTAAGTTGTGATGGAAGATTTCTGATGGACAGTACCTCTTGCACAACATACTGATTCACCCCTCCACTTTTCAACAATTCCTCTGGGGCTAAGGGCAGATGGAACTCATAAAGTTGGGGAGACATCCTTCTCCAACTGGCTCACAGGGCTGGAAACCAAACAGCAAATAGGTCAGGATCTGCATCTAAGGGCTGTCTTTTCTTATGGTTCTATTATCTATCCCCCACGCCCTCCCATACATAATGCTTTTTAGTCTTACATCGTGCTGATGACATCTTAGGGGATGTGAAATCAACCCTAGACTAGAATTTAATTTTAGTCATGACTCTATCAGTTGGTTATGTCACTTAACCCTCCGGGCCACACCTGTACAAGGGGACTACTAGTCTCTGATCACTGTAGCTCATTTTCAAAGGAGTCAAGGGACATGAAAATGTTTAAACAATTTTAAAGTGTCATATCAATGTGTTATGTTTGCATTATTTCCGTTGTTATGGGCAAAGCTTTTTAAAATAGAATGTTTCGCCCGAGGCCAGAACAGTGGCCTGGCATGGGCTAGTGGGTTTCCTGGCTCCGGAATGGGAGAGCATTAACATTACCTGTTTATGTGCCAGGTTCTGTTAGGCTATTTGAATAGAGCATATCTGATCCAATTTTCCAAATCCCAATCTCCTGGAGTGATAATACAGCCCAATTTACAGAAGAGGAAATTGAGGTTACAAAAGCTTAAGCGATCTGCCCAAATTCTGCAGCGGATATATCAGACTGTTTCCACCACATCGTACCCACTAGACCTCCCTGCCTCTCGTACGCTGCCTAGCATTACCCTGTACTCGATTTTCCCAGTCTTTTATTCCCCGCTCTCCATTAACACCACACTGTACCGGAGAACCTCACCTGCCGTTCCTCAGACTTCGGTTGTGGGGCTGAAATGAAGGAAAAAACAGGGCGTGCACAAACAGGCGTGCACAATACGCACCAACCAGAGAGGCAGCGCTCAAGAGGACCGAGAAACCTACCAATCGCGAGCAGGAGGAGGCAAAAATCTGCCTCTGAGCCAGGCGCGGCGCCGCGCGGGCAAAGCCAAAAACGTGGAGTTTAAATCTCAACGGTCGCAAGGGGACCAATCGCGACGCTCTCTGCAGAGACCGGCCAATCACAGCGCAGGAGCCGGAAAGCCCGGCCGCGCCGCCTAGGGAGGGGCGGGGCCTAGATTCAGGCTCCGACTCCCCACGCTCCTGGTCTTGCGGGTGATCACTTCCCTTCAGGGTCTTCCGTTGTCCGGGTCGGTGGAGAGGAGACCCCGGCAGTGCCTGCCCAAGATGCCCCTTTTCTAGCTGGGCAGTGGTAGTGTCCCTAGGGTGGTGACCTACTCAGTCAGCCCCAGGGCAGGATTTAGGTATAGGCTTTAATCCAGGTTTCGCCATTTGCTCTGCTATGTGACATCTAGCAGGTCACTTCACTCTCTGAGTCTCGGATTCCCTCCCTTGTAAAATAGGGGTAATAGAAACAGCGACAGCTCAAAATTGCTGGGAGGCACAGAGAAAGGAAGCTTTGGGTTCTACGGTCTGGATATTCAGCTCCCTCATAGTTGAGGGACAGCCAAGGAAACGAAAGAATGAATTTTCTTGAAGCTCACTTTTGGGACGCCCTAGGCCATGATGAACAGAGCCCCTCAGCTCTTCTGGCGCTTCAAGATTCCGGCCCGCAGACCGGAAGCGCCTCGGCCGGGCGGGGCGCGTGCGCGCCCGACGGAGTGTGTCAAGGCCTCCGCCCCGGAACCCGGAAGGCGGGGCTTGTGGTTGGGGAAGGTGGAGCCTAGGCGGGCCCTGCGCCCAGAGCTGCTTGGGGAAGGCCCAAGATGGCTGCGTCAGGTTAAAAGCTGTGTGAGGCCACTACGGACGTTTCTTGTCATCTCCCTGGAGGCCACGTCTGGCCCTCACTCTGTGCTATTGAGGTGTCCTGTTGTAGGGGAGAGACTAGAACAATGGCAGGGAGCCTCGCTGGGGGCGCAGGCAGGCGCCTTTGGGGCTGGGTGGCCCCGGCCTGCAGAAGCTTCTCTCTGGGTAAGTGGCGGACGTAGAAAGACGCCCCGGGGAGAACTGCTTCTCAGATTCAGTCCCTTTCTTCTCCATCTCTAGGTGTTCCTGGATTGTTACACGTAAGACTCACCCTCCCGCCCCCCAAAGTAGTTGATCGTTGGAACGAGAAGAGGGCCATGTTCGGGGTGTATGATAACATCGGGATCTTGGGTAAGACTCAACTCCATGGTGCATAGTTTAAGAATGGCAATTACGCCGTGACAGCTCTTTTTTCTCTCACCTGTGTAGGAATGGTACTGTGCTCAATAGTAAGAGCACCTGTGTGGCTTGTTTATGTTGTGTTGGGCACTGATCTGAGTGCGGTACGTGTATTAACTCGTTTACTCATGATAACCTTTTCACTTTATAGGTGCTGAAACTGAAGCACAGAGAAGTTAAGTAATTCTTCCAAAGCTAATAAATGGCAATGGCGGAATTCGTGTCTCTTGATACTGTAATGTGGCTTGTCTGTAGGTTCTGTTCAGAAAGGTGCAACTGTGTCCTGAAGGCTTAGCTGGTCGAGGCTGGGTTGTCTGGGCTAATATGTGCTCTCATGTTACACAGGGAATTTTGAAAAGCACCCCAAAGAACTAATCAAGGGCCCCAGATGGCTTCGAGGCTGGAAGGGGAATGAACTGCAACGTTGTATCCGAAAGAAGAAAATGGTTGGAAATCGGATGTTCATTGATGACCTGCACAACCTTAACAAACGCATCAGTTATCTCTACAAACACTTTAACCGACATGGAAAGTACCGGTAGAAGAGAAAGCTAGGAATTGTGGAAGAGGCACATCTATCACCCAGGAGAAGGGAAACAGTACTTTTCCTTATGAGTAAAGGGATTTGTGTGCTCTCCATAATAAAATGGGGCTTCTTTGGAATCTGTTATCGATATACTTTATTTTCCTTTAGATGCTACTTTTACTGATTCATGTAGACTATGAAGTCTGACTCATCCCTAAGTCTTACAGTCTTAGGTTTGGACTTCATCGATTGTCCTTTGCAGTCTAGCCATACTTATGGCCTTTAAGAAAGTAAAATTGTTGTTGGCACTTCTTGTCCTTTGGGTTTTATGTATTGAAAGTGGTAATTTTTAATTGCCCCATAATGCTAAATGTTAAATGTATTTAAAAAAAACCCTCCCACATTGGAATGAAACATAACAGAAAACTGGAGTTCGGTACTATTCTCATCAAAAATACTGGGTACCTTTTCTGAGCTGAGAACTGTAGGGGGAAAAAAGTGTCATATATTCTTCCCCGACCCACATGCTTTTCTAGTTAGGGATGTAAAGTCATAGTCTCACATGTACACTTTAATATGAGGCATTAATGGTTTGCATCCGTGGTTCCTAAGTATGACTGATCATCAGAATCATGGTAGTTTAACAATTTAAAAAGCCTGGTTCCTGTCCCCAAAGATCTGTGATCTGTAGAGCTGAGCTGAGTCTTATGTGTCTATATGTGTGTGTTTTAATAATTACAAACTTGGGGGCTGGCAGGTGGCTCATGTGGTTGGAGCTCCATGCTCCTAACTCCGAAGGCTGCCAGATCGATTCCCATGTGGGCCAGTGGGCTCTCAACCACAAGGTTGCCGGTTCAACTCCCTCAAGGGATGGTGGGCTGCGCCCCCTGCAGCTAGCAATGGCAGCTGGACCTGGAGCTGAGCTGCGCCCTCCACGGCTGGAACCGAAGGGACAACAACTTGACTTGGAAAAAAAAAAAGTCCTGGAAGTACACACTGTTCCCCAGTGAAGTCCTGTTCCCCTTCCCCAATAAAATCTTTTAAAAAAAATAAAAATAAAAAAATTACAAACTATGTATCCATACATACAATGCAAATTTAAAAATTACAAAAGGGTAATCAGATGAAAAGTTTTCTCACAGCCTTTTTTTGTGTTCTTTCACCAAGGCAAACACTGTTACAAAATTCTTTTTTACTCCTTTGGGACATACAGTATGCACGTACAAGTTTAAAGACTATATGTCTATTAAAGACTGTGTCTATCTCCTTAAAAAAAATTGGATTCCATATACACTGTTCTGTACCTTGCATTTTCACTTAATATAACGTGGATATTATTTTATATCCTCACATTGTGTACCACAATTTAACAAATTCCATTTTGATAGACATTTAGATTGTTTCTAGGCTTTTGCTTTTTCAAAGTATGATGTCTCTAATTTTAGGTAATTATAGTTTTAAAAGCCCTCAGGTAATTTTAACTAGCCATGTTAGGGCACCATTGATGTGGACAATAAGTGACCTAGGTAAAAATGTATTTGGCCTAATTTGGAGAGGCTTCATAGATGATGCTGGATTTCAGTAAGGAGAGAAAAACGGGGTAGAACCTTTTAAGCGGGGAAGAGGAAGAGTGATCAGTGGTGCATAGTGAGAGAACACAGTATGTGCTAGAAGTTGGCGAGGTAGGTCTAGCTATAATGAAAACATAGTATGCCACTGTCTGTTTTTCTTTTAATGGTTAACTTGCCTGTGAATCACATTAAATAAGCTTGGCATTACTCAACTGAGAGGAGAAAAATGTTGCTCCACTTTCTAGAATCATGTACTGACTAGGATTAGATTTAGTATGCCTCCACTGCCTGGAATAATGAGGCTCTCAAACATTTGCAGAATGAAATAAGGAAAGTATTTGATGTGTTGCTTTTAAAGAAATCTTTTATGTGGGTAAAAAGTGCTATTTGTGTTTCCTGGGAGAGTTTTTAGGTTGATATGGGTAAGTCTCTGGTATAGACTGTTGATTAATGACATGGCCTTTGGAGTCAGACAGGTCTGGGTTTAAACTCAAGTTTTACCACTCTATTCACGTGGCCCTAGGCAAAGTAGTTAAGCCTTAGATTTTTTTTTAGCCTGTCAAGTAGGAATAATACAATATTTTCCTCATAAGGTTGTGTGAGGAATAAATGAAATTATGCATGTAAAATATTTAGTAGAGCTTGACAAGTGTAAATGGTAATGACACTCCTGGAATGTGTGTAGTTGTCAAGGCTTAGAAAAACCTGAAGAAATGAATGGAAATGTTTTAAAAATTAGTTTAACTTTTTATTTATAAAAGTAGTATTGCTAACTAAAGAAAATGAATTACTTAACAGATACAAGGTGGATTTGAAGGTAGAGGAATTAGGATGATTAGGCCTCTTATCTGATCCAGATCCTTTCAAGTAGATACTTGTTTCAATTACCTGTTGTTATATAACTTCACCCTGAAAGTTAGTGACTGAAAACAAAATTTGTTAATTCATATTCTCTGGGTTACCTGGGCTCAATAGGCATATTCTCCATTTAGTGTGGGCTGGGGTCAGTCACGTTGCATTCATTCAGATGGGAGCTTGGCTGGAGCTAGAATGCCCAGAATGTGTTTGTTGACATATTTGGTGCCTCAGTTGGGGTGGCTGAGATTTTTTTTTAACATGGTCTCATTATTTTGTAATCTAACCCAAACTTCTTTACGTGGAAGCTTGATCCCAAAGTTAAAAATGGAAGTTGCAATGCTTGATAGACATAGGTAAGAAGTCAGATGGTGTCACTTGTGTCACATTCTATTGGCCAAAGAAAGTCACAGTCCAGCCCAGATTCAAGGCTATGAGGAAATGCGCTATATTTTTGGATCGGAAACAGCATGCAATTGCAGGGATGTGATGAAGTATCAACAGCCATATTTCAGTCTAACCTCAGTAACATTTCATGTCTTTGTTGGGACTTTATCGATTAATAAGTACTTGTTAAAGTAAGTGATAAGTGGGTTTTGGAGAAATGGATTAATGGGTATAATTGAATGTATATTATGATTCTGGGTCTTGTGGAAATGTATATATGAGAGTGTCAGGGCTCATATGGGAGTGACTTGTCAAATGGATGGCTGGAGAGGAGATGGATATAAGAATAGAGAGATCGGTATGAAGTATGAGTGGCTCTGGGATACTTTACATGATTTGGTGAACTGGAGAGAAAAACAAGTATTTGAGACTGCTAAGTGCAAGGTGTTCTGAAGAATATATGTGCATGTTTTAGTGGAATATGTGATCATTGGTGAAGAAGTTGATAGTTCAACGGGCATTTATAGAATGCTTCCTGCTGTGTCCTTTGATTGCAAGGACAAAACACTTGTTTTAGTTGTGAAACACTATGTAATATTTTCATTCAGTAAACACTGAACCATTATGTGCAAGGTTATTTAGAGGGCCATAAATCACTAAGTCAGGATTGATTCCTAACCCTTAGTAGCTTTCATTCTACTTAAGAGATATGCATGTAAACAATATGAATTTGAATATGATAATTGCATAGGAAAATTAGTTCTATGAGAGTTCTTTTTTTGTTGGGGGCGGTCAGAAAAGGTATTTGTTAAAAAGATGACATTTGAACTAAGTCTTGGAAAATTTCAGCTGATGGAAATGGGAAATCAATGTTAAGTATGAACAATAACTATGGGCAGGAGTTTCGAAGAACAGGAAATAATTCAGGTGGGTAAGGGGAATGGGGGGCAGCCTTGTCATGGGGACATAGACACGTGAGCAAAGGTGGGAACTACTGACACAGGTCCACAGGAGTAAGTTACTGATCATTAACTCATGGGTAGTCTTTCTCTAATAATAGGAAATAAATTTGGATAGGAAAATAATGCCAAATAACCAGGAGTCCAGCCAGGATGAAGAGTTTAGATTTTTTTACCATGTAGACCAGAGCTATTCAATCCTAGCTACATTTTAGAAAACTCAGAACCTTAAAAACAAAACAACAAAACAAAACAAAAAAAAACTAAGACCCATCCTAGACCAAGAAACTCAATCTGAGATGGGGTCCCAGGCATATTTTTAAAAGCTCCCCAAGAGATTCTAAATTAGTGTTGGGTACCACTTTTTTGGAAAATGGAAGAAAGCAAGGGAATACAAGTTCCCTTTACTTTGATTTGACTGAGCCTGTGAACTCATATTTTTGCTTTTTTACTTTGCTTTGTTTTGTGTGTCATTGTGTCTGTCTTCCCCATTAGCTAGGTCTTATCCTCACTGAGGGCAGGGACTGTCTTGCACATATTTGATTACTACAGTAGCCTAATATGTGGTATGTTAGATATCTTTGTATGTTGGCCCTTGATAAATATCTGTAGAAGTCATTCATTCAACAGCCGTTTATTGAAGGCCACCAATAGGCCTTAGGGATACTAAAAACAAACAAACAAACAAACAAAAACCCCCTAACTCCTTCATTGAAAAAATTCCACCTAGTGTAGGAGGTAGACAAAGAAGCATAATTGTAAAATCCACTATATCGTGGCATTTAAAGCTTGTTAATACCTACATGCATAGGTATAGAGAGTAGGGATGCTTATCTCATCCTGAGAGAGCAGAAGTGGGGTCAGGAAAGGCTTTCTGAAGGAGGCCCATTACCGACTTGTCTTAAAGGAGGCTCGCAGGCTTTATAAGCAGATGAAATAGAAACAGGTCCAGAGGTGAGAAACAGCATGGTGTGTATGGGAAAACTATGAATGGTATTGGTGGAGCTAATGTGCAGGGCAAAAGATAAGGCAGGAGATGGAGGCAAGAGTCAGATCATGAAGAAGACTGGAGAACTGCTAAGACTTAGCTTTTAGTGAAATGGTGCAGTCTTTTTGGAAAACTGGTGGTTCCTCAAAAAGTTAAACAGAATTACCTTATGACCCAGCAATTCTACTCCTGGGTATATACCCAAGAAAATTGAAAACATGTCCACACAAAAACTCATACATGAATGTTCATAGCAGCATTATTCATAAACATCAAAAAGAAGAAACAACCCAAATGTTTATTACTGATAAATGGATAAACAAAATGTACATCCCATACAATGGAATATTATTAAGATGTTAATAAAAAAGAATGAGGTACTGATACATACTACAATGTGGATACCTTGAAAACACTAGTAAATAAAAGAAGCCAGTCATAAAAAGCTCCATGCTGTATGATTCCATTTATATGAAACGTCCAGAATAGGCAAATCTAAAGAGACAGGAAGTAGATTCGTTGTTGCCACAGGCTGGGGTAAGAGGTGAGAAATGGGAGATGACTGCTAACAGGTACAGGGTTTCATTTTGAGGTGATGAAAATATTCTGGAATTAATGGAGATGGTTGCACAGCCTTGTGAATATACTAAAAAACCATCTAATTGTATACTAAATGAGCAAATTATATGGTATATGAATTATATCTCAATTTAAAAATGGGATGGGAGACAATTTGTTTCTACATTAAGCTTTATTTTTTAAAAAATCAAGGTAACGTGTGCATATAGTTAATCAAAAAGAAGGGAAAGTTGTATGACAAAAACAGCAGTCCCCTGCTTCACCCCAGTCTACCCTCCAAACTACCTTCCCAGATGAAAGACTTTCACTTCTTTCAACTACAGTTGACCCTTGAACAACACGCGGTTAGGGGCACTGACTCACGTGCTGTCAAAAATCCAAGTATAACTTTTGACTCCCCTAAAACTTAGAACTAATAGCCTACTGTTGACCAGAAACCTTACAAATAACATTAACAGTCAACACACATATTTTGCAAATTATATGTATTATATACTGTATTTTTTACAATAAAGTAAGCTAGAAAAAAATGTTATTAAGAAAATCATAAGGAAGAGAAAAATACATTTATACTACTGTATGTATTTATTGAAAAAAAAAAGCAGCCACTATGGAAGGCAGTGTGGAGGTTCCTCAAAAAATTATGAATAAAATTACCATATGACCCAGCAATCCCTCTCCTGGGTATCTACCCAAAAAATCTGAAAACATTTATAAAGACATAAAGGCAAGTGTGCTCCAATGTTCATTGCAGCTTTATTTACAGTGGCCAAGACGTGGAAACAACCAAAATGTCCTTCGATAGATTAATGGATAAAGAAGTTGTGGTATACACCAGAAGCTAAACAATAATGAATGCCAACTATAATTTTATATGTATAATGTGATGGCTCGGTGCGAGGTCGGAGGGATAGTGGATGGGGGGGAGGGGGGTTCACAGTGTGAGGGATATAAATGATGAACGTCTAAGTATTACCTTGTCGTGTACACCTGAAACTAATAAATTAAAATAATAAAAAAAAAGAAGTTGTGGTATACATACACAATGTAATACTATTCGGTGGTAAGAAAAGATGAAATAGGACCATTTGTGACAACATGGATGGATCTTCAGATTATAATGCTAAGCAAAATAAGTCAGAAAAAGCAGAGAACCGTATGATTTCACTGATATGTGGTATGTAAACCAAAAACAACAAAAGAACAAGACAAACAAATGAAAAAAACTCAAGACACAGACAATAGTTTAGTGGTTACCAGAGGGTAATGGGAGAGGGGGTGGTACATGAGGGTAAAGGGGATCAAATATATGGTGATGGAGGAGAACTGACTCGGTGGTGAACACACAATGTGATTTATAGATGATGTAATACAGAATTGTACCCCTGAAATCTATGTAACTTTACTAACAATTGTACCCCAGTAAACTTGATTTAAAAAACAAAAACAAGGAAAAAAAGCATGTAAGTGGACCTGTGAAGTTCAAACCCATGTTGTTCAAGGGTTAACTGAATTCTGGTATTTATCATCATAATTTGAAATAATATGCACTGTTGCTCTTCATGATTTAGCAGCTTTAGATATCAGCTTCCTGTTATGAAAGATGAGGGGTTATCCCTCCATGATTATCTTAGTTGACATAGAAAAGGGAACTAAAAAATTCAATTATTTATGATTAAAAAAACACAAAAACTAGGAACAGAAGGAAATTTCCTTAATTTGGTAACTACTGTGTTTCCCCCAAAATAAGACCTAGCCGGACCATCAGCTCTAATGCGTTTTATTTTACTATAAGACTGCGTCTTATATAAGACCGAGTCAGATATAATATAATATGATAATATAATATAAAATACCTGGTCTTATTTTACTATAAGTCCGGGTCTTATATAAGACCGGATCTTATATTAATTTTTGCTCCAAAAGATGCTTTAGAGCTGATGGTCTGGCTAGGTTATTTTCGGGGAAACGGTATATACTAGAGATCAACAAATATTTATGGACACGTATTCCCTTTAAGATCAGCAATAAGACTAGGATGAATGTCCTAGTCAATGTTATAAAAAATTAGTGGTTAAAAAAAAATATCAATGGTTGCTAAGGGTTAGGGATGGAGTTGGTGTGGCCATAATAGCATAAGGGAGATTGTGGTAGTGGTAACACACATAAAACACACACACACACACAAATGCATTTAAAACTGGCAAAATCTGAATAAGCTCTGGATTATACCAATGTCAATTTCCTGGTTTTAATATTGTATTGTAGTTACATATGTTGCTACTGGGGAAAACTGGGTGAAGGGCTATAGGCGAACCTCTCTGTACTTTTATTTTGCCACCTTATGTGAATCTGTAAGTATTTTTTAAAAAGTTTAAAAATATCTCAATTTAAAAATTTAATTTTAAATTTTTTTTAGGGGGGAGTTGGTGGGGATTCGTAGGTGTTCACACTGACAGAAATAATTCCTCCCATTCTCCCATTTATTTTCAATTTCTACAAATTGTCATTTTGATGTGGTTTTTAGGAGGGGAATGGGATAAACACAGGGTCAACACATTATGTTTCTAAGAGGACTTGTTTGATGGTTTTAAACAGGGTTGTGACATTTGATTTTGCTTTGTTTTGTGTGATAGGTCACCCTAGTGGTTCTTAGAGACTATATGAGGGAAGGCAAGGCTAGAAGCAGAAAGAAATATTTCATTGATTCTAAGAGATATTTTTTTTTTCCATTTTAACATTTAAAAGGGATGTTTCACTGTAACTATTAACCATACAGCAGTCAGACTGTATTTGTTATACCTAACTCATAAGAATCAAAACTTGCCAAATAAGTGCCTGAAGCTTGGAACAAAATTGCAAAGACAAGAACACTCTTAATAAATGGTGTATCACCAAAGCCGTTGATAGAGGCTACATTGTGTGGAAAATCATGAACATCCAAAACTGAGTCAAAAAATGAATCATAAGAGTCAAATTCTGAATGGGAAGTTTTAGGAATACAGTAACCACGTCATTCTTTTATATTTGGTGGTTTTATGGGTGCACGAAAATGAAATATAAAAATATATCTGTGTAAATGTACACTTTCAATAAATATAAAAATTCTAAGTGATAAGAAAGCACTGTTTTAGTGTATTTTGCTACCTTTTTGCTTAGCGGGAACTAAAATAATGGTGAGTTGGGTTTTTAAAAACATTTTTTTAATTGGGGAATATTGGGGGACAGTGTGTTTCTCCAGGGCCCATCAGCTCCAAGCAGTTGTCCCTCAGTCTAGTCGTGGAGGGCGCAGCTCAGCTCCAAGTCCAGTTGCTGCCCTTTTCAGTCTTTAGTTGCAGGGGGCACAGCCCACCCTCCCATGCGGGAATTGAACTGGCAGCCTTGTTGAGAGTTTACGCTCTAACCAACTGAGCCATCAGGCCGACCCAGTAACGGTGAGTTTTAAAAGGGACGGCGTCCAGGCGAAGGATAATGCGTAGTCTAAAGTAGGACAGTGAGACAAGGGGAGGGAATTCTTGAAATACTAAGGAAAAATCCACTCAATTCGGTGAATTATTAGAGGAGGGGTAAAGGTGAACGGCAAGGAAGTCTAGGATGGATTCAAGGTTTCAGATTTGGGCAACTGAGCCGATGTAGTAAACGACCTGGGAGGGATAGGAGGAGCAGATTTGGCGGGAAGTTCAATTTTGGATAACATTGCGTGAGGAGCTTGTTGGCAATGTTGAAGGAAACGAATGAACGAAGACTTCGTATCTGCTTTGGTGGGACAGAATCCTGCGCCCGGTACTTGACCCGAGAGCCTGCGCATCTGCCTTGATGGATTCTGCTTCCTCGGAGCTGTTTGTCACAGGCCGGGTGGTGGCGTGGAGCGCCGATCTGGTCTGGGGGCCACGGCTAAGCCTAGACTGCCAAACCCCCGCCTCTCCTAGGACTTCAGAGTCTGGGCCACAGCGAGCCCCGAACCGCCCGCGGCTCTCGGCCGAAGGGGCGCGATTGGCTGGAGCTGCGGGAGCTGGGCCGTGGGCGGGCCCGGTCTTCAGAAACTGCTCAGCGATTGGCTAGGAGGCACCAAAAGAGGCCTCACTCAAACTGTTAAGAGTCGCCCCTCCAGGTTGCTGAGGAGTATTTTCACCTTGCCCTGACACTTAGTTAGACCATAAGCAAACTATAGTTACGTTGGTGAGTAAAGGATCCTCACAACCACACTATTCCAGAGTCGGGATGAGAGGAGAGCTGTGATTGGCCAATTTGCTTGGGCTTCGCTTCAGGACTGGCGCCTGTTCCGGGCGTGGATTGGGCCGCAGGGTTGTCAACCTTATCGGGTAGGCGTGGCCGGCACTAATAAAGACTGGTACTCGCGCGGCAGCTGCAGTAAGTTCCACCGCCGCTCTATCTGTGGTTGGTCAACTAGAGGCGGGACTGGGCAGTTCCGTCGACTTCAGCCGCAGCGTTTCCCTCACGGGTGTCTTCCCGCAGCCTCTGGAGAGAAGACGGACCCTCCCTCTGTCAGAGAAATGTGAGTTGACTCTAGTGTGGGGGGCTCGACACCTCCTTGCCAACTCTCACCCCCAGTGCTGGACTCTGCGGGACGGAAAATGGCGCATTGCAGCAGCTGCGGCGACGCGGGGAACCACCACCGCGCGCCGCCCCCAGACCTGGCCACCCTGGGGAGGAGGGAAGCACCCCACTCCTGCACCAGCCACAGCCAGCACCCCACGGGCGGAGCTGGGGCGCGGTGGTCCCACATTCATTGCACCTTCTCCTCTCGCCTGCGGTTCGCCTCATTCAGGTCTCGGTGTCGTGGAGCCTAGGAGAGGGAGAAGGTGGGGCATGGAGACAACGGGTAGGGGTCTCTTGTCGTCCGATTGAATCTGTACTTAGGGCTTCTGGAAAGACAGTCATGGATGCACCTGCCAGTAACTTGAGTTGCCCTGCAATCTCTGCATTTGTGTATGTCCCTCACTCCAGCTGTGAAATGTTACCCCCCCACCACCACCTTGGCGGTGAGCAAAACTCCAGAAACTTATCTGCCAGTTCTCTGGCGCCAGGTGAGCAGCTCAGAAAGATTCAGGAGGCAGTGCCATGTGGTTCCAAGCGGCCATTCATCTCGAGGCCACCCTTACAGGAGGTGTTTTCCCTTCATTGAGTCTTAGCCAGGTATTTGGAAGAGAAATAGAGCTGAGGATCCCCATCTTCCCCCAACACGTTCAATTTAGTCTCTGACCATCTTCAATCAACATCACCTCCATCCCAAGATCCCAAGGGAGAACTATGGCTAAACAAATGAAGTACCTCCCTGTCACGACCACAATATGTTTAACAAAGATTTTTATTTCTTATTATTGCCTGGAGTCCTGGCTTGGTCCTAGGTATATGTGTGTTGCTTCTCCAGTGACAAAAAGGGAAAAGATTTACTTATGTTACATAAAGGTTGTAACTATCCTGGATATTTTACTGCTGAGTGTTCCCAATTCTCAACCACTAGTATGTGGAATGGTTCCTTCAAATGCTTTATAACCCTTTAACTTTTTCGCTATTTGATTTCTGCAGTTTTAACTATGATGCTCCATGCATTTTGGCCAAGTCCTAGGATTCCATTTGTTTTTGGGGAGGAGGATCCTTCTCAGCTGACTGGTTCCAAGTAGCACCCATGTGGGATGAAGGGAAGGAGCTGGAGAAAGTGTGGTGACTAGCAGGGCATCATACGGTCTCTGACCTTAATCTTGTCATTGGTGCCACCATCCTGGACTGCTTCCAAGACCAAACAGTGGCTTCTACCTACTCACTGAATTTTCCATCCTTAGTCAGAGAACTAGACTGCTTAGCTCAGTAGTAACACAAGAGTCTGCTGGCTTCCATGGCTTTGTATCTTTCCTCCATTTGCCTCCTTGATGCCTTAGAGAGAAATGAGCAAGTGATTCCTTAAATTGGGATAAGTAGGTGTAGTCTGCTAGTATAGCTTCTCTGAGGTGTTATTCTCTATCTTTTTAGACTGAAAGAAATTCACTTAGGGAGGAGGAACTTCTGGGTATTAGTTCTATTTTGAGTAGTCAAAGCATTTCCCTTGTGGTGACTTTGATGGTTTAATTCCTAGATCATTTACTCTTGGACGGCTCCTCTGAGGTATGTCTTGTGAGGTTCTGCTTCTGTTTGAGGAGTTCATATTGTAATTTCTGTTCTCTATTAAATTTGAGAGATCTCCCTCCTGCTGACGGATTCTTCCTTGGAAGAGAAGTCTCATGCCTTAGGTTAGACTTTTGGAAATTCTTTAGGAGGTGAATTTAGCCTCCATGTGTTGGGACGTGGAAAGGAGTTTATTTTGAACACTCCACACTAGATTAACCCCTTCTAAAGCTAAGGGAAAGAGAACAATCACTGTGTGTAGTAGTGTAAACCAACATTTCTCTTTAGGACGTAAGGAACTAATGTAGTCTCCCGAGACTTGATGCCAAATCTAGAAAAGGAAGGGACAGAATGTCCATGATGCATGTACACAGAGGCCCATTTACCTTAGCTTGGCATTTGTTTATGCTCTTGGAACAGTTTCATAATTAACACAATTGCTTTAGGCCCCAGTTCTATCTAAGTGAAACCCTCATCTTCTCTGCCAAAACAAAGCAAGCAAACAGACCTGACTCACTCCAACTACAGAGGCTGTGCCTTTGGTGATTCTCCAAGTTTTCCTTACAGCAGCCCTGATAGACTAATCATTGCATGAAACATAACCAATAACTAGATCCCCTTAGCAGAGTTTGTCATCTTGCCCTTTCTTTTCTCATTTAGGCTTTTCAAAAAAGAGCTGTTTGGTTCATAGTCTTGTCCTGAGGGTTTAGTCCTTTTTACACATTTCTTCTAACCTGGATTGGAATTTTCCAGTTTGACTTCATGTGAAAGGTTTCTGATAGGGAAACACAATTTAGGCCAAGCCTGGCATATTTGTCCCTATAATCATTGTGCCAGGGGATGTTTAAGTTTGGGTCCGAGGGTGGCCCAAGCAAGATCTCTTGATGCCACTCTGGATGTCCCTGAGCTTCCTCTAAATGTTGTTACAAGATCTTTAATCTTTTACTGCTTGTCCCTGTGCTGCATATCCCTACTTGGTATTGCCAAGGAGCTAGAAGCCCTTCTAATTGCATATAGTAACACAATTGCCATGAATTTGGTGGTGTGGGGT
This sequence comes from Rhinolophus hipposideros, assembly GCF_964194185.1. Classification (NCBI taxonomy): domain Eukaryota; kingdom Metazoa; phylum Chordata; class Mammalia; order Chiroptera; family Rhinolophidae; genus Rhinolophus; species Rhinolophus hipposideros. The sequence goes on along the minus strand of NC_138055.1, from coordinate 23,759,010 downwards.
GAGAATATACTTGATTCCTTTCTTGTCTTGGGTACTTTGTGTACTCTGTCTACTTCTCTCTGCAGGTCTGCTCCAGCTCAGCCACCTACCGAAGGGGCAGAAGGGACTGCCCCAGGTGGGGGTCCCCCTGGCCCTCCTCCTAATACAAGTAGTAACAGACGACTACAGCAAACCCAGGCACAAGTTGAGGAGGTAGGTGGAGAATTTTTCTCTGAGAGTTTCCAAATCATAGACGTTTAGAAACTTCTTTGTTACAGAGGTGTAGCTAAAGGCTCTGGGGCGCAAGGCATCCCTTAGAGTTAGTTACACTGGTCGCTGTTCTTTCCTCTGTCTCTAGTGGGGAGCTTATCAGCTTTGTTTCTGAACCCCCCTCAGGTGGTGGACATCATGCGTGTGAATGTAGACAAGGTCCTGAAGAGGGACGAGATACTGTCAGAGCTGGATGACCGAGCTGACGCCTTGCAGATGGGAGCATCACAATTTGAGAGCAGTGCTGCCAAGCTAAAGAGGAAGTATTGGTGGAAAAACTGCAAGGTGAATTTTCTTATCCTCTCTCCCTTTTTCTTCCTGGGCCACAACTCATAGAAGGCAAGAAAACTCTCATTCCTTCCACCGTCCCTTTAGTGGTGCAGGATCTCTGCCATGCAGAACTCTTTCTTGGGAGGAAATCTTGAAAGCCTCTTTGAGCTGTGTTACCCTGAATTGGCCACCAGGGTAGGCTATAATATTCAGAACCACTGACTGAAAGCCAGTGATAACCCTGATGCTTTGAAAATGGCCAGTCAAGCTGCTTTTCCTCAAAGGACCGCTGGAAATATTCTCACCTGGCCCTTCCTGAGATACATCCAACATTGACACAGTGACTGGGCTAGATATACATCTAAATACCTGCAGCTTTTAAGAATGAGCTGAACACTTCACAATGAGAAATGAACCAGTTGACTAACGATCCAAAGTCTGCACCTCCCTTGGAGTTCCATTCAAGGCCTTCAGGCAACAGGAACTAAGGGAAAAGGAGCAAGCTGCAGACGGTCTGATGTTTCTGAGACACTTCAGCTGTGGTCCAGGGATTTGTTGTCTGTTGAGGAGCATGAGGGTAGGATCCTCCCCAAGAGGCCTGCAGGTGTACTGGGTGATGTTTGGGTTCTTGCACCGTCCTAAGTTCTCTTCCCACATCTTTAGTCCTGACTTCTTTCCTCTTTCCCCAAGTCCAAGGGCCCATTTTTTGTCAATGTTTCCGTAGATGATGATCATGCTGGGAGCGATCTGTGCCATCATCGTGGTTGTTATTGTAAGTAAGTATCGCTGAGGTTGCTGGTGGGGTGAAGAGGTGGGAAGGTCCTGGAGTCTTCTCCCAGCCCTGCCTGCCTGCCTGCCTGCCTGCCTGGGGAGTGGGGCTTCTCTGACTGAGGTATGGAGATCGCTGTTGTGGGATCATCACCTGGTTCGGGAGGGAGAAAGGGCAAAGACAAGGGACTTCCTTGATTGGCAAGGCTTCCTCTGTAAGATATTGTGGGAAGATGGTCCCTTCTCTTCTAAGGGCTCTGCTGTTTGTCACTGGCTTGGGCAGAGGGAGGCATGGGGATGGGATACCTACAACTGAAGGACCTGAATGTCTAGTAACTTGATGTAATTTGTCCTCTTGTTTTCTCCTGTCTCTCTCTCTTTTCCCTCTGGGACTTCCTGGTTCCTGTGTCCAGTCTACTTTTTTACTTGAGAATGTGTCACCCCTTTCCTCTTCTCCGTTGCCATCCAAACTCCTGTTCCTCTCCCTCCTGTTCTCTCAACAAACTTCCCCATCTACCTTCCTCCATCCTAGCCCAGGCTTCTCCATTGCCCATTCCTCCTTTTCTGTTGCTTTGATTTGCACTATGACCCTCAACACTACAAATGCTGCTCCTGCCAGTCTTGAAGTAACTACCTAAAGAGCAACAGCTGGCACCCCTCCCTACCCCCTTCTTATGTACTCTCAAATTCCTCCAAAGCCAAGGAAGGGGATGGGACGTAGCTGGGGTAACATGCCCAGGAAAGTACCAGGACTCGGGGAGGAGAAGGGTATCAGTGCCCATGACATCACCAGGAAAAACTAGGCCACTGGCAGGAGGAAACCGTGAACACCTGGGAAAATGGTGGCTCACTCAGGGCTACCCTGGTCACGTGGAGCTCTTCTCTTGTGCCAGGCCTGAAGAGGATCCTGGGTGGCCCAAAGTCTGACTTGGTCCTGGTGCAATACCCTTTCAGGAAGTAAAAACTGTTTTTGCAGTTATTTCTCATCTGTTAGTCTAAGATTTTCTACATCTTCAGGGATCTTACAGCCTATTAATTTGTTCTCCAAAGATCTGGAGAGCACATATTAATTGAGAAAATGTCAGAACTCTCATGCCCATCCTAGAAGCAGTCCTACAAGCTCATCACTGCAAGGGGCTTTCTGTTGTCCACATTGTCTGCAGCATTCTGTACTGTTCATGAGAGCACCAAATAATTTTGTATAGCCCAAGTTTGGGACTCTCAGTCAGTTTTAATTGTTGGCCTGAAGAGAGAATGCCGGTTGGTTATAGAGAAACAGGGAGTCACGGGCCTAATTTGAAAATAAGAAGCTCAGTGGAAGCTACGCTTGCACTCTCACTAAGGAGGGTCTCGTTTCTCCCTTCATGTTGATCAAGGGGTCCTCGGACTTTCAGGGACTCCTTCCTCCACACCACCTCTGTGTACTTGCCAAAGACAGGGATGAGGCAAGAGGTTCTTCTGAGGACTGCACGGTTCTGAGTAGTACCCACCAACTCAGCCTTGGGGTGGGAGGCAGGACAGGCTGTAGACAGGTGTGCTTGTGTATTGCTGTGCTGTCATGGGGCCCTCTGGTTCTGAGCCACGTCTCTGTTCTTCCTGCAGTACACTCCCCTTCTGAATTACGTATACCCCTCTGAGTTCCACTTTGCCTCCTTTCCTTTTCTCCTCTTTGCATGGTTTGTGGGTATAGATAGTGGAAGCTGAGGATGGGAACTACTCAGCCTATCTTGGGAGCCACTGCTAGGCTTCAGGGTAGGACATTGAATGGGATAGGCCCAGGGGTTAGGGGAGGCTGGCAGGCAGGGAACAGAAAGGGGAACACCCATGACCCTTTATTCCCTTTGTCCTCCGGTTCACAAGTAGGAAGAGGCTGAGGCCACCAAGCTGGGCTGGGTCTAGATGCTCACTTTCCATGCAGCAGCACTTCATTGCGCAAAATCATCCTTCCTCTCCTTTTGCCCCTGTTTCCCACATTCCCTTCGTCCTGCCCCAGGGTGGGACTGAAGAGCTGGAAGAAAGCAGTCAGTGTACCCTCTCACCGATCCCTCTCGAAAGTTTCCACGCCCCTCTGGGCTCCTTGCCTAATGCAGGGAGTCACCGCTGGAGAAGAACCACCACTGTCCTCGATGTGTCCCAAGCCTGGATCAAATTGGCCCTCTTGGCCCACCCAGCCCTGTCACAGGAATTACTTCCTAGGTTTCTGTCTCTTTGAGGTTCACCAAACATAGCTGGCTTTTTTCTTTTGGGAATGTTAGCCCTTCTATTTTCTTTCTCACCCCACCTTAGACCCTCTTCTGTGTCTTTGCTGTCCCCCTTCCCTCCTACCACCCATGTGCATGAGCAAATATGCAACTAAACCCTGGGACTTTGCAGTCAAATGAAGCTGAGCTTCCCACATCCCTTTCTTTGGTTTGCTGTGAAAAGATGTGGGGTTTCCACTGTGTGTCTGTCATCACCTCTTTGTCTTTTTCCTAACCCCAATCTCATTCTTGTATAGAATAATAACAGCTGTACTTCACCAAAGGCATGTGACATATTTACCAATTTCTTGTATTCTGAACACAGGCAAAAAATACAAATTCCTACCACTACACTGACTTGGTTGTTACTTGGGTTAGACTATCTGGGGGGGCGGGGGGAGGAGGGGAGTGTTGTTTCTTTCTGGTAGTCTGATGTTGCTTTAGGCCAGAAGAGCTGGCTTATGTGTGCTGGATGGTCTTGAGATTAAAGATCTCTGTGTTAGCAGAGGAAGTGGTCTCCGTTTTCTGCATTCGTACCTGAGGCAGCCCAACTCTTCCAGGTGCGAGGAAGTGACAACAGGAAGTTGAGTGGGCATCTCACACTGACAAACAACTGTAGGTTTTCTTAGACATCTCCTATCTACCTCCTTCCCTTATGCTGAGTTCCACCTCGTTGATTAGGCAGATTTTAGAAATGAATAAAAGAAATTTCTCCCTTGCAGCTGAGGGAGTGAGAAGTTTGTAGGTATCCTGAAATACCCGGCGACGGTCTGAAGGAGCAGAACCTTAATTGCATCTCCAGGTTACACGGAGCAACTAAGATGGAACCTTAGGGCTGCCTTTGAGGGCCTCCGTTTCACACCTTGAACACTTTGCAGCTAGGCTTAGGGACACAGCTCAGCTGGGTCCAGAGTTAGAAAAAAACAGAAAAGTGGAAAAACTTTGCCTCTGAGGACACAAGGGGCTTTTATTTGGACAGAGTTCAATATGTGCGTTTGGTGGCCCACCCCCCCACCCCACTGCCCCTCACTTGCTCCTTTCTTAATTTCTTCCCATTTTCTTTTCCTGCCACCACGCCTCAGGTCTGTTAACCTCCACCCAAACATTCTGCCTTCCTGCTGCCCTCTCACCTCTTCACTGTTTTTGTGTTTAGCCCAGGGACACAATGAAGGTAGAGGCCTACACATGTTCAGAGCCAGAGCCAGTGCTCCCGTGATCTGTGATTTCTTCATGCCTTTCTGAGCTCCGGGCCTGGGCTTAGAGTCCTTCTGGGAGCACGTGACTACTCTTTCTTTTTACTCTGAGGCAGGATAGTGGCTGCCCAGAGGGCCTCGGAGTCTTGGCAGACTTTGGATGATGTAGCTAGGAGAGAACAAGAGGAACAAGGTTGGTTTCAGCTGGGGTAACCCCAAGAGCTGAGGGCTATGGTTGGGGGCTGGCTGGAACTCGTGATGCTTGGGCTTCACCCCTGGTCTGGGTGGAGAGGTGGTTAGAGGAGGCTGATCTACGAGTGAGATGGGTCAGGGGCAGAGCTGAGGGCAGCCAGGCTCTTACCTTGCCATCTCTGAAGCCCCAGGTACAACAGTGCAAGAAGGAAGAGACTGCTGGCAAAAAGGACTCCAAAGGCCATAGTTCTCTGCCCTGTAGGTGAGAGCAGTGTGGGCAGGAATCAGTGGGCAGGATCAGCTCTGAGCCCACACCAATAAGCGGGACAAAGGAGCATGTGTGAGTCCTGGATTGGGGAACTCATATCAAGTGTTCTCTCACCCAGGAACTGGGCACACCGTAGCATTCATGCTTGTTCAAGGTTGTTGGATGCTCGTGTATTCAGGTAGATTTCTCTACCTCGTCTCACATCGGACATTTTTTTTTTTACTGCTTTGCAAGAGAGATTTATGTTAGATTAGTTTTGACAAATTAGAATTTTGTAAATATGTGAGGAGTGATGGAAGCTGAGATAGAACCCCAGTTTGGGGGAAGCTTACTGCCCAGTGCTCCTGGATGTTTGTATTCTAGGTGCTGATTCCTTCCTCTTTAAAACCTTTCAACGACATTCTGTGGCTTGAAGGTCCATAGGGATCTGCCCACTAATAGCAGTGGAGGGTTTAAGGCTGTAGGGGAATCAGGCTGCCTGTTTTTCACATTTTCTCTTTTACCATTTACTAGGTAGGTGACCTTGGGCAAATTGCTTAACATTTGCCAGTTCAATCATCAGTATAGTGGGAGTCATGATAATACATGGGATCATACATCTAAGTGCTAGTACAGTGCTTGATTCATGTAAATGCTCAATGTAATGACCTCTCAAACTTTAGGCCACCTCCCCTTTTTCCCATACATCTTGGCTCTAGTTGTGCAGTTCCCCAAATCCTCTTTAGGCTGTTTCATATTTGGCTTTAACATGTGCCATTCTTTCTCTCTTGGTGTTCCCTTTCCCCCGAGCTAGCTAACTTGGTTCGCATGTCTCCCCCACCCTCACCCCCAGTCATCTTCCCTGACTGCCTAGTCAGTCCCACCAACTGGACTGAGTTCCTCAAGGGCAGCGTCAGGAATTATTCAGCCTTGATCTCTACCTCTCAGCACATTGCCTGGTGCCCTGGCACCTGGGGTATACCAAAGTCTTGGGATGTGTGGTGGCAGCTATGGAGGCTGCCACCTTGGGAAAGAAGAAGCTGGGAAGCAGAACAAGACAAAAGATGAGATGAAGGTAGGAGAGCTACAAGCCCAGGATGGAGGTGGGGAGAGGAGGGCACGCCAGTACCTGGTGGTGAAGCCCAGATGCTGGCCCTAAGGGGCTCATCCAGGGAAACGTGGGTGACCTGACAGGAATAAGTGGCTCCTGCAGAGCCAGGTTCCGCTGTCAGGGAGGAGGAGATGCTGTAGGTGCCTGCCAGGCTTTGCCGGAGGCTGGAGAAGGAGGCATCAGAGACAGGAACCGGGGCTCCCCCCAGCTCCTCTCGGGTCCACGTCACAGTCACATCCAGAGGGTAATAGCCAGCAACGTTGCAGATGAGCGTGGGTGGCAGAGCTTCATTTGCCAAGCTCAGTCGTACTTTAGGGGAAGCTGGAAGAAAGAATGAATAAGATTCCCGAGCCATCAACAGGAAGAGAAGCCTAAAGCATTTTCTTCTGCTGAGAGTGAGATAGGTTGTGGAGGCTGAAATTTCATCCTCAGTGGAGTGCCAAGGGATGGGTGAGGTCCACTCTGCATGCAGGCCAAAAAAGGGTACATCTTTCACAGGTAATTGAAAAACCATAGTAAAAGCAACTAAAGGTTGGCTTGCTTCTGATGTGAAGCCAGTGATTTTAAAGGGTATCAGTAATGCAGTCCTCCTGGTCAGGACCACTCCCACTGTCCCTCCTTGGTTTGCTGCTGCTCCTTTAGGATGTGGTCCAAAAGGACTGGGGAGATTGGAGACAGCTAACCAGAGCAACAGGATCCTGGGCTGGGTAGTTTTTCTATGGGCGTATCATGGAGTCTGACAGGGACAATCTGATACCATCTGTGCTTCTAGGATGGAGATGGCGTTTAGATTGTGGGAATGCTATCTGCCTCTCAGGAAATGCCCTTATGTTTGGATTCCATTCTGGAAAACACTTCCAATAGGCATATCCCTTCCCTTCTCTCCCAGATAACCAAGTCCTGCCCTCACCTTGGACGTGGAGTTGGATGATTTGTTGAGCTTGGTACAGAGAGGTGGTGATCTGGCAAATGTAGGCCCCTTCATCCTTCAGAGTGAGGCTGGACAGGGTGAGGGAGGCATTCCCCGCCATGAGTTGCTGCTCAGGCTCTAGGGTAACGCCCTCCTGCCTGACGTGTTCCTGCCCCGAGGTCCAGCTGGCCACCAGCTGGCCACTGCCCTTATACTGCAGCCGCCACACCACGCTGGTGAGGTCCAAGCCTGGTGCCATGGAGAAGCCGCAGTGCAGGGAGGCTGAGGACCCCAGCAGGACACTCAGGGATGGGGTCCGTGTTGTCACCTGGAACTCCACTGTGTTGAGAGAAAGAGGGGTGATGGCGGACTTCTTCCTCTTGAGGTTACCTGATCTCTGAGCTGTGGGCATGTTGTGAGCATACACTTCTGCCTCCTCTCCTGGACAGTAAGGCCAATTGAGCTCATTTCCCAACAGGTGGAACCACAAAGAAATGGGGCTCTGGAAAGGCAGTGCGGCATATGGGGTAATCTTAACTATTTTGGAGTCACCCCTGGACAATCTGATGAAAGGTATGGACTTCTCACCAGGACAATACACGTGCAAAAGTAGGGGTTATTGTTGACTTTCCAGTAAGAACCACTGGGATAGCAGAAAAAGGTTTGGAACCCTGGTTCTTTGGTATAACAGCTCTGTGACCTTGGATAAGTCACTTAGTATTGCCAAGCTCGTCTGCTGAAGGCAAGGCTGTTGTGAAGACTAAATAGGAGTAAGAGGGTAAAAAGCACACAGTGATAGTATTTGTGCCAGACATGCTGAACCTAAATCTATTGAGGAAAACAATCAGACAAACCCAAGTGATGGGATACGCGCCAAGACAACGGGCCTGGGCTCTTCAGACATGTCAGTGCTGTGAAACACTGTTCTGGAGTAAAGGAGGCTAAAGGCACAAGACAACCAAATGGAATGCATGATGCTGTTTGAATCCTGGACTTAACAAAACCAGAAAGCTATAAAGAACATTGTTGGGGCGAGTGGAGAATTTTGAATTTGGACTTTGACAGTATTATTGTATCAATTTTAAAATGTTAATACTTAAGTATGACTCTCAGCCGTGTAGCAAGCAGTTGGTGGGGGGAGATGGGAACGAAGTGCCCTGGCAAATATGTTCTTAAGTTATCGACATACTACACCCCCTTATTGTTTGCACCACAGTAGACCACTGCCCACCTTGGTTTGTTGAGGTGATGGTTTTGTGAGTATGAAGGAGGATTATCCTGGTCTTTGGTTATAAACTAACACGTGCTATACGTGGCAGCATTTGGGGTGAAGTGTTAAGATTCCTGCAACTTTCATTTAGTTCAAGGGGTTTATCCATTTATGGAAAGAATGTGGCAAATGGTATAACAATTGGTGGACCTAGGTGAATGATATACAGGTGTTCATTATATTATTTCACCTTTTGTAGGTTTAAAATATCCCCAAATAGAAAGGGAATATCGAGCTATGCTAGGACTATGAGACCTCTTTTCTAACGTAGCAGGATAAATTTAGGTTGAAGTACAGAAAGGTCAAGTGTTCTGGAGCTTTCTAAGGATAGGAGGGTAGCCCCCTAATCTTAATTGGACTTGGTTGTCTCTTTTTGGAAGCAAAATATTGGAATCGATGAACTCTGGAGAAACCTAGTATCATGTCATGGTCTCAATTTCCTGTGCCCTCTGGGATATGCTGGATTGGAAAGGGCAAGGACCAGGTTTTACTGATAATGAATTACTGATAATGAATAAATTCTGTATCCCTGCGCTTTGTGCTAATCATCTTGAAGCACCAGACCAGGCTGGCTTTTCACTGGGAGAAAATTGGTGCTCGGTTCAATAAGACTACCGAGAACAGCATACATGAATGGAGCATTACATGCCTTCTTTCCTCCAGCAACACAGTGAGGAGAAGATTATCCCCATTTTGGGTCTTTTGGAAGAAAGGACCAAGGCCTACTGGACACCCTGAGATCACTGATGTGGAGGGAGGTGGACTTGTTCCCTTTCTTCTCCTATCCCCCCATCTCTGACCACTTAAAAAACCAAAACTTTCTTTCTGCGCCTTTTCATTTTCTCACCTTCAGTCTGCACATTCCCCTGGAGGCCCGGGGGTACTTTCAGCGTGGGATGCAAGACAGCCCCATTGTCAGCATCCCTGAGAGTCTTCATCACCATGGAGATACTAGGTCCCCCTCCAGACACCTGCACGTTGGTGATGAACCACGCTGCTGTCTCAATAGTGGCCTCTTGTCTGGCCTGGAGATAATAACGGGAGATCTCACAGGTCACCTCCTTCCCACTGCAGTCAGCATGGAGCAAGGCCTCAGCATGGGGCACCTGTACCAGGTTCACTGTGGGAGAAAGATGGCACAGAGGTTCAGTTGGATTGAGAACATGGGAAGGAGATGTGGGTGGGGATACTGGGAACTGGGCTGTCCTAGTGGAGGGATCCCAGAAGGACTGGGCCACGGTGGACGCTCTTACCTGAGGCCTCAAAGGTAACAGGTGGGTTGTCTTTGGCCCTTGTGTCCAGTTGGAAATCGGTGAAGCCCTCCAGGGAGCCATCATCCAGCACTGGCACCTGCTTCAGCACCAGCAAGGCCTTCGCCATGTTCTCCTTGCTGACAAAACCTCCACGGTGCCCGCCTTCCTCCACCCAGAAGCAGTCCAAGAGCACGTCCACTGCCCGCCACTGCCCTGCTGCAGGGAAAAGGCTGGGCTGAAGCTTTCCCCTCCTGTCCAGAAAGTCATTTCTGTACTGCCCTGCCCCCAGCCCCCAAGTGTGGTCATCAAGGGGTAAAAGTTGTCTTCCAGGTCCTAGCTGTCACGGTCCCTCTCCTCCAGTCATCTCCCAAACCAGCTTTCTGGGAAGCACCTGCCATCCAGGTACGAACTTCTTGGTACCAATTATTTAAAGACCTGGATTTGTCTTGTTCATAGGGGTTTATGTTTTTTATTTCCAACCACCGAATAAAAAACTATCTCCTCAGTCAAAAGGAATTCTCAGCTAAAACAAATAAATAAGCAAAATTGCCATCGAGAGAGGAGATTGGATGTTTGTGCGGCTGTGGGTGTTGGCAGCCATCTTCTCAGCTTTGGAGCCCGCCCACAGGTCTGCTCTGCTTTCGGCCATTAAAGGTGTGCTTCCCTCCCCCACCCGCAGGTCGCCTCCCAAGTGATTTCTTAGCGGGGAACCCCTTCCTCTTCTGCAGGTGTCCCTTCTCCGGTAGGACAGCAGCCCCTACCACAGCCACTGCCGAGGCCCCTTTTCTTCATTTGGCCTTTTCCCCACTGTTCTCAGCCTCTCTCCCCAACACAACTGGTTCTCTACGTCGTCAGCCATAGAGCCTTTCTCCTGTTGGGCTTAGAAGGCGAGTGGAAGCCACCTGTCCCTTTTCCCCTTCTGGAATCTTGGGGAGGGCGGCTACCTGGTGCTTCCTTAGCCCAACCCTTCCCTGCAGCTTGCTCCCCACTCACCGGTGTCTGCTGCTCCCGAAAGAGCCAAGCAGAGCAGCAGGCACCACCCCTCCTCCGTGCCCATGGGGGCTGCTCTCAGGCCCTCCTCACCGGCTGCTCTCCACAGCCTCCCTGCTTGCAAGGTCCTGGCTACAGAAGAGGAGTCTCTCCAAACATTGCTTTTTCTCGTCCTCCACCTACTTCTCTTTCACTTTCACTTTGAGGAAGTGATACTGCAGCTGCCTTTGCTTCTGGGTGAAGCCGTTTGTTGCTGGTACCAGAGTCCTGTTCACTGTTCTTTCTTCACACCACACACCCCCACCGCCACAAAAATAATCCCCTGCTGATTTCAAGACCTAACTTCAGTGCAGGCATCCTTTTGCTCCCCACCAGCCCCCAAGAAATTGGAGATGTGGGGGAAAGGAGGTGGGAGGAGGAAGGGAGAGACTGAAGCCTGGAGCAGGTCCCCCCCATAGCTTGGGGACCTTTATTCATTTCCTCTTTCCCCCTTGCGGGCGGTTGGGGGGGCAACACAAGTCTGCATCCAGGAAAGCTCCTCCCTCCGATCCCTGATGGGAGAGCTGAGGTTGGGAGTGGCCTGCCTCATGAGTGGAATTTCAGAGAGAACAGGCGAGTGGCTGTGTTTGGCAGTCTGTCACTTTATTTTGCCGAGTTTCTAAATCAGTGATAGCACGCGCAGCTTTTGTATGTGTAAGTGTGCCTTACAACTGGAAACCCAGCCCTTCTGCAGCACAGGGGTGAAGCTGGCACATACTGCTTCCCACCGTCCACCTCATTCCCATGTGTCCTTGTCACTGCCAATCTCAAAAAGGCACTTTCTCAAGTCTATACAGGAAAGGGTCCTGATGAGAGCAAGGTGCTGAAATTGAGGGTTCCAGGTTTCATTGCCTCTATGTTGTCAGTGAGGTGGGATTGAGGCTAGGACCTCACTGCAGTGCTGACCCGCTCTGTGGAGTGCTGGCTCAGGAGCAGGAAGCAGGCTCTGGTTTTCGGTAATCCTCCTGGATGGGGATGGCATCGCCTTCCTCCTCCCTGGGGCAGCTGTAAGGAGAAGCCTCCGCAGGCACTCCTGGGCTTCCTTTGTCTGCAGAAAAAGTTAGATGAGTCTTGGCTGGTGGTGGTCTGGGGGGAGGGTGAAGAGAGAAGAGACAGCAAGGAAGGTACGCTTAGGGAGGACTTTCGGGAGGACCTCAGCTAAGAGGAGAGGAAGAGTAGGCAGTAACCAGGGTTGGTCAAGATGAAGCTAGGGAGGCTTCCATGAGGTTCCAGGCATGGGTGCCAGGGCTGAGAAGGTGGGGATGGGGCCGGGAACAGGTCTGGTGACCTGTATTTTGTCTCTTACTTAGTCCATGTTTTCTTTGTTGATGGAGGAACAGGGCTCCGACCATGATGAAAACAAACATTCCAGAGAGGACCACAAAGATGCGGATGCAATCGGAGCTGCACAGGGATCTCTGGGCTGTGACAGGCAGGGGCCGTGAGGGGTTTCTGGGGAGGGCCTAGCCCTTGACTCCCCTGATCCCGGCTTCCCATCACCGCTGCCTCTCTCCTTCCCCTCCTTCCTCCCCCATCCCCAGCGTTGGACCAAGTCCTTTCCTCATCCCTAGAGTTCCTCTTTTTATTCCTACTCGCAAGAGCTTTCTGGCTGTCTTTCCTCCTGGACTCTCCTGTGTGCATTCTCTCTGGGGGTGGGGAGAAAACTCACGTGGCCATTGGGTTGAAAGAGCTGGGGCAGGCAGCTTTATGAAGTCAGCCAGAGTCCGCATGTGCCGGGCTGTCCTGGCCTCTGGTAGCTCTGGAAACAGAGGGTGAGCAGCCACCCACAGGGAAAGGCTAAGCTGAAGGCCTCAGAGCCCCAAGAGGTGCTGTTTGAGATGGGAAGGCAGAGACAGGCTGACCAAACAACTTGTGGGGATGGGCATGGAAGTGGGGGTGTTGGTTAAGGGGGACCCTTACCCCAAGTGACTGGACAAAGCGTTGCCTGGGACTTACTTTCGGTGTAAGGGAAGTGGGTGGGTTGTGCATGTGTGCCCGGGCCCTGCGATGGACGCAGGGTCAGCAAGGGGTTTGGAGCAGGGTCACACTCGGTACACTCCTTGTCCCTGCACTGCCAGCCCTTGGGGCAGGCACACTTGGCATTGGCGGTGACCGTGCAGTTCCGAATGAGATGACCTGGGGACAGGAGGTCAGAGGAACATAAGACACTCAGGCGGCAGAGACATGCAGGTCCACTTGCTAACCTGTCTCCCAGCACCCCTCCCACCCCCTCCCATAAATCTGGCCCCTCCCTCACCATCACCCAGTGCCTCTGCCATCAGTATTGTTGTTAAGAGGAAAACTTGGACTTTTAGAAAATTCATGGTTCAGAAATGGACACTATGAAAGGTAGAAACAGCTTGCATGATTTTCTCTTGACTCACTGAGACTTTCATAATTATTGAACCATAATATTCCCTTCCTGTCACTCACCACTCCCCTCCCAAGAATAGCCACTCGCCTGACTTCCTAACACCATAAATTAGGGAATTGTGTGTGTACTCATTTGGGTCTGGCTGCTTTTACTCAATTCTTTGTGAGATTAATCCATATTGTTGAGTGTAATTGCAGATTATTCATTCTCATTGCTGTGTTCACGCTACCCTATTGTGTGACTATACCATGTTTATTTCTCTGTTCTACTTCTAATGTGCATTTGGGTAGTTTCCAGTATTTAGCCATTAGGAATTATGCTATCATGGTCTCTGATGTGTTTTTAACTTTACTAGAGAGTTACTTGATTACGGACATCCTTTGCTTTTAAAATAGAAATGTTATTCAAGTGTAGAGGTCGGGTGCTGGGTATCTGCCAGTCAGTTATACTGCGGGTGGAGGGCGTGAGGAGCGCTGGACTGGGTTGGTTCACAGGTGGTTGGCTTGAGAAGAGGAGGGTGATGGGGCCGGGGGACAGCAGCGTCTGGATGTGGGCCAGACTTGAGCATGAGCCTGGTGGGGCTTTAGGGCAGTGCACTCATGGAGATCCAGGGAGAGGAGCATGAAAGGAAGGTGGGAGGATGCCCGAGACTGCCTAACAACTCTACCAGTTTGCCTTAGCGTTTGCCGTTTGTCGGGCAAGGGAGAGGGACACAAATTCCTTTTTCTCATCCTTATGCGCCTCTGGCCTCTTCTTTCTGAATTCTGACTAGTCGTGCGATGAGGATTTGGATTCCTGTGGCTTGCCAGGAATGGTGAGGTCACTTGGATAAGGGTCCATAAAGGGAAGACCAGAGAGGGGAGGGGGACGGCGTGATGGAGAGGGAAAGAGGTAAGCAAAGGAGAAGACCGGGAGGGGCGATCACGTGGAAGGGAAGAGCTAGAGAAGGGACGGGGACTGGGTAAAAATGGATGAAGTGCCAGTGTTTTCAGTGATGAGCACCCAGAGACCCGAGAGTTCTCTTTACCATGTGTCATCTGTGCACAAAATTCCAGGCTGATTTCTGGCACATTCCCATCTTACAAATGGAAATACTGAGGTCCAAGAGGACGGAACTCATTCAGCCTCCCCCCAACCCCTCCCCCAGAGTAGCCAGGTGCTGCCCGAGTGCTTTGGGGAATCTATGGGCTGTGTCTCAGGGAAGGATCATGGATTGGGCTGGTCTGGAACATAGCAAAAGGAGTATGGATTGGCTCAGTACTGGGAAAAGGCCTTCTGGTGGCGCCCACAGAGTGAGTGGGGCAGGCGTAGACCTAAAAAATGTCCAACCCTGCTGGGGTTGATGCCAAGAAGAGGAAAACATCCATTAACAATCATTTTTAAGTTGAGTGGACTGAGGAATATTTTTTGTGTATTTCAAATGTTGCTGTTTGATTTGCAATGGCGAAACCGCTTATTCAGTTAATTTTTAAAGAAGAGAGCATTAAAAGGCCTAGGGAGACCAAACACATTTTACAGGCAAGTAGTGGATTAGCTTAGTGAAGTAGTCCACAAGTGTCCTGCTGGAGGACATTTGTTCATAGGGGCCACTTTAAAGTCTCTTACTCTATGTATGCTGACTGACACATGGTTTCTGAAATTCTAGCTAAAATGGAGAAATAATAAAAGAATTCATAACAGCTGCAGATGTTATAATTCTTAATTAAAAACAATGAAATTGCAAAATAAGAAAAACACAGCCACATGCATATTCATTTTCCTACATCGGCTTTTGTGCAAAGAAAGATTATTATCTACTGGCTGGTGGTGTTATGTCCTTAAAAGATGGATTCCAAGTTCCAAATAAATGTCCACTTCAAACCCAGCCAGTTCAGAAGTGGGGGGTTGCTGGGCTGTAATCTGGGATCCTGGAGCCCCTTGCCCCTTTTTATTGTCTTGATGCTGGCCATTCTGAGCAGTCCCTCAAATGTTGCTTCCCCCTTCCCTGAAACACCAGAGTTCTCCCCATCACATCAATATACCTGCTCCCAGGGTGCTCCATTCCCAGCGTTAGCTCCACTTGCTGTAGCCTTGAAGTAACTGCAGGTCCTACGCTCCCTGCTCTTTGTTCTCCACACCCAGCTCTGCCACCTGTTCCCCCAACTGCTCCCCCATCTCACCAGAGTTACAGTGCCGGCAGTTCTCACAGTGGGGCCGTTTGTTGGGGTCTGGTGAGAAGGAGATCCCTGGTGTACACGGGTCACACTGAGCAGCCTTGCTGTGCCCATCACAGTGCTTCTTTAGGAATGTTCCTGTAAGCAGAGGTCCAGGGTCAAGGCCCAAGGAAGACCGCTTCTCCGCCCTCTTCAAGGTGGTGTCTCAAATGCTACAGGATTCCTCTCCTTGCCTGAGCTCAGACTCGCTTTCTGTGGCCCTTCTCCCCAAACCCAGTTCTCTCTCTCCCGTACTCACCTGCCCCTGGCAAGGCCTCCTCTTACCTGGCTTACAAATCTGGCAGCACCATCCTCCCGGAGCCCAGTACTGCTGCTCTGAACAGATCTTGGGGGTTGGGATAGCTGAGAGGCCCACCAGCATCCCCAGAAGCCACAGCCAGCAGGAAAGTGGCCAGGCCATGGCTCCTGCTCAGGGAGCTCTTTCTGCACTTCAGTTGCTGACTGCTGGCCTCTGCGCTGGGTGCCCTTTCCTCCTCTTGGCACCTCCTGGGCAGCTGCTGCAGGTCTTCTCTGCGTTGCCCCGCTTCAGGTGGCAAGCTGACCTTTGATGGCAGTTGAAGCTCTGTTGTGGCTGTTTTTTTTCTTTCTCATAGCAGCAGCCTCCTGTCCCTGCCCCCTTTCCGCATGCTGCATGCTGGGGAGAGTAATAAAAGGGCAAACTGTCAGAAGACCTACTGCTGCTCTTCACAGGTGCCCCCACCGACCTCCAACTTCTCTGTTTCCGTCTTCTCTGTCTCTCTCTCGTTCTCATGAAGAATTTAACCCACCTATGCCTGCCTCGTTGACAAAGTGTTGGATGTGCACGGTCACCTCTCCTACTCACACGCTTGTACATAGTATGCCCACATCACCGCCTGTTCGCAGTGCACAAGCTAATCTGCATGGCTCCTCTCCCATCACCACAGAGGATCAGCTTCTTTTATCACAGAGATAAGCAGTTTAGAGAAGGAAGGGGACCCAAAACTGAATATCTGAAACTCTTGGGGTGAGATAAGTTTTAGAATTCAGAATTTTTCAGATTTGGGGAAGAAATTAACACCACAGGACACCTCACGGGGCTGGGGTAGCACTCATATTCATGCACAGCATTTCTGCAGTGAAACGATTGAATATTTAAGTGGGGTGAATAATGACTAACTGGTCTTGCATCCAATGAGATCTGGTTTTACGGCCAAAAGAGTTTGCTATGGAATTGTTCACAGTGGCGACAAGGGGTGAAACCTGTGTGCTTGGAGATGACGTATGATCTCATTTCATCTTCCTGCCACCCTGTGATACGGGTATCACCCACTGCTCATGTGGCCTTCCCTTCTCCCTCCACTACTGTCCTTATCCTCCCCTCCCACCTCGGACTGTGGGTAACTGGTGTCCTGGAGCACCTGGGGCATCTCTTCCAGCCTTGGGCACTTGGGATTAGAAGTTGATACCTGTGGGTCATCTCTTCCCTATTTCTGTGGTTCTCTTGGGAAGACAGGTTTGGGGACATTGGAAATAGGTGGACTTTCCCTTCTGGAACACATGGGTCAGACAGCCACCCCCTCCTCTTTCCTGGAGGACTGAGGCGTGTGGTGGTTCATTTCTCCAGGCCCTATTTCATTCAGGGGCTTTGCAGTTGTTTCCACACTGCTCATAAAATGTCACACCCCTGTGATCTCACTTGTTAGATCTGTTCTCTATCTCACTCTTTGGTTTCCTTTCTCTTCATTTTTTCCATCTTCCTGTCTTTCCCCGACCCCCTCTAGTCTTCAGGAGGGTCCTTTTGTGTGAGAAACCACACATGGGTGCGATTTGCCTTTTCACTATCCCTCAGGGTGCCTGAGTTTCCACCTCAGAGAGTGTTATCTTTGGGATCTGAGGATTTTGCTGTCACTAACAGCCCTGCCTCATTCCCAGATCACAGTCAGTATCGCCACTGTTCATCTTAAACCTCAAGACTGCTGTGGGGAGGTGGATGAGACCCTAGAGGAATTAGAAGGAGGTGGGGACCTTTAGAGAGAAACTTGGCCCAAGGGGGAATTGGAGGATGCTGAGAAGACTATCAACCTTGATTAGCCCCTGAGCTGCTCACCCACGTGAGGCCTGTGTTCTCTGTGCCAAGGCCCCATCTCCTCGCTTTTTTCTTTTTAATTAAAAAAAAAAATTATTGGGGAATAGTGTGTTTTTCCAGGGCCCATCAACTCCAAGTCGTTGTCCTTCAGTCTAGTTGTGGAGGGTGCAGCTCAGCTCCAAGACCAGTCGCTGTTTTCACTGTTAGTTGCAGGGAGCGCAGCCCACCATCCCATGTGGGAATTGAATGGGCAACCTTGCTGTTAAGAGCTCAAGCTCTAACCAAGTAAGCCATTGGGCCGCCCCCACCCCTCTTCTAATCACTTCTCCATGGGGGAGAAAGCAGGAGCAGGGTCTGCCTGGCTCTCTTGGAGTACCCCTGGCCGGGAGGAGAAAAACCAGGTTTCTGAACCTTACTCTTCTTTGGGCAAAAGGAATGACCTCATCTCCTGCCTTCTTGTGCTGTTTGCACAACTTCTGGTGAGCGTTGGCCTGTCCTCGGCTGGTTCCTTGGATGGTCCCTTCCTCTTGTCTACAGGCCCTGTGAGTGCAAGCTGCTGACCTCTCCCTTAGAATCTCCCACCGCTTCTTTCCCTTTTGGGGTTCAGCTGCTCCCCACACCTGGGTGGCACAGAGATATACGGTCTTTTCTGAACAACTCTCTCCTTTTTTTACGTCTCCAGAGACAGGCCCACAGAAGCTTCTCTTTTGACGACTGTCATTACTTTTGAGAGGTCCTGACCAAACCCTAAGTCTGGAGCACTGACTGTATCCTGGATATCAGCGGCAGGGGTCACCTGCTCCTTAATATCTAGATAAGATATTCCTCACCTTCCAATCAGGCAGGTGTTGGGCAGAGTGGGGAGGAGGTGGGGCTGTTGACTGTCAGAAATCCCAGTGGGTTGGGCATTATGGTCACCTCTCATTCTGATTCTTCTTTCAGCTGAAGTCTGTTCTTTCCTCTCTGCTCCTGGCTGTTCCCTTACCTTTGCCCTGCCATAGGCCCCAAATTTGGGACACAGGGCTTTCTTGAATTTTCCTTCAAACTAACTGTAAACAGAAGGCTGTTAGGTGTGGCAAAACTCTGAAGCTCTCTATATCATAAGGATACAACTACAACTTGCATTTTGGATTTTCTTGTTCTCAGTGGTCTTTCCACCCCAGAGATTGATCACTGGCCTAGCTATCCTACAGGGCAGTAAGGGCACGGACCATCTTGCTGACACCTCTCTCCCCTCCCTCCTTTTTCTGTCACCGGCTGACTTTCAGAAATCTTCTGTCAGACAGCATACCTCATCTCTCTTCAGCCCCGAATCCCAAAATCAGTCTTGGCCCTTTATAAATCTATAACCAGTCAAAGTACTCGGCAGAACTAAACTCTCTCCAACACCTTTCCTTGGAAGGGAGTTCTGTTATGTCACATAGGTGTGTCAGAAATCACTGTTCGTGATTCTTATTAACCAAACCCCTTAGTTTTCCTGGCCTCCTTTGTCTCCCAATCCATTCCTTCTTCCTCCACTCCTATCTCCTGTGATGACCCTGACCCACCCTGGCCCCCACTGCTTTATGTCCTCCTTCCCAGTGAGCCTTTAGAGACCAGCTGGGCAGGGTAGTAGGGTGGGCTGGGCTGGTTAAGGAGGGTCTGGGGACTCACATCCCAATTCTGTAATTTGCATTCCTGGGACTCCCAGTCTGGGTCTCCTGGGAAAAAAGACTGTGGGCATTTTTCCCCATCTCTGATCACTTTTCAGTATCTCAGCCACAGCTCCTAGTGTCTCCTAGCATGTAAGGCACTCTCTAAATATTAGATGGTCCAGCCTCAGCCTTATTCCTTAACAGTTCTATCCACAATTATAAAATTGAAATTTCAGGGGTGTCCAAGGCCACTTTGATCTGCTAAATTCCACTCTTCATTCATTTGACAAGTATGTATTGCATATCCATTCTGTATCAGGTACCAGCTAAGTAATGGGACACAAAGATGAAAAAAAAACCCAAAAAAGCCTGTGGTTTCTGCCCTCAGAGTTGATGCACCAGTGAGAGTCACTCATTGATCAAATAAAATAACGTCAAAGACAAATGTCAAGTTATTAGTAATGGCCATTATTGCAGCACCATGACAGGGAGAGTCAGAGTACAATACACCGCGTTTCCCCGAAAATACGACCTACCCAGACAATCAGCTCCAATGCGTCTTTTGGAACAAAAATTAATATAAGACCTGGCACATTATATTGATTGTATTGTATTGTATTATATTATATCATATTAAAGACCTGGTCTTATAATAAACTAAGATTGGGTCTTGTATTAATTTTTGCTCCAAAAGACGCATTAGAGCTGATTATCTGGCCAGGTCTTATTTTCAGGGAAACACAGCAGGTGCCTGTCCGCTGATAGGGAGAGTTGAGGTCAAGGGAGTGCTTCAACCAGAAAGCAAAGTTTAACTGAGTTATTTGGGGTCTGACCGCTGTCACCTGGAGAGTGGTTTCTTCCTTTGTTTCTAGACACCACTCTATTCTTCCTTTGACCACTTCTCTTCTTTGATCAATGATAGTTTTTCTTATATACAGATTACATAAAATAGGGAGGATCTGTTCCTTGAAGACTTGGTAGAATTTGTGTGTGTGTGTGTGTGTGTGTGTGTGTGTGTGTAGAGTGTAGCTTTTTTGATCTGATTTAATTCAGGTTTTCAGTTTCTTCTAGAGTCAGTTTTGGTAGGTTATATTTTTCTGGTAGATTGTCTATTGAATCTGTTTCAGATTTATGGGCATAAATGTTTAAAATCACGATAGGTCTGTAGTTATATTCCCCTTTTCACTCCCAATATTGTTTATTTATCATTTCCTTTTATTTCCTCGATATGCTTTGCCAGAAATATGTCTAACTTATTAATTGTTTCAATGAACCACATTTTGTTGTGTTTTCCTATTATTTCCTTGTTTGCTGTTATATTTTACACTATGGTTTGATTTTTAAATTATTTTCTTCCTTTTACTTTCCTTGGGTTTATTCTGCCATTTTTTTTCTAACTTCTTGAAGTGGATGCTTGATTCATTAATTAAAAATTTCATTTTCTAATATATGCATTTAAGGTCATAAACTTCCTTCTGAGAACTATACTATGTCTCATAAGTTTTGCTATATTGTATTTTCATTCTTTCAGTTTATTTTTTTCATTATTATTTATTTTTGACCTGCATATTTTTATAAGTATATTAAAAATTTATGATCTATGAGGGTTAACATTTTTCCTTTTTATTAATTTTAATTTTATGTAATTGTGGGCCAGAGAATGTTATCTGTATGTGTAATATGGCAGGCAGAATATTGGCCCCCCAATGATATGTACATCCCTGGAACTGAATATTATGTTACATGGCAAAGAGGAATTAAAGTTGCAGACAGAGGGGCTGGCCGGGTGGCTCAGGCTGTTGGAGCTCCGTGCTCCTAACCCCAAAGGCTGCCAGTTCGAGTCCCACAAGGGCCAGTGGGCTCTCAACCACAAGGTTGCCAGCTTGATTCCTAGACTCCTGCAAGGGATGGTGGGCAGCGCCCCCTGCAACTAACAACTGGCAACTGGATCTGGAGCTGAGCTAAGCCCTGCACAACTAAGATTGAAAGGACAACAACTTGATTTGGAAAAAGTCCTGGAAGTACACACTGTTCCCCAATAAAGTCCTGTTCCTCTTACCCAATAAAATCTTTAAAAAAAAAAAAAGAAGTTGCAGACAGAATCAAGGTTGCTCATCAGTTGACCTTGAAAAGGGGAGATTACCCTGTATTATCTAGGTGGACCCACTATAATAGCAAGAGTCCTTATAAGTGGACGAGAGAGACAGATGAGAGAGACCTAGAGAGGTGGCAGCATGAGAAGGGTTCAGCCTGCTGTTGCAGACTTTAAAGATGGAAGAAGAGATCTAGGAGCTAGGAATTATGGGAGCCTCCTCAGGAAGCTAGAAAGCAAGGAGCCTGATTCTCCCCTGAAGTCTTTAGGAAGTGATGCCGCCTGCCCACACTTTGGTTTTAGCCTAGTGAGACCCATTTCAGACTTCTGATGTATAGAACTCTGGTAGTCAGTTTGGGTTCTTTGGCAATTTGCTACAGCAGCCGTAGAAAACTAATACATATACATCCTCTGGCATTTTTTTTGAGATTTACTGTGGCCTAGTAGGTGGCTGTAAATGTTCCATGTGTGCTTGAAAAAATGTATATTTCTGATTCAGCGGTCTCCAAACTTTTGATTTTATACTTCGTTGAGAAAATGATTTTGAGCATGTATCCCCAAATACGTATATATGATATTTTATTTTATTTATTTATTTTTCAGTATACAAACAGGGTTTATTAGTGATACTTTCTCGGGGAAGAGAACAGACTTAGTCAAGGTGGGAGAGAGAGGCCTAGCTAGCTGAGGTGAAGGGGAGGGAAGGGGAAAGAGAGAGAGAGAGAGAGAGAGAGAGAGAGAGAGAGAGAGAGAGAATGAGAGACAGCGAGACAGAGAACAAGAGCAATGTACAAGATTTTAAAATAAATTATATTTATAGATTATATATTCAAATATAAATTCTATATATGTGTATATAGACATTTAAAAGGATAAGATAAAATTACACAGTCACATAAAAATATAAAAAGGATTAAAGCTGGGGAAAACAATATTTAAAGATAATATTTTTACTTATTTACAATATAAAAGATCATTTTGCTCTCATTAAAATAATATATAACATTTTGTACAATAAAATATATTAATAATATATTTATTAAGAGCAATGAACAATATGATTTAACGTGTTTCATTATTTTTACAAAATCTTGCTTCAATACTTTAAGTATATGTAGTGACTAGTAGAGTTAGGTAAATTCAACTATTTGGTTTTAACGACTGACTTAGATGAAAAAGGTACTCTAGGTCAAACTGTTTCAGGTTTGTTTTTTAATTTTTAATTGTGAGCCCATCTTCAACAAGTCTTTCCTGTTGGGATCTGCAGTGGCCCAAATTAAGGGTATGTACCTTTAAAAATGGTTTTGTAGTTGATTTTATCAGACATTCTAGGGATATTACTGACTTGAGACCAATTTCTTTGCTATTTTCTTGAGGGCAGACGAGGTTTCCCAGCCATGATAATATAAATTTGAACCCTAAACCTGGATGAGCATAGGCGTTAGTTACACATTTTCAAGATAATTGTTTTCTCTGTCCAGAAGGCAGACAGAGACAGATAAGCTTCCTTTTTGAAATGGCAATATGTTGGTCAGCGGATATTTCTCGATTTCCTTTACAGGTTTCCAGCTTATGTGAGAGGGTGTCTTTTCCAATTTCCTGTCTGGTGGGGCCCAAGGTCTTCTCAGGGGAATCCTGTGGGGTTAAAACCTCAGCGCCTAGGTAACCAGAGCCCTTCATTGGCTGCTCATGCACTCGCCCCAGTAACTTCCAGTTCTGCCTGCTTCTCTGGCACCCGGGATTCTCCTTTCTTAGTTGAGAGCTTAACTCTTCATGTAGAAGAATGTCATGTAGCACTTCAAGGTGTTTGTTGCAGGGGTTGGAAATCCCATTTCACAGGGCGCTGTGTGGCCTTCTCCTTCCTGAGCACTCTTTCTTTCTCTTTCTTTTTTAGGGCTTGTTGACTCGTGATTTTATGTGATAGGTGGTTTAAAGAATTAATTCTGGTTTGAGATAAAGCTAATTTCTGAAATCAGACATTATGTAAATTGACATGTGTATGGTTTGAATGCTGACTATTGAGGTTTTCTGACAGTCACATAGCCAGCAAAGGGTAAAGTAAAACCAGTGAAGGGAAATTCTCAAAAAGACACCAGGGGCAGAGAGATACAATGAGGATCTTGGGCCCCAAGCCCACTGAGATATGAGGATCCTGGGGTAGGTGGAGAGAGCGTGGCTTTTAAAAACACCCAGATTGGTGATCCAAAAGCATCCCTGCCAGTTATTGCCTGGATCGTCTCAGGTGAGTCCCAGAACCTCTCTGAATTGAGCCTGTGTCTACTTGGGGATAGTGTCACATGCTATGTAGCAGGTTGGGAGAATTAACTATAACAATATAAATGAAATGCCTTGCGTCCTTTGGGTACTCAATAAATGTTCATTTCTGCCCTCCTTTTCTTGATGTTTGAGGATGCAAGTTCCAAGAAATGGGGTTGAAGGAGCAGCCAGTTCACCTGGGCACTAAACCAAAGGAGCATGAAAGAGGCAGAACAACTCGCTAACCTGAACAAGCTGTGCATAGGCATTATGTCTGCTCCATGTGTTGTTCATACTCAGAGTGTTCTTCATAATATAGAAAAGAGATTTTGCAAGGGATGGGGGATGTTTCCCCTCGTGGTGGGCTCCTGGACCCTTCCTACTTACTCTTTTCCTGAGTGATTTCTCTTGTCCACCCAGATGAGTGAAGACTGTGCACACTACCAGTCTAGGTCTATTTTATGGTCTTCCCTGCAGGGAGAGGCAACTCTGATTTCCCCAAACTTACACCGAGTGTAAAGTACTATGAGTCCTATGAATAACTTGCCTTCATTTTCCCTCTGGCCTATGGTAGTGTCCTCTGAGCCCTACCTCTTAGGGCCGGTTTACTTCCCAGGGGTGTGCTGGAGCCAGCTAGTACTGTGTAGCCAAAGCCTGATTGTTAAATTGTCAAGAACTTTGTCTGCTGGTTACACATTGGTAGCTTGGAATTGGCTGTGGTGGGAGTATTTACAACCACGTAAATCAGGAAGTGCTACAAATCAAGGGGTCCCCACGCCAGAGAGCTGGCTGTATGTTTACCACCACATCACTTCTACTTACTTACTAGGGCTGGGCCCAATGATTGTCTTTAGTCCTTTTATGGTTCTTGGGGAAGCGGTGTTCTTTCTTATCTGGGCCCCAGGCCCTCTCTGGCTTCTAGATAGAACTACTTGTGGTGAGCCCCTGTCTTAACTATTGCAACCAGCTTAGGATCCCAGATTAGCAGAGCTAGAAGAAAGTTTTCTGATCCTGTGGGTTTATCCCCTCATTTTCCAGATGTCAGAACTGCCGGCCGAGCAGGTGAGATGACTTGCTCCTTGTGGCAGAGTTGGGAGAGAAGCCAGGTCTCCTGAATCTCAGTCCAGTGCTGACTATAGCACTTCCAGAGCCAGACACATATTGGGTGCTCAGTACATGTGTTGGACTGAGGTTATACTTGACAGTACCTTCTGAGCTCAGCCTGTAGACTTGTCTCCTCTGCGCTTCCTGTATCTTTTTGCTGCCTATCTCAAGGAGACTATTCCCTGCCCTTTTGCTCTATGAAACTGTCTCAGTTTCTTTCTTTTTTTTCTAAATTGAAATTTAATTATACAATATCTTCATATCATCTCTTTATAGAAAATTAAACCAGTAAAATCCATTAATTCCACCAGTAGTTACATACACGAAGAATTCTTACACATGTGCTCCAGGAGACACATGCAAGAATGTTCACACACTGCTATTTGTAAAAGCAAAAGAAAAAGAAAAAAAAAGAAAAGAACCTATAGGTCCATAAATAGTAGAGAGAATAATAAATGTTGTATATTCACCCAAAGGAATAGTTTAGAGGAATGATAATGATTGACCTATATGTAATCACATACACTACTATACATGGGCCTCAAAAACATAATTTTGTACAACAATGTGAATGTAATTAATGCACTGAATTGTATGCTTAAAAATAATCAACATGGTAAATATTATGTATATTTTACTATAATAAAAACAAACAAATAAATAAAACCATAATATTGAATGGTACTGAGTGAAAGAAGCAAGCCACAGAAAAGTACATGAGTAAGATTCTATATATATCAAGTACAAAAGCAGGCAAAACTAAACAATTTGTAGTTCAGAGAAACACATAGGTAGATGTTAAGGGCTAGAAAGAAAAGTTAAGGGAGTGATAGACTCAACCCAGATTCGCGCCCCCTGTTGGGGAAGGAAAGGAAGGTATGATCAGGAAGCGTCTAAGGTTCTGCTGACTTATGACTTGAGCATGGGTTTTCATACTGTTATTTCAATATACTACTTTGTTTATTTGATATAGTTCACAATAAAAAGTTTTTAAATATAATGTTAATATATTTATTTACATAAATATATAAATAAAATGTCTGATAAATTCAACTGCAAAACCACTTTGAAGGAACATGCCATCACGTGGGCCACCAAGTACTCAAACAGAAAAGCCTTGGTAAAAATGGACTCATGATTCAAAATTAGAAACACATCTGAAACAGTTTGACCTAGAGCAACTTTTCTTCTAAGTCAGTTGTTAATAGTAGTCACTGTATATAACGTATTGAAGCAAGGTTTAAAAAAACATAATGAAATACATTAAATCACATTGCTCTACCTAAATATATTAGTACCAAATACTGTTATATTGTATAAAATGTTATATATTAATATTTTATTGAGAGAAAAATAATCTTTTATATTATAAATGAGTAAAAATAATATTATCTTTAAATATTGTTTTTCTCAACTTTATTTCATCCTTTTTTATTTAAAAAATTAGAAGTGAAAATGGGAAAAAAAATTGAACAGTCGTAGATAAGAGTCAAATTCCCTCTGGTTTATCTCTTCTCCCCAGCCTTAGTCCTCTCCCTGCTTCCTCAGAGGTAATCACTGTTTTAGATTAGCAAATATTCCTCCAGAACTTTTTCTAAACAAACAAATTATATGTGTATATTTTATTATTTAAGTGACGTTCATGGCCAAAATAAGTGAATATCTCCTCTCCTTGTTAGGCTGTATGTAATAAGTAGTTTTATGCATATATATATGCATACATATTTTGCATATATATATATACACACACATATATGCATATCACACACACATATATCAGGAAGTGAAAGTTTAGAACTCCCAGAAACAGACAATGATCAGCAAAAAATCAGATGGATTTTCCCAGCAAACTCCCTTTTATTTTCTACTTAAAATATTATTAAGTAATAATCAAACATTTCTCACTCTGATCTCAGCCCCTCTTCTACTGAGGACCCTCGACTTGATTTTCTCAGAGCTGGGAGACCCCCTGTCTCCAGAGGTGGCGAAAAACCTCATGTACAGCATGTACTACTTTTCCCTGACAAGGGGCGTACCCCCTCTCTTTTATACCTGAGATGATTGACAGAGAGGACATTTAATTTTGACTTCCCTTTTCTTTTTTGGGACATGGTAGGTTACCTCTATTTTCTAAAGGAAGTATTACACATGCCTGAAGTAATTCTTCTAACACAGAGCAAGAAATAAAGCCTGAGGGACAAATCATGCGTTGGTTCTCTCCACTTGTTAAAAAATGATCTCTTGGAAATGAAATAGTCTAAGCCTGGCAATTCTTGTTCTTAGGTGCTTTTTTAAAGTCTGTCTTCTTCTAGATAAATAAAGGATTGTTAATAGGCCTAGCATCTCAGCCTGCCAAGAAGAATTCTCTAAGAACCCCAGCACAGTTGTGTTTGGGGTTTTGTTTTATTTTTTTATAAATGATATAAAGCATTATATGTGTGTGTGTGTGTATACATATATATATATATATATATATACATACATATATATATATGAGAGGATATATATATATCCTTCTAGAATTTGCTTTTTATGTCTTGGAGTCATTTTATATTATGTATATAGAACTACTCGTTCTGTTAAATAGAGAATAGATGTATGTAGGCTTTTTAGCTATTCTACTATTCACGAATACTTAGGTTTTCCCAACATTTCACTATTACAAATGGTGTCACATAAACATTTTATACTTCCCTGTGCATGTGGGGTTGTCTCTTTAGAATAAATACTGGGCATTGGACTCACTGAGTCATAGGGCATGCACATTTTTCATTTTAATAGATGCTGGCAAGTTGCCCTCTAAAGGGGCTCTACCAATTCACACACCCACCAGCAGTGGAATGAGAGCACATATTTCCTCACATCCTGCCAACCTCTCATATTAGCTAACCATTTTTGATAATCTAATTGAGGGAAAATGCTGTCTCGTTGTTGTGTCAGTGTACTCCCTTTGATGACAAGCATCTCTGCATGATCATTGGCTGTTTATATTTCCTCCTTTGTGACGAATGACTTTTTATCCTTGTATCCCTACCCGTCTTCTAAAGTCCACTCTCGGCTCTTCCCTACAAAAATACTCTCGTGACCCAACCTGCAGAGCCTCTGCCAATCCTGTGGATCCCTTCAGATGTTTGTCGTCTGCTCTAGGGGCTGAGAAAAGCTTCTTTGTGGCAGCGGAGGTCATTCTGTCCCCCTTTTACAAACCTCAAGAGACTTCAGACCTGCAAGGAAGTGGTACCCCTTACCTCATTTTTAAGATGGCAGTTGGGACTTGAGTAGCCCCTAGACCCCTCTGCTTCGGCACTAGACGCTTCCCTGAGATTACTCTGACCTCCAGCCCAGACTGAAGGGCTCGTTGATACATGTTGGCTCTTTTTAATCGAGATAAAATTCAACGTTTTAACCATTTTAAAATGTACAATTTAGTGGTTTTTAGTATTTTCACAAAGTTGTGCATATATCAACCACTAATCTAATCCAGAACATTCTGTTCTCCCCTAAAAGAAACCTCATCCCTGTTAGCAGTCAGTCACTTCCCCTCCTCCCCATCTCCACTAATTTATTTTCTGTCTCTATTGATATTCTTATTCTCAGCATTTCATATAAATGGAGTCATATAATATGTGGCCATTTGTGTCTGGCTTCTTTCACTTTAACATAATATCTTCAAGGTTTGTCCATGTTGCAACATGTATTAACAGTACTTCCGTCCTTTATATGGCTAAATAATATTCCATTGTATGAATATACCACATTTTGTTTATTCATTTATCAGTTTATGGAAGTTTGGGTTGTTTCCACTTTTTGGCTCTTATGACTAATGCTGCTTTTAACATTCATGTACAAGTTTTGTGTGAACATATGTTTTTAATTCTCTTTGGTTTATATAGTAACTCTATGTTTAACTTCTCCCCCACCCCCCTTTTCTACCTCCCCCCCCCCCCCCCCCGCCCAGGTTCAAGCCATTGTTTTCAGTCTAGTTGTGTAGGACACAGCTCCCTGGTCCACGCTGGTATTATGAGCCTTGTGCTCCCCCGGCTGAGGCAGTTGATCTCTGGTCATCGGTCGGCCACTCACAGCAGCTCTCGGCAGCTCTCACTGGCTGCTGGCCGCTCATGATGTCTGCCAGCCACTCACGCTGGTCACTGGCCACTCATGGCAGCACACAGTGGTAGCCCATGGCAGTACACAGCAGCCCATGGCAGCCCACACTGACCTCTGGCTGCTCACGGCAGCCCAGCTCCAGGGAGAGCCGTTGTTCAAACTCTTAGCTATAGAGGGCGCAGCTCACTGGCTCATGTGGGAATCGAACCGGTGACCTCAGCATTAGGAGCACAGCAGGCATTCCAACCACCTGAGCCACCAGGCTGCCCCCCCCTTTTTTAAATTTTTATTGGGGAATATTAGGGAATAGTGTGTTTTTCCAGGACCATCAGCTTCATGTCCAAGTCGTTGTTTTGTCAATCTAGTTGTGGAGGATTCAGCTCACTGGCCTATGTGGGAATCAAACCAGTGACATTGGTGTTATGAGCACTGAGCTCCAACCACTGACCCAACTGGCCGCTCACCCGTGGCTCAGCTCCAATCTCAAGCCATTGTTTTTCACTAGCCCATGTGGGAATCGAAACAGTGACCCTGATGTTATGAGCACTATGCTCCAACCACTGAGACAACTGGCTGCCCCTATGTTTAGCTTCTTGAGGAACTGAAAAATTGTTTTCCACAACTGAACCATTTTGCATTCCCACAAGTGGTACATGAAAGTTCCAGTTTCTTTACATACTTACCAACACATGTTAATTTCCATTAAAAATTATAGCCACTGTAGTTGGTATGAAGTGGTATTTCATTGTGGTTTTGATTTGCATTTCTCTAAGACTAGTGATGTTGAGCATCTTTTCATGTGCTTACTGACCATTTATATATCTTCTTTGAGAAATGTCTGTTGAAATCTTTCTCCCATATTTAAATTAGATTATTTGTCTTTTTTGTTGAGTAATAAGAGTTTTTTTAAATAAATTCTGGAAAATAGACCCTTGTCAGATATATGATTTCCAAATATCTCCCCATCCTATGGGTTGTTTTTTCACTTTCTTGATAGTGTTCTTTGATACACAAAATTTTAAAATTGATAAAGTCCAATTTTTCTGTTTTTCTTTTGCTGCTTGAGATTTTTGTTATCATGTTTAAGAAATTGTTGCCTAATCCCAGGTCACACCTGTTTTTTCTAACAATTTAATAGTTTTAGCTCTTACATTTATTTATTTGCTCTATTTCGAGTTGATTTTTGTATATGATTTGAGGTAGGAGACCGATATCATTATGCCAGTACCATACTGTTTTGATTACTGTAGCTTTGTAGTAAGTTTTGAAGTCAGGAAGTGTGAGTCCCCCTACTGTCTTCTTTTTCAAGATAATTTTAGCTATTCTGTGTCCCTGGCATTTTCATATGAATTTTAGCTTTATTTCTGCAAAACAAGGCAGTTGGAATTTTGATAGGGATTGCATTGGCTCTGTAGATGAATTTGTGGAGTGTTATCATCTTATCAATAGTAAGTCTTCCAATCCATGAACACAGGGTATTTTTACTTATTTAGGTCTTCTTTAACATCTTTCAATATTGTTTTATAGTTTTCAGCATACCAACCTTGCACTTTCTTCATTAAATTTAATCCTAAGCATTTTATTCTTTTTGATGCTAATTATAAACAGAATTATTTTCTTAATTTCATTTTCGAAGGAGGCAATTGTTTCCTCCACAGAGTTGGAAGGTGATGCCATGGGGTGTAGGTGTATTCATATTACATCCTGTGGACCATTGCATGGGTTACCAGTGACTTATCTGAAGTCACAGATGTAGAGTTAAATGCTGTGACGCAAAAGGAAACATATCTGATTCATCTTTCGTACACTTCCTTTGCTTCTGACAGCTCCCTTGACTGAGAGAGGAAGAGAGTGTGTTGGTGGCAGGGACCTCCGTCTCTCTCACAGCTGCTTCCCCTGACCCTTCTCACTTTCATGGTTTTGGAAGCACCTCTGAAGGCATTCCTGAGGACAGAGGCTGTGGCAACCTTCTCTGTTAACTGCAAGATGGGCTGGAATCCTTCCTCCTTTGATGGGCATCATGCCCATAGAGGAATGTTGACAGTGACAGGTACAGGCAGGGTCTTGGAGGCTGGTGGGGCAAGAGGAGTCTGGGGAGGGAGTATGAGGATCAACCATATGGTGAAAATCGAAGTGGAGCACCATTCAAGGTAAATCTGTACGGCCTGGACCATGTCCAAGACCGTCTCTCCGCCCGATCACTTGTTAGCAGGGCCGGTGGCTCAAGCTGTTAGTCTTCTTTCCACTGTACCATGGGGATGCTGAAACTTATCTCACAGGGTGGATGTGAGCAGTCATGTGGTAATGTGGGGGAACACCCTGCACAGAGCTTAATGCAGAAGGTGCCAGTAAATGTTCCTGGGACTATGAGTTGATCATCAAGCCCCTTTTTATTCTTGGGGTTGGGGCAGTGTGAGAGCTCAGGATTCCTGAAGTGACAGGGTTCATAATAAAGGGAACGAGTGGGAAAATCCAACAGGAGGAGGTATACGGGAGACATATGGGACAAATCTCACCTTTACAAGAGCTCATAGTTAGCAATAGGAACTTTAGAATGGGCAATGTGGGAGCTTCTGGGCTGAAGAGACCCTATTACATCTTTATGCCAAAGGAATGGGGCAGTCTGGTTAGGGATAGTGGTAAGAAGCAGGCTATTACAAGTTTATGTGTTTTGATATTTAAGGGCAGAGAAAAGAAGTCTATGCATAGTTACTGAAATTTTAAACAAATGTTAGCTTATTAAAATAATCAATTTCAAAATCCAGTTTTCCTTGTTTTTTAAGTTCAAATTATAAATTGTTCTATTCTGAATCTAATAAAAATTTGAAAATATTACTTGTTTTTCTTTAATTTCAACCTATAGATTTTATTTGACTATTTATTATATAATATAGTAACAGAAAGACAATGATCTTCACTTTTGGGCAGCATTTCTTTTATTGTGGTAAAGTACACATAAAATTTATTATCGTAACCATTAAGTGTTTCGTTCAGTGGTGTTAAATACACTTACATTGTTGCGCAACCATCACCACCATCCATATCCGTGACTCTATTCATCTTGTAAAACTGAAACTCTATACCCATTAAACAAAAGCTCTCCATTTCCCCCTCTCCCCGGCCTCTGGCAAGTACCAGTCTACTTTCTGTCTTTATGATTTTGACTATTCTAAGTACTTCATGTAAGGGGAATCATGCAGTATTTGTCTTGCTGTGACTGGATTACTTCACTTAGCATAATGTTCTCAAGGATCATCCGTTGTAGCATATTGCAGAGTTTTCTTCCTTTTTAAGGGTGAATAATATTCTACGATATGTATACACCACATTTTGCTTAACCATTCATCTGTCAATAGACACTTGGGTTGCTTCCACGTTTTAGCTATTGTGAATAATGCTGATATGAACACTGTTGTGCAAATATCTCTTTGAGACCCTGCTTTCAATTCTTTTAGATAAATATCCAGAAGTGAAATTGCCAGATCATATGGTAACTCTATTTTTAATTTTGAGGAACCATACTATTTTCCATAGTGGCTGCACCATTTTACATTCCCACCAACAGTGCACAAGCGTTCTAATTTCTCCATGTCCTCGCCAACACTTGTTTTCTGGTTTTTTCTTTTTTTTTGGATAGTAGCCAAAGATTTCCTTTTTGATCCACTGGTTGTTTAAAAGTGTGTTGTTTAATATCCACAATTGTGTGAATTTCCCAGTTTTCCTTTTGTTATTATTCCTAACTTCATCCTGTTGTAGTCAGACAAGGTACTTACGCATGATATCTGTCTTTTAAAATCTATTGAGACTTCATTTATGGCCTAACATATGGGCTATCCTGGAAAATGTCCCATGTGCACTTGAGAAGAATGTATATATCGGTTTTGTTGGGTAAAGTGTGTGTATATGTCTGTTAGTTGGTTTATTTTGTTAAATCCTCTATTTTCTTCTGTCTGGTTGGTCATTATTTTGAGTAGGATATTGATGTCTCCAACTATTATTGTAGAACTATTTCTCCCTTCAATTCTGTCAGTTTTTGATTCATGTATTTTGATGGTCTGTTAGTAGGAGTATAAATGTTCATAATTGTTATATCCTCTTTCTATGTTGAATTTTTTATTAATATATAACGTCGCTTGGCTCTTGTAAATTTTCTATTTGAAGTCTATTCTGTCTGATTCCAACAAGACAATTGGAATTTTGATAGGGATTGCATTAGATCTGTAGGCAAATTTACAGAGTAGTTTCATCTTATCAATAGTAAGTCTTCCAATCCATGAACACAGGGTGTCTTTTATATAGCTACCACTGCTCTCCTTTGGTTACAATTTGTATGGAACATCTTATTCCATTATTTCAAACTTTCAACCTGTTTGTGTCTTTGGATTTCTGGTAATTCTTTTATAGACAGCATATAGTTGGATCATGTGTTTTTATCCATTTTGCCAATCTCTGTATTTTGATTGGAGTTTAATCCATTTACATATAAAGTAATTATAATAAGGAGGGACTCCTGGCATTGTGGTTTTGTTTTCTTCCCTGTTTCCCTGAAAATAAGACGTAGCCAGACAATCAGCTCTAATGTGTCTTTTGGAGCAAAAATTAATATGAGACCTGGTATTATATTATTATATTATATTATGTAATTATAGTAATTATAGTAAAATAAGACCAGGTCTTATATTAATTTTTGCTCCAAAAGATGCATTAGAGCTGATTGCCCAGCTAGGTCTTATTTTTGGGGAAACACGGTATATGCCTTACAGCTTTTTGTCCCCCATTTCCTGCATTCCTGTCTTATTTTCTGTATAGTTGATTTTTGGTAGGTATTTATATCCCTAATTTTCTTTATCCATATTTTATAGCTTTTTGTGGTTAGTATGGGAATTACATTTAATTCTAAGGTTATAATACTCTAGTTTGATCTTATACCAGCTTAACTTAAATAACATATAAAAACTGCTCCTTTACAGCTCCATCTTCTCCCCTTTTCAGTTGTTGATGTCACAAAATTACATTTTATGCCCTGCGTGCCCCAAAACATAAATTAATTCTTTAAATGCATTAGTCTCTTAAATTATGTAGAAGGCAAGATTTGGAGTCACAAACTAAAGTTACAGTAATATTAGCTTTTATACTAATAATTGTTTTTTTTTCTTTAAATGTGTTGGTCTCATAAATCATGTAGAAAACAAAAACTGCAGTTACATACTACTCATACTACTACTTCTATAATTGCCCATGTATTTACCTTTATTGAGATTTGATTTCTCCCTACAGCTTTGAGTTACTGTCTAGTGTCCTTTCATTTTTCCTTGCAGGACTCTCCTGAGCATTTCTTACATGGCAGGTCTAGTAGTCACAAACTCTTTCAACTTTTGTTTATCTGGGGATATCTTAATTTCTACTTTCCTTTTGAAGGACAGTTTTGCTAGACATTGTACTCTTTGTTGATAATTATTTTTCTTTTAGCATTTTGAATGTATTGGCCTATCTTCTGGCCTTCAAAGTTTCTGATGAAGTATCTGCTGATTTACGTGTGTGCGATGATCTGCTTTTCTCTTGTTGCTTTCAACATTCTCTCTTTGTTTTTGCCCTTTGAAAGTTTGATTATAATACATCTCGGTGGGGTCTCTTTGAGTTCATCTTACTTAGAGTTCTATGAGCTTCTTGGATATTTATATTCATGTATTTCATCAAATTTGGGAGGTTTCCAGCCATTATTTCTTCAAATATTCTCTTTGCCCCTTTGTTTTCCTTTTGCTTTTCTGGGAGTCCTGTGATGTGTTTATTGATCCTTTTGATGGTGTCCCATCAGGTCCATTGGGCTCTTCAATCTTGTTTTTTCTTTTTTTTCTTTTTCTCCCCCTCTTCCTCAGACTTGATAATTTGTCCTATCTTCAAGTTTGCTGATTCTTTCTTCTGGCTGCTCAAATTTGCCTCTGAATTTCTCTAGTGAATTTTTCATTTCAGTTATGTACTTTTCAGCTCCATAATTTCGTTTTGGCTTCTTTTTAGGTTTTTTATCTCTTTGTTGATATTTCCATTTTGTTCACACATTTTCTTGACTTTCTCCACATCTTCCTTTTGTGACGGAGATGCACATATGCCTAGCTGTTGCTTCAATTTTGCCTTTCTACCTTTCAAACCTCACATACATTTTTCTTGTGGTGAACCCCAACCGGGAACCATAAAGGGAGGGATTTCCAAGAAATGTGGTTTCTTCTTAGCTAACCTGACATAGTAAAAAGTCACCATGTTAATTCCAAACATTCCTGGAGTTAAAAGAATACCTGTCCACTAAGGGAACAGTTTTACTATCTCAAGTGGACAATATATGACCGTGATCTGTGATTATTATCTCAAGAAAGCTAAAGTTGTCTATTTGCCAGAGATTTGAGGCTAGGATGCCACACGTGTGGCCCATATACATCTAGGTGAATACACTAAATTCCCTTAAATGTTTTGAACTCTATAAATGTGATGTTTTTGATTTTGTGTAAGTCTATACTCTTCTGATGGGTTTAGATTTGCATCCTGACTTCTGGATTGAAATTACACTCTTATTAGAGTACAAGGAAGTCTGGGATCCCCACCCAAGCTGTAGCTACTCTTGGTAACTCTGCCTAAGTGAATATTGGATCCTTTCCTTATTCTTCTTGTCTGAGTGGGTCACAACTCTAGTGATATTTTAGTGACATCCTCTGCATACCTCTGCGCGATCTGCTCCCAATCCTGCAATCATGCCAATGACTCTGAGCACGGAGTGAGGACCCTGCAGGGTCCCAGGAGTAACTCCTCCCAGGAGTGGAGAGCAGAAGTGTGTGTGCTACATTCACCCAGGAACAAGATCTTTACAATTCAAATGACATATGCAGGGCAAACACCAAGGAGTAATGTGGGGCTCAGAATCACCACTAGGGAGAGGACTCAAGTCAGCAAGAACCATACACACGCTTTGCATTAAAAAGAGCATTGAAGCCTCCCAGGGGAAACTGGGTGTGGGCTTTGGGGCCAATTGTATAACCGGGAGCTTCAAGCTTTGACTCAGTGGGAAAACTCTTCTTTGCTCTCCAGTCAGTGCTTGATTTGAATGGAGGCAGGATGCTTGGTGTTTCATCTGTCTGGACTTTGGGTGCCCCCTTGTGGCAGAATAGTGATTATGGTTTTCAGAGGATCCCATGCCCTCTCAGGAACCCAATATTCTGGTTCCAAGACGATTACTACTATTAAAACACAAGGACAGAGGTGCCAGGCATCTAAAATCCCTGTAAAGTTTTCCTGCGTCTGCAGAGCAGGCTGTGTTTCAGCGAGTCTTAGGGATTTGGGGAAGCCCCTCAGGGAGGGCCACTGATACAGGCAGAGGGACTCAGTCCCAGGGACTCCAGTCCATAGCTGTTGAGGAATCTGTCTTTAGTATAATGCAAAAGAATGCACCAGAGCGTTGTCTGATCTTAAAAGCGCCTGTATTTTCCAGGCTATTTTATCCCAGAGTCTAGACTAGTGGTTCCTTACTTAACTTTTTTGGGGTCAAGGGGCATCTCTGAGAATCTGAAGAAAGTTGTTGATCTTCCTTCAGAAAATACACATACACACAGTATCAGGGAGTTAGTGGACCCTGTGGGGATCCAGGGACCCACTCTGGATCTCTGCTTCTATTAGTGTCTCAGAGGCTTGATGCCCTTGAATAAATTTGCTGCCCTCCAGAGGAGATTGACAGTGTCCACTTAACGACGCGATTTCTGGAGAGGGAGGAAGAACACAGTAAAATTTCTTCTCATGACAGAAGTAACATTTGCCTCAAAGAGGCTAAAGAGCTGCCTTGTGTTGAAAACAGTTGTTCTTTTTGGGAAAATATCTGAGAAGGACAAATAGAAATAATTCACATAATGAGGTGAACGATAGGCCACTCTCTGAAAGGGTTTCCTAAAGCAATTCCTCTTAAACTCTACTTCAGATTGTCTGAAGTGTCTCTGAAAGATTTCCAGAGGCAAGGCAAAATATGTAAGAGATTCAAAAAACTCACACTGGTCTGCTTCTAGAAGAAAGTTGAACAAATTGATCCATGTCCCTTTAAGACTCATCTTTAAAAGGATTTTCTTTTGGTTGGGTGCTATTCATTTGCTCACCAAATATTTACTCAATGCATATTGGAAAAGAGAATTTTAGAATTAGCAAGAACTTCAGGCATCTCTTATTCTGATTCCTTTATTCTCAGACAAGCAACTTGAGGACCAGGGAGGTAAAATGTCACTCATTTATTCATTCAAGCTTATCAATCACTTCCTATGTGTCAGGGCTTTGTATGAGGAATAAAAGGGGAAAAACACAGAGAATAATCTAGTGGAATAGAGTGGCATGTATGTAAATAATTGTAATTCAGTAAAGATAATTGGTTTAATGGAGGCTATTCAAAAAATAGGGGATGCTTAGCAGGAAAGCCAACTACATCTGCCAGAGCAAAATGACTTCACAGAGGAGGTAGCATGTGAGCTACATAATGGATGAAAAGGGGTTTTCTAGGTGGGCTAGCTGTGTTTGTTCCAGGCTTTGGAGAGGGTATGCAGGCTGGTCAATGCAATATGGTGCCAGGCCAAGGGATGAGTGGGGCCTGAACTGCATCCTGCATTCCACTGAGAGGAAGAGGCTCCTTTTCCTAATTTACACAAAAGCACAGTCGAGGTTAACAGTCCTGAATGTGGGCAAAGATATAGAAATGTACAAGAGCAAGGTGTGTTCTGAGATCTATTAGTTCTGAGAGCCATTAGCTCAGATTGCTAGTGCGAAAGCGCAAAGTGGGAGGTGATGAGCCTGGACAGGTAAGTGAGGCCAGGTCATGAAGGGCTTTGTCTAGGACCATAACACTAGCAGTGGTGATGTTGGGAATGGAACCTCGGTGCCTTCCTTCCAGACCATTACCCTTTCTGCAGCTCCAAATTGCCTCTAACTAGATGCTGAGCTCTGTGCTGGGTGCTGGTGAGGATACAATAGGGAATACGCTCAGGCCTTGCCCTCAGGACTTACAATTAGGGAAGAGGATGCCACCTATGGGCAAAGGGCAGTAAAATGTGGTTAAGTGGTGAAGAGAGGGGGACGGGCAGCACGGGGCATGATTTGCCTCAGGCCATATCCCCTAAGCCAGGATTCAAGGTCAGGGCTGTTTGCCTTCAAAGCCTGAAAAATGGCCACATTCTTTAATTCAACAATTCCACGTCCTGGAATCTATTCTAGGAAAATAAATGAAGACGTGTGCAAAGATTTAGCTATAGGGATGGTCTGTGAAAATTTATAACAGCAAAAAAAATTTTTTTCTAGAGGAAACCTCTAAGTGGCCCAATAAGACTTTGGGTTATAAATGAGGGAATGTAAAATAGCTATTTAAATGATGTGGGGTTTTTTTTGTGTGTGTGTTTTTAAGATTTTGTTGGGGAAGGGGAACAGGACTTTATTGGGGAACAGTGTGTACTTCCAGGACTTTTTTTCCAAGTCAAGTTGTTGTCCTTTCAATCTTAGTTGTGGAGGGTACTGTTGTCCTTTCACACTTAGTTATGGAGGGCACAGCTCAGCTCCAGGTCCAGTTGCCATTGCTAGTTGCAGGGGGCACAGCCCACCATCCCTTGCGGTGGTCGAACCAGCAACCTTGTGGTTGAGAGGATGCGCTCCAACCAACTGAGCCATCTGGGAGCTCAGCAGCAGCTCAGCTCAAGGTGCCGTGTTCAATCTTAGTTGCAGGGGGCAGAGCCCACCATTCCTTGAGGGACTCGAGGAATTGAACTGGCAACCTTGTGGTTGAGAGCCCACAGGCCCATGTGGGAATCGAACTGGCAGCCTCCAGAGTTAGGAGCATGGAGCTCTAACCACCTGAGCCACTGGGCCGGCCCCTAAATAATGTTTTAAAAATATATTTATTAATAGGGAAAAAGGTTCAGTACATTATTGGATGAAATAAGCAGATTAAACCATGTACTGCACAATACTGATTTTATAAATGTATTGAAGAACTTATACCTGGTAGGGCATAGTAGTGATTAAAGAGATGTGATGATGGGTGACTTTTTATACTTTTTGCTAACCTCAATCATCTAATTTTTTCCTATAATGAATAGATCTTAGTTATGCAACAACAACAAATAAAGTTATAACAGTATTTACAAAGATGGGGATTCTGTAAGATGGGGATACTTTAGAATTAAATAAGATAAGGCCTTGAAACATTCAGCACAGGCCTGGCATATGGTTAAGCTACAGATAAATATCAGCCAGAATACAAATAAATATCTACCATAATAACTACAACATCAGCTACCACTACTCTAACGATAGTCCCGTTGCAACTATAGCTCTACTCCCACACCATGGCTGTCACTACAAAGGGACAGTCTGGGGCCTTGATTTTGGTTCCCAACAGAAGAGGCTTTGCTCCAGCAGCAACATTTGGATGGGAACAGAGTCAGAAGTCAGAAAATGAAGTAGACTCAGTTATCAGTCCAGTTCCTGGCCGTGGTGCTGGGTTGGAATTCTGAAAGTGATTCTACTTCAGGTCAGGGCAGCCTTGCACTGAAGGCCTGGGTCTGAGAGGAGGGCTGCAGAGCCCGGGGACTCCTCAGAGAGCCCCAGTAAGCGTACTGTTGCCAGGAAGGCCCAGTCACCCTTGCTTTTGTCCATACTGCAAATCTGAGCACATACCAGCCGAGAGTTCTGCTCCTCTCTTGAGTCCACCCCAGTGAAAATCGTGCCCCTCAAAAAAGATCACTCTGGTCCTTTGTACCACTTCCCTCCAAGATCTTACACAGCTATGCATTCTCCTTCCAAAGCCAGACATTGTCCATTCTCATCGTCACCTCCCAAGTCTGCAGTCCCTGGACTGTG
The DNA here is from genome assembly GCF_964194185.1 of Rhinolophus hipposideros. NCBI lineage: Eukaryota > Metazoa > Chordata > Mammalia > Chiroptera > Rhinolophidae > Rhinolophus > Rhinolophus hipposideros. The sequence goes on along the minus strand of NC_138055.1, from coordinate 23,719,588 downwards.
TAGATAGATCTTCCTCTTCCGAATTGTCTCGCATGTGAGGAATTGGACAGCTTCACAGCATCTTAGCCCAAGTCAGCTAAATGCAACCACTTTGGACTGTTTAATTGATATGTTAACAGTAGGATCCCTAAATCTTAATACTCCAAAGATAAATGACTGCATTCCTTGTCTCTGATAACATTTTCTAGGAATATTTGCGATGTGGCAGGATGCCGAAGCAACTGAAAAGAGCTTGATTTTTTTTTTTTAAAGAAACTGACATTTGTTTTGAGATGTAATGTACAATAAAACGCATAGTTTTTAAGGGTACAGTTGGGTTTATTTTGACAATTATATATACCCATATAACCACCATTCCAATCAAGTTATGGAATATTTCCATTACTCCATGAAGTTCCCTTTGCAATCTACTGGTATCTCCCCCACATCACCAAATACAACCATTGTTCTAAGGATTAGTTGCAACAGGAACTCATTCCTTGCTGGTGGGAATGCAAAGAGGGATAGCTACTTTGGAAGATGGTTTGGCAATTTCTTACAAAGCTAAACACGGTCTTACCATATGTTCCAGCAATTGCATACCTTGGTATTTACACAAATGAGTTGAAAAGTTATGTCCCCATAAAAACCTGCACACTTATGTTGTAGCAGCTTTATTCATACTTGCCCCAAATTGGAAGTAACCAAGATATCCTTCTATATGTGAATGGATATATCAACTGTGGTACATCCATACAATGAAATATTGTTTTGCAATAAAAACAAGTGAGCCATGGAAAAAACATGGAGGAAACTTAAATGCATATTGTCAAGTGAAAGAATCCATTTTGAAAAGGCTACATATTGTGTGATTTAAACTATATAACATTTTGGAAAAAGAAAAAGTATAAAGACAGTAAAAAGATCAGTGGTTGCCAGGGGCTTAAGGAGAGGCAGGGATGGATAAGGGCAGTGATTTTTTTAGGGCAATGAAACTACTCTGTATGATATTATAGTGGTGGATACATGACATATATTTGTCAAAGCCCATAGACTACAACAAGAAGTGTGAACTTTAATGTAAATGATGGACTTTAGTTAGTAATAATGTATCAATATTGGTTCATGAATTGTAACACATTTACTACACTCATCCAGGATGTTAGGGAAATTGTGTGTGTGGAGGTGGATACAAAGTATATGGAAACTGTACTTTCTGTGCTGTTTTTTGTAAACTTAAGCTCCAAGAAATAAAGTCTATTAATTAAAACAAAACCAAACAACCTTTCCTGAATTTCACATCCCCCTCTACTTATTGTCATTTCTCTCCTCCTGTTATAGCTAAACTTCTTGAGTTGTCTAAGTAATACAGGAAATAATAATTTACATTTATTGAGTGCTTACTATGTGCTAAACACTTTACGTAAATTGTTGTATTTACTCCTCACAACAGTCCTGTTGCATTGGTATTATTTTTACAGATTTGGCCCCTGATGTGTTAGTAAGCAGTGGAACAAGTGTTTGAAGACAGGCTGCTGGAACTTAGAGGCAGTGCTCTTAAACCACTCTACGCAAGAGCTCCATTTTTTCACTGGGATCTCACCATTGCTCTGTGGCTACCATTATATTGTACTCTGTATAAATGGTGCCTCCTAGGGCACCATTTGGAGGATGCTTCTGGAGTTGTGCCATGTGGTAGCTCTGCTTTCCTCCCACCAAGCCTTCATACCACTCATCCCCATCTCTTCATTGGATCTACTCTTGTCAAGGTCAGTGATTACATTTTAATAATTCCAATGGACAATTTTTAGTCTTCATCTTATTTGACCTCTCTCCCACATTTGACATAGTTGACCACTCCCTTTTTCTTAACACATTTTTTTCTAGACCTCATATTTCCTTGGTTTCTTCCTATTTCTTTGACTGTTCTTTCTCAGTCTACTGTGCTAGCTTTTCTTCCTCTCCCTGACCATTAAATGTGGGAGTTTCACAGGGTCTTAGGCTTTCTTCTCTTATCACCCTCATCCACTCTACAGGTGATCTTATCTATTCTTATGCTTCACTTTTCACCATATATTGAGGAATCCCAAATTTATTTCTAATCCATTAGGTACCAGCATTTGATTGTCTCACAGGTAGTTCATATTCAAATTGCTCAAAACTGAATTCTTCAGGTCCTTCACCATACTTAATCCAAAGCTGTTCCCTGTAATTTTACTTTATGTATGAAACACACATCCTAGCTGAAAATTGCATAAGTGCATAGGTACAGTTTAGTGAATAATTATACAGTGAAATGACTATGTAATTACCACCTCGATCAAGAGATGGAGCATTATTGGATGTTCATGAGTCACCCATGTGCCCTTTGATGATCATAATCAACTTCCTCCTTTTCAGAGCAGTGACTACATTGTCTTTGGTGATAATCATTTATTTCGTTTTTGTTATATTAGTTTCAACTCTTATGTATGCATTCCTAAACAATGTTGTTTAGTTTTTTTAAACTTTATGAATCATACTGGATATCTTCTTTTCTGTCTTGCTTCTTTTTCTCAACAAAATGATTTTGAGATTCATGCATATTGCCAAGTTTCACTATAGTTCATCCATTTTCACTACTGTGTTTCCCCGAAAATAAGACCTAGCTGGACAATCAGCTTTAATGCATCTTTTGGAGCAAAAATTAATATAAGACCCAGTCTTATTTTATTATACTGAAGACCGGTCTCTATAATAATATAATATAATATAATATAATATAATATAATATAATGTAATGTAATGTAATGTAATATATAATACAATACCAGGTCTTATATTAATTTTCCAAAAGACGCATTAGAGCTGATTGTCCAGCTAGGTCTTATTTTCGAGGAAATACAGTACTATATAACATCCCATAGTGTGACTATACCATTATTTATGTTAACAAATATTGGGTTTAATTCCAGTTTTTGGAACTGGAATTATGAACACTGCTTTTATTGACCCTACTGTACATGTATCCTGGTAATTGTATGGATGCATTTTCCTGGATACATACTCAAGGGTAAACTTGCAGGGCAAGGGTAAACTTGCAAGGGTAAACTCAAGGTAAACTTGTAGAGTACAGTCAGCTTTACTGGATGATGTCAAACTGATTTCCAAAGCGATTAAACCAGTTTACACTTCTTGGACATTATCTGAGAGTCCCGGTTGCTCCACACACTTAGTAACATTTAGTATTACGTATTGTCAGAGTTTTGATTTTTTGCCAATCTGGTGGATGTGGTTTTATTTGTATTTCTCTGCTGTCTATTGAGGGTGAGCACCTTTTTATGTGTTTATTAGCCATTTGAATTTCCTTTTTGGCAAAATGAGGGTTTAAGCTTTTGCCACTTGTATGTTTGGGTTCTCATTGTCTTTTAGATTTTTTTCTGGGTAATTCCTTACTATCTATCTGGTCATTTCTGGTGCTTTTTCCATGATTAAAAAAATATATCCATGATTTTCAGTTTCTTCAGCCAGAGGTTTGGACTGAAAAACCTGCTCTGTTATTACTGGAAACTTGAAGTTCTCTACTGTTTTCTTTAAAAAAGTATTTTTAATGAACTATTTCTGGCGTATAAAAAAGTGTAGATAATATAACTAATCATACATGTAACCATGACTTAGCTTAAAAAATGAAATATTGTGTGTAAAATTGATGCCCTTTGTAAACCCCTCTCCCCTCTTTTCCCAGAAGTAGCTAATATCTTAAATTTAGAATCATCATTTTCATGTATATTTTAATCATTTTCCTGCAAATGTCTCCATTATCTACATATGATATTTCACTTTTTTCTTAATTTCATAAAAATGGTATTATACCTCACCAGTAGTCATGTAAATACATATTAAAATAGCAAGATACTATTTCATATTCTTACCAATGGGTTGTTTTTTTTGACACATCTTTCTCTCTCTCTTATACATATATATATATATATATGTATATATATATATATATATGATATGACATGTATTAACATGGGTGACTTTCAAATAAAACGTATTTTGCTGTGTTTAATGTGCAATTTTTTGCCCAAATTTGTGAGAGAAAAATAAGGATGCGGATTATACATGGGAAGTACTAATTCTGTATCTATATAAATGTTTTTAATTCTTTTATCTTTGCTTATGAGTTAAAAGTGTAACTCTAGAAATCAATAACAATATCTGTATGCAAAATAATACCCTGAAATACGATAATCAGTTTTGTCGAACTTGCAACAATGAAGACTTCTTGGCCTTCTATGATGCATAAATATTGTAAATTTGTTACCGGCACATAAAATTTCTTGTACCTTGTATCTGTTCTTGTGTTTTGTAATTATTTGTAACATAAATTTTTTTGTACCATAATATATATATGGTACAAATATATATATGTATATATATAATATACATAATATGTTAAAAAGTAAATGCTAAAATTCCTTTATAATGCAAAAAAAGTACCTAAATGTGGACAAATAAAAATTTGAATTAAAAAGTTAAAATGAAAGACTTCCCCCCCTGAAAGTTTGGGCCCAAAATGTGGGTGCACATGATATACAGCAAAATATGGTATATGTATATATATGTTATACTTATACAGTTGACCCTTGAACAACATTGTTTTGAATTCCATGGGTCCACTTATACATGGACTTTTTTTCCCCAATAAATATAGTCGGCCATTTGTACCTGCGGGTTTCAAGTCTGCAGTTGAATCTATGGATGTGAAGGGCAGACTGTAGAGTCAAAAGCTATATAAGTAGGTGGAGATTTTCTGCTTGGGGATTGGTGCCCCTATCCCCTACATTATTCAAGGGTCAAATGTGTATATATTAAATACAATACCATAGTAAAAATGAAAGATCCAAAGTTAAATGCATCAATAAGAACTAAAGTTACATGTATCAACATGGGTAAATGTAGCTTTAGGTCTTTCATTTTTACTATGGTATTGTATTTATATTACATTATATAGATATATCCCGTTATATATATCCATTCTGTTGATGGACATTTGAATGGTTTTTACTTTTTTAACTATTACAAAACATTTCCTAAAGCAATATTCTTGTATATGTTTTTTTTTGTGCATGTGAACAAGAGTTTCTCCAGATTATATATCTAGAAATGAAATATGCATCACATGTAAGGATTTGTAGCTTCTGTTTTGCAAGATATGGCCAAATTGCTCTCCAAGATGATTATATTCTCATTAGCGATGCATGAGAGCTCTGATTGCTCCAGATGCTTATCAGTTCTTGGTATTATCAGATTTGTTAATTTTTGCTGAATCTGATATGTGTGAAATAGTATCTTGTTATTTTAATATGTATTTCATGATTACTCGTGAGATTGAGCCTCTTTTCAAAAAAATTCTTTTTTTTTGGCATTGGTTTTCTTTATTGAGTTTCCAGCTCCTATTCTTTGCCTGTTTTTCTGTCAGATTGTTTTCTTTCTTTCTTTCTTTTCTTAAATTTTTTCATTGGGGAATATTGGGGAACAGTGTGTTTTTTTAGGGCCCATCAGCTCCAAGTCAAGTCATTGTTGTTTTTTTCAATCTAGTTGTGGAGGGCGCAGCTCACTGACCCATGTGGGAATCGAACTAGCGACGTTGGTGTTATGAGCATTGCGCTCTAACCACCTGAGCCAACTGGCTGCCCAGATTGTTTTCTTACTGATGTATTCTTTTTCAACATTCTAGATAGTAATTCTTTGTCAGTTATATGAATTGTAAATATCTTCTCCCGTCTGTCCTTTGTTTATAGTGTCTTTCAAAGGACAGAAGTTTTACATTTTGATATAATCAACTTTATTAATTCTTCATAATTTTCTAGTTCAGCAAATGACATCACCATCCATTCAGTTGCTCAAGCCAGAAATTTGGGTTATCCTGTCTCCTCCCCGTCTCTTACTTCCCACATGCAATCAGTTAGCAAGTGTCTTTATTCTCCCCAAATATCTGTAGAATTTATCTTCTTTTCATCCCCACTGCCACCAGCCTTACCCAGGTGACAGTTATCTCCTTCATGAATGACAGCAGCAGGCTCCTCCTTATCAGGAGCTCCACACACTTCCTCTCTTGTTACATCCTAATCCATTCTCCCCATTATAGTCAGAGTAGCATTTTAAGGTTATGTATCTGATCATTTCATTCCTCTGCTTAAAACCCTTTAGTGGAATTCTAATCCAAACTGAAATATTGTCAAGAGGGTTGCTCCCATCTGTACAACAAGAAAATAGCTGAAAAAAACTGCACATGAATGACTTTTCTGGATCTCAGGAGAGAACTGAAATCACAGGACAAAAAGTTAACTTGGGATAGATGGAGAGACAGGCGTCTACAGGGAGAAATAGGTCCTGAGCATTTGCTTACTTGAGAAAGAGGATTAAACTAGAAATTTTAAACAAATTAATAAAGGCCTATTGTGGGTTATTGAGAGAGTACGGAACCAGTGGGAGCTGAAGACATAGAGAGGTTTGCACTCTTTCAGGCTTTTCCTTCAGAAATCCCACCAACCACCCACAGGAAAATAGGGGAAATACGGGAGGATTTTGACAACGCCCCCATCCCCAACCTCTGTGGTACTGGCAGGGAATAGACAGCAGCCACTGTCAAAACTCCACCCCTCTGGGACAAAATTTCATTTGCAAGAGGAAGATCATCAAAAGCCTAAGGCCGAGGCACTGATGGAAACCCACTGATGTTGGTGGAGGGGAACAGGGCAAAAAAAGGCTCTTTCCTAGAGGGAGGACAGGAATACTTGCTAGGCCCAGAAGTACATCTGGAGAAGAGGCAGAGCACTTGGGAAAGCCACACCTTCAAGACCCAGGTTCGTAGCGCCTGCCTGAGACCGCAGCTTAATTATAACACTAGAGAACACATATCCTCTACTTTGAATATACTGCTACAAGATCCTCATACTACACATGAGTAGTATAATACTATTTGAAGGTGGACTCAAGTATTTTTTTTATTAAAGTGTAGTTGGCATACAATAGTTTATTAGTTTCAGTTGTACAAGATAGTGATTCATTTATATGACTTGTGATGTGATCATCACACTAAATCTAGTAACCATCTGTCAACATGCAAAAGTTATTACAATGTTATTAACTATATTCTCTGTGCTGTACACTACATCTCCATGGCTTGTTTATTTTAAAACTGGAAGTTTGTAGCTCTTAGTCCTCTTCAGCTTTTTCACCCATCCCCTCACCCTTCTTCCCTCTGGCAACCATGAGTTTGTTCTCTGTTTCTATGAGTCTGTTTTTGTTTTGTTTTGCTTGTTTGTTTGTTTTAGATTCCACATATGAATGAAATCATGTATTTGTCTTTCTCTTTGACTTATTTCACTTCACATAATAATCTCTAGGTCCTTTCATGTTGTTGGAAATGACAAGGTTTCATTCTTTTTTATGGCTGAGTAATATTGCAGTGTGTGTGTGTGTGTGTGTGTGTGTGTGTGTGTGTGTGTGACATCTTATTTATCCATTTATCTATTAATGAACACATAGGTTGCTTCCGTATCTTGGCTATTATAAATAATACTGTAATGAACATAGGGGTGCATATATCTTTTTGAATTAGTGTTTTTGTTTTCTTCAGATAAATACCCAGAAGTGGACTTGCTGGGTTGTATGTTAGTCCTATTTCTAATTTTTTGAGGAATCTCCATACTGTTTTCCATAGTGGCTGCACCAATTTACAGTCCCACCAATAATACACAAGGGTTCCCTTTTCTCCAAATCCTTGCCAACACTTATTATTTGTTAACTTTTTGATAATAGCCATTCTGACAATGTGAGGAAATATCTCATTGTTGTTTTAATTTACATCTCCCTGATGATTAGTGATGATTAGTGATGTTGAGCATCTTTTCATATGTCTGTTGGCCCCATATGTCTTCTTTGGAGAAATGGACTCAAGTATTAAAAATGTATGCTTTATATCCTAGCACAACCACTAAAAAGGTTTCAAAGGTATAAATAGTAAGCCAATGGAAATGTAAAGAGTAAGTCATAAAATATGCTTAATTAAACCCAGAGAATGCACAAAAGGAGGAAAAAAGAAAAAAAATAAATGGAACAAATAAAAAACAGCAAACAAGATGGCATATTTTAATCTGACACTGTGAATAATCACTTTAAATGTGAATAGTCTAAACATACTAGTTAAAAGAGAGAGGTAGCTGGATTAGATTAGAAAGCAAGACCCAGCTATATGCTGTCTACCAGAAATTTACTTTAAATGTTCAATAGGTTAAAAATAAAAGAATGGAGAAAAATTTGCCATGAAAACACTAACCAAAAGAAAGCTGAAGTCGCTATATTAATTTCAGATAAAGTAGACTTCAGAACAAGAACAGCTCAGGATCAAAGAGGGACATAATATTGATAATGGGGTCATTTCTCCCAGAAGACATACTCTTAAATGCACCTAACAATAGAGCTTCAAAATACATGAGGCAAAACTAATATATCTGTCAGAGAAATAGAAAAATTCACAATTTTAATGGCAACTTCAACATTCTTCTGTCAGTAATTGATAGAACAGGTAAGCATATCTCTAAGGATATAGGTACCTAAATAGCTCCAGCAACCAACATGACCTAATTGACATGTTTAGAACATTTCACTCCATACCAGCAGATTACACATTTTTCTCATGCACATTAACCAAGATAAAACATATTCTGGGCCACAAAGTAAACCTTAACACATTTAAAATAATATAAATCATATAAAATATCTTCTCAGATCATAATGGAATCACAGAAAAAAATATCTGGAAAGTCTCTGGATATTTGGAAGGTAAACATATACTTCTCAATCACCTATGGGTCAAAGAAATAAACCCACACAAACATTACCAACTGATTTTTTGACAAAGATGCAACGGCAATTCAATGGAGAAAGAACAATCTTTTCAACAAATGATGCTGGAACAATGGGACGTTTATATGCAAAAAACGAAACAAAAACTTCGACACATACCTCATACTTACACAAAAAAATAATAGCTCATAAGCTTAAATCTAAAAAGTAAAACTGTAAAGCATTTAGAAGAAAACACAGGAGAAAATCTGTGTGGCCTTGGATTTGGTGATGTTTTCATATACTACATAAAAAAAATTATAAAAGAAAATAATTGATGAATTGGACCTTATCAAAATTAAATACTTTTGCCCTGTGAAAGATATGTTGAAAAAAATGAAGACACACCACAGTCTAAGAGAAAATATTTGCAAATAACATATCTGATAAAGGACTTGTATCCAGAATACATAAAGACTATTAAAACTGAATAGGAAAACAAATGACCCAATTTAAAAATGGGCAAAAGATATAAAAAGACACTTCAGCAAATAAGGTATATGGGTGGCAAATAAATTTTTATATCTGCATAATAAACATAATTTGCATGGTCAACATAATTTGTCATTAGAGGAATGCAAATTAAAACCACAGTGAGCTACTACTGTTCACCTGCAAGAATTGCTCAAATAAACAAATAACACCAACAAATGCTGTGGGACAACAGGAACTTTCATGATGTTAGAAATGCAGCAATGGTTTAGTCACTATGGAAGAAAACTTGGCAGTTTTTATCATGAGAAAACATCAGATCAACCCAAATAGAGGGACGTTCTTTAAAACAACTAACTAGTACTCTCCAGAACTGCCAAGGTCATAAAAAATAAGGAGAGACAAAAATGATCACAGATCAGAGAAGACTAAAGGGTCATGTCCTCTAAATAGAATGTGGTATCCTGGCTTGAATGGTGGAACAGAAAAAGGACACGAGAGAAAAAAACTGATGACATCTGAATAGGGTCTGTAGTTTAATTAGTATTTCAACAATGTTAATTTCTTAGTTTTGACTAATGTATCATGGTTATATAAGATATTAACATTAAGGAAAGCTGGGTGAAGGATATATTCAAACTCTCTTTACTGTCTTTGCAACTTTTCTGTAATTCTCAAGTTATTCCAAAGCAAACAATTTATTGAGAAAAGAAACCCCACAGAGAAATACACTCATTAAAGTGGCTAATATTAAAATTATTGAAATAATTTTATATATAGTAAGTTTTGGTGAATATGTGAAGCAATGGAACTCTCATGCATTGCACGTTGGATTGTACATTACTTGCATCAGTTTAGAAATGTTTTAGTGGGAGGTGGGAGATAGGACAGATGCTTACGGGTACAAACTTTCAAGCAGTAATAAATAAGCTCTAGAGATTTACTGTACAGTATAGTGAATGTAAACATCAGTATTATATACATGTGTAGTCATCAAACTTGCTAAGAGACTAGAACTCAATTATTCCAACTACTAAAAAGAAAGGAAAATTATGTAACCTGGTAAAGGTGCTAATTGTTGCTACAATGGCAACATTACAATATATAAATGTATCAAATTGACATGCTGTACACTTTATATTTATTTACACAATTTATATGTCAAATATATTTCAACAAAAAATGTTTTAGTAGTATTTACTAAAACTATACTATTTCTGGCTTATGATTTAGCAATTCCATTCTAGGTGTATACTCAAGAGAAATGAGTGCAAATGTCTATAAAAAGACATGTACAAGAATTGTTTGTAGTAATTTTGTTCATAACTGCTGAAAACTTGAAACAACCCTTAAATTGGAAAGAACCAGGAGAGTGGATACATGAATTTAGGTATAGTCATACAGTGGAATACTGCATAACAAAATTAAAAAAAAGAAACCAAACTACTTATACTAGCAACAAGGATACATCTCAAAAATATGACATTGATCAAAAGAAGCTAGACACAAAAGGGCTAATATAGTATGATTCCATTTATATATAAGTCACGTATTGGCAAAACTAATTGATGGGAGTAAGTCATAAATCAAACAGTGGATACCTCTGGGATATATCATATATTTCAGATATCATATATATCTCTCAGAGTATAAATTGAGACCCAAGTAGGAAGGATTCCTGAGTGGGAAGGGGAGTGGAATCTTCCTCTGGGGTACTGAAAGCTCTCTGTAGTCTGGAATGGAAACATGGTCTATACCTATGTAGCAGCTCTTTAGGCTGTACACTTAAGGTTAGTACACTAATAAAAATTAAAATAAAAGAGAATAAAAACTACAATGGGGGGAGAACGTAAGTGGTTTTCTATTGCTCTTAGGGTAAAGTCCAAAATCCTTATTGTAGTTTATAAGTAAATGATCTACTTCTTACTTACTTCTCCAGCTTTATCTCTCTGTTCCCAAGGTCCAGCCAGACTCTTTTTCCGATCACAGGGTCTTTGCACATACCATCTATTCCACCAGGAAAGCTCATCTTTCCCTCCCCCTTCACTTACCTAACACTAATAATTATTCAGGTGGTATCTTACATTTACTCAGGGTAGCATTTCCTGATCGTCAAGCCTCGATTAAGTCTGTGATTTATGTTGTGTGTCTTTTGTAGCACTTATCTCACTGTAACTATTTTTCAAGCTTCAGGTTGGTCTTGTTTGCTGTTATATCTTCAGATGCCAGGTACATAGTAAATACTCATTTAATATTTACCGAATGTTAGTTTTGAAAGTGAGGCTCAGATTAGTTTAACAAAATAGTAGTCCAAGGCCACAGACTATGAGATGGGACCCAAACCCATCAACAAATCCTGTTCACTTTTTCCAAGGTGTATCCCCACACCATCTACCTTTCTCCATCTCCCTGTTGCAATAGCCTTCTACGTGGTCTCTCTGCTTCCATTCATTATTCATTGGATTATTACAGATAATAACCCACCATTATCTATTCTCCACATAGCAGCCAGATTCATCTTTTTTAACACGAAAAGAGGTTGTGCCTCTTCCTTGCTTAAACCTTCCAATGCCTTCACTGCACTTAGAAAATAACCGCACTCCTTACCCTGGAGCCCTATGTGATTTGACTTGCTGACTCTGTCTGGGACTACTCTCCCCACTACTCAACCAGGTTGTAGCCTTGACTTGTAGACACCTAGTTCCTCTAATGTCCCAAGCTCCTAGGGTCTTTGCACTAAGCTCTTCTCTAGGAACATTCTTCCTCTTAGTCTTCCTATGACTGGTTCCTTCTGGTTATTCAGCTCAGATGTCACCTCCTCAAGAAGGACTTCCAAGACCATTCAATCTACAGTAGCTATATACTGTGTTTCCCCCAAAATAAGACTGGATCTTATATTAATTTTTGCTCCAAAAGACACGTTAGGGCTTATGTTCAGGGGATGTCATCCTGAAAAATCATGCTAGGGCTTATTTTCCGGTCAGGTCTTATTTTCGGGGACACATGGTAGTTACTTACTTTCACTTTCCCTATTTTAGTTTTCAACATAATACTTAATATTCTTTACTTATTTTTATTATCTACCTCATGTCATGAGAACAAGAATTTTGTTTAGCTTTGTATCTTCGATACCTAGAACAGTGCCTAGCACATAATAGGTTCTCAGTAGGTAAATATTTGAGATTTATTAAATGAATAAATTTATTAACGCCTGAGTTCTGTCTGCCATCACACTTGCCTTCCCAGCTGTTGGCAACCACAGGCTCGTTGAATCAGCTTTCTCCATAGACCACTTAGAGCTGTGCTGTCCAGTACAGTAGCCACTAACCACATATAGCTATTTAAATATGAAATTAAATCAAATTAAACTAAAAATTCAGTTTCTTCATTGCACTAGTCACATTTCCAGTGTTCATTAGCCACATGTGACTGGTGGCTACCATATTGGACAGCACAGATAATAATAATTTTTATCCTTACGGGACGTTCTATTGGAACTTTTATAAATACGACTAATCCCAAACGAAAGCTTTAGGCTCAGCCCTCAAGTATGACAATAATTGCCTTTAGGGTTCTTACTCTGGAATGGCTTCTGTATAAATTTTCCCACTTGACTGAATAAGCCACTTTATGAAACAGGTGTTTTGATGTTCACGTCAGACATATACTACTGGAACAAGTAACTTTTTCATGATAAGCACATAAAAATGAACAGCTGCTTAGAAGATCTCTTAACATAGAACTATGTAACTGTGCTGAGCAGAAGTGTGGATGGAGGATGTGTTAACAACAATCTGGGGAAGAGGAGGAGTTGGCAGTCCTAGATATTAAACTAAATTAACTCTAAGGTGTGATTCCTTTAGGATGAACTGTTATATTAGACATGCCTTCAGCTATGAGGAACATAAAACAGACCAATATTATAGACCAAGCTCCCTTAGAAAATCTGAAATAAAGTATTAGCAAACAGAATCCCAGAGGTACTTTAAAAAAAGAATACTCCAAGATCAAGTGGGATTTATTCCAGGAAGGTAAGGGTAGTTTAGTATTAGGAAACTGATTTATGTAATTCATCAGATTGATAGATTTAAGGAGAAAAGTAGTGTAATAATCTCTACAGATGCTTAAAAGACATTTGTTTTCCTCTCATAAAAATTCAATATCTATTATTGATTTAAAACTCTGTGAAATAGTAAGAGGTGGATGTTTCCTTAGCATAATAAGATAAATATATCTATTTCAATTCCTGCTTAATGGGGAAATACTAAAGTATATCCATTGAAATCGGGATCAAGACATAGGAGTCCATTAATGCCATTATTGTTTAACATTGTTCTGGAGGTACTAGGCAATGCATTTAGACAAAATAAAAATATGTTAGATATATAAAAATTTGACAGACATGTTTCACATTTGTATAGGTGGTAACCTAAGAGAATCAACTGCAAATCTATTATAGATAATAAGAGAATTCAGTAGGTGGCTAGGGAAAAAAAATTAAAAGACAGAAAAGATCCCATTCTATAACATTTACAGAGGTTATAGGAATGAATGAACTTAACACAAAATATTCAATATCTATTTTTTTAAAATTAAACATTAAAATACTACTGAGGGACACAAAAGGAATCAACAAATAGAAAGGTGTGTTCTTGAAAGGAAGACTAACAGCAGGGAGATGTCAATTCTCCCTAATTAATCTAGAAATTTAATGCAATTTCACAATACAAATACCAATAGGAGTTTTCTTTCAGGGGCGGGAGAGTGCGGATACTAGATAAGCTGATCTTAAAGTTCATGTGGAATAAGAAATAAGAAAACATAGTGAGGAAAGTTTTGAAAAAGAAGATTAAAAGGAAACCTAATAGATACTAAAATGTAAAGCTAAAATAGTTGAAAGACTGTGGTGCTAGCAAATTAAGAAGACAGATAGCGGTAAGAGAATTGAAAATCCAGAAGTAGATTCGTAGTGTTTTAAATTAGTGAAAAAAAATTATTGTTCAATAGATGATTTGAGGATAACAAGATAACATTTGGAAATTGTCCAGTAGAAAAATAGTAAGAGATATGAACAATTAGTGGAAAATAAATTACAAATGACTCTTTAACCCATGGAAATGTTCAGTCACAGTGAAATAAAAAGCTTCTCTCCCAGTAAGAAATACAAATAAAAATTACACTGAGATAACATTTTTCACCTTTCATATTGGCAAAGGTCAACATATTTGATAGCACACCAATTTTGGTGTTAGTATATGGAAATGGACACTTAACAATTGCTGACATTCAATTTATAGGGAGGGCAATTTGGTAATATTTATCAAAATAAAACCTGTACATTTTTTGACCCACAGTTTTATTTCTAGCAAAATTTTTGATAGCAAACTCTCACATGTGCACATCAGCATAGGTTATTATTGTAGAATTATTTGTAATAGTTTGAAAATGAATTAAAAATCCTCAGAGGGATCTAATTAAATGATGCAGCCATATAATGGGATACTATGCGGATATAAAAATTTAGAAGGAAGTTTTTTGATACTGATACGGAATTATGGCCACGCTGTTTGGTAAATGGAAAAGGCAAGGGGAGAATGTGCTACCATTTGTGGGGGCAGAAAAGAGGAAAGACATAGATGTGTATACATTTTTCTCTGGAAAAACATCAGAAACAGTGACATTGGTTGCTTACAAGGAGAGGACCATGGTGGTTGAAGGACAGGAGTGAAAAAGAGACATTTCACCATTTACTCTTTGATACTTTTTGGATTTTGAGCCAGGTGAATAAATTACTTACCCAAAAAGAGGAAATAGATAAAATTAAAACTAAAAATGTAGAGGAAAACTTGACTTACTGTGATTTACACAAATGGGGGTTTGTTTTTCTCTCAGAAAAAGAAGCCCAACATAGGTGCTTGCTGACTGTTGGTCCAGCTGCTCAATGATGCCTCATGAATCAGATTCTTTTTTTGCTTCCAGGACCTCCATCCTCAGAGGACTGGCTTTCTAGCTCCATGGCTGTTTCCCATGATAGTAAGATGGCTGCCACAGCATAGGCATCATGTCTTCAAACAAACATCCCCCAGACAAGAAAGAAAGGACAAGGAAAACCAAAAACTTTTTCCTAATGATGCTTTTTTTGTCCTGGGAACGAGACTTCCCTGTACCTGTCACTGGCCAGAAATGGATCCCAGGCCCCATCCTAAATCAATTCCTGGCAAAGGGGAATGGGTTTATTGGCTCCCGGGACTGGAGGAAGGGCCTCCCCTCCTGATATCATGGAATCTCTGCCTTAGTACAGGAAAGGAGTTCCGTTCGTAGGACAGGTGCAGAAGCCTGCTGTGTAGGTAGCAGAAAGAGTCCATCACAGCTGTCAGTGTGAACCACTCCATCTTTTGAAAAAAGAAATTCTTAGTTACCCCAGGACCACATGCCCCCACATGTCCCACTGCTGCCACTCTATACACAGTTACGTCCGTCTCTCTCCTGGACTGCTGCCTTAGCCTCCTTGCTGGCCTCCCCACACCCATGCTGGCATTGGTTGGATTCAGTACTGGCTTTCTCCTCCATGTAGTATAGGAGTGGGGTTCTCAAAAATAATATATGAGAGACTACCTAGATTCAGACTTAATTATCCCATGATTAGCTACTATGGTGTCTGGTTCCATCTTTTGAAGGCAGCAGTCAAGAGGCTGTCTTCATTGATTTTTCTATCAGCTTTCATTCTAAACAAGAACTCTCTCAGTATAAAGTGTGCTCTGTTCATGTGTCATGGAGCCTGTATTATAATAACTCAGCACTGGCAATATAGGCACGGGCCGTGTTACAGGCTGAATTGTGTCTTCCACAGTTCACACGTTGAAGTCCTCATCCCCAGCACTTGGAACATGAGCTATATTTGGTCTTTAAAAAGATCATTAAATTAAAGTGAGGCCATTCAGGTGGGCCTGAATCTAGCATAACTGGTTTTCTTATAAGAAGAGATTAGGACACAGAGACACACAAAAAGGGAAGACCTCGTGAAGACACAGGGAGAAAACGGCCATCAGCAAGCCAAGGAGAGAGGCCATAGAAGAAACCAACTCTGCCGACACCTACCTTGATCTTGGACTTGTAGCCTCCAGAACTGTGAGAAAATAATTGTTTGGTTTTTCAGCCTCCCAATCTGTGGTACTTTGTTATGGTAACCGTAGCAAGTTAATCGAGGCAGATATAATCCTAAAGTTGAATGGTGTTACATAGCACGGTGCCTTAGCACCACTACTTTAAAAATTTTTTCCTTTTATTTTGTTGCAAATGTATAAAATTTGTTTTTTATCTAAACACATTGGAACAATGATTAAGGATTTATGTTGTCTGGCTCTAGCATACTGCGAGAGCAGGATTTAACTATCTAAAGATACAGCTCACCATTCTTTATGTCTCAACAAAGGAAGTTGGATCTAATACTTTGATGGTCAACCTTAAATAACCCCTCACTTGGATCAGACGGCTCCCGGAGTATGTGATTTATAGCCACACCATCTTGATGAGCCCCAGCAACGGAGTTCTTAACATTAGACCCAGATGTGGCCTTTTATGGAAGAGGCAGTCAGCTGGCCACCGCTCCCCTCACAATCCTTCAAGCTAAGATCGTCTCTACCAGGCAGCATGGTAGATAAATTCTGGGGGCCCAGTTACAAATCAGAGAGCTTGAGAAGATTTAAAGTTCTTTTGGGGGGAAAAAATAAGGTGAAATAAACAAAGTGAAAATCATGAGTTCTCCTTCTGAGTGAAAGAAGACCAGCCTGGATCCCTATACCAACACAAGGTGAACTTGACCTCTCACATTTTATGTCTCAAGGGCATATCCTTCCATGCAGTCAACCTTACAGAACACTTTTTCACTCTGCATTGTGGCTGTGAGTCTTAATGCCTGTGGAACATGCAGGAGGTCTGACTCTTTGAGGAAACCAGCCCATCTTACCCGTGGAGAGAAATTCTGGAAGGATGTGGTATGTGAAGTTTTTACCCAAGAGGCCTCTAAAGCCAGACTAACTGGGTGCAAATCCCAGCTTTGCTATTTGTAGCTGGATTGGGCAAGCAACTTACCCTCTCTGTGCCTCATTTTCCTTAGTTGTTAAATGGGACTAGTGATAATACCTAGCTCATGGGGGTGTTGTGAGCATTACTAAATTATTATTGTAAAGCATTTAAACACTGCCTGGCATGTGGTCAACGATACTGGCTAATACTGTTATTTCCTGAGTTACATAGACCAATTCCTCATAGAAATACCTTTGTGAGATTATATTTTCGTGTTTTGATTTTTGCCTTTGACATTGCCCTGATGGAACAGTGTTTCTGTATCAATCCCAAGAAAATAAATTATCTATGTCTCAATGTCCAATTTATTTGCATACGGTTACAATTTATAAATATACTTTCCCCCACCTTTGAAACTTTCTCTTATACCTAGTAACTAGCCAAACCCCCAGTTTTTCATGACTCTCTTTCCTCTCTAGGAGGGGAGGACAGGGCTGGTCTTCCACGTAACTCCATCTTCATATAGGATTTGCCTCAGTCCCTGTGAAGTGTGGCTCCTCAAAGGGCTCTTCATCTTGGAGATGAACGCCATGAATCCGTTAGAGGTCCCAGGGATGTGACCATGTGGCTGGCTCCCTTCTGTGCCATGCTTTGGGTGTAGAGTGCCATGGTGGGCAGCAGCAGACATCATATGTTCTGTCTGTGCCTGAAGCTGAGCTGGTGCAGCCCCAGCAGGCAGGGGGGTCTGCAATGAAGTCTCAGGCCTGCTCAGGCAGTGGTGAGAGTCCTGTGATGGGCGCTGTACCCAGCTAGTGCCCAGCCCTGCTCTCGGAGACGTGTCTGAGGCCTGGCTGCTTAGTGCCTCGCCGGGCCCTACCCAGGCCCTCTGTCAATCCTGTGTGGGTAGGGCCACTTCGGGGAGAAGGTGCTCTTGTACCTCCCTTCTCCTGCTTTTCCCAGACACTGTCAGGCTTGGGTGACAAATTGGGTCCTTGGCCCTGTTAGGGGGCATGGCAGCCCAGTGTCTCTGTCTCAGCCAGGTGCCAAGCTTTGCCATCTTCCTGGTAAGGTGTAGAGAGCCCAGGAGGCCCAGGGGCACCCTCTTCAGGAATGGGGTACGGAGGCTCCGGGGACACTGGGGGGTCTCCAGGACCCCGTGCTCCCCCCAGCACTGGTCCGTTGTAGATATAGATGTTGCCAGTGACAGTCACAGACCCGCCGGTGACATGAATGCCATTGGTACCTGTGGAAAGGGAGGCAGAGTGAGAGGGGCTTAGGGGGCACAGTTGAGGAAGGAAGGCCGGTGTGCTCCTGTATTGGACTCTTGTTGCTCGAATGCCCTCGTTCTTCTGCCTTCTCTCCTTTCCTCTCTGTTCCCACTTCCATTTGCTATTGGCTTCTTGAGCTCTGCATTCATGTCTGTGTCTGGGTTTTTCAGTCTCTTCCCTTCTCTTTAGTTGGGAAACTCTGGCTAGCTGTTGGAGTCTCTGTCTTGCCTCCATTTTAGTCTTCTCATTTCTGTCTGGCTTACACTCTCTTGCCCTGCTAACTGTCTCTCCCACTCCACCTCCCCCACCTTCTCTTCTCCCGGCAGCCTGCTCACCGTGGGCCACTTGGCCTTGCTCTGGGAGCTCGGCCTCCAGCTCCCTGGCCTGGCTCAGAGGACTCTGCTGTTGTAGCATCTCTTCCTCCAAAACTGAGGGCATTGGGGGCCAGGCCGAGGCTGGGGTCAGGTCTCCAGGGATGGGCAGAAGTGGCTTTACCAGGTCAGGAAAATGTGGGTTGATGCTTGGAGGCTCCCAGCTTCCATCAGCAGTATTTGATTCCTCTCTCTGCAGGAGGGAGGCAGAGAACCAACCAATGACGTGGGCCTCAGACAGACCTCATCTTTCTTTAATTCCTATGCCCCACTCCAGCTTAGGCAGCTCGTCGCCCTCCTCTGCTCCTCATGCTCCCTTCCTCAGGCCTTTGCACTTGATGTCCTTCCTTCCTGGAGCACTCTCCCCAGATATCCCGATGCCTGGCCCCCTCATTTCTTCAGCTCTCTGCTCAAATATCGGCTTATCAGAGAGGCTTTCTCTATCTACTGTCTGTGATAAGATACACCCACCTTCTGCCACTGTCACTTACTGCCCTCCTACCCTGCTTTCTTCCGCAGTTATCACCAACGGATACATCTTTGTTTAACTTTATTGCTCCACTGTCCTGTAACTCCAGGAGGGTAATTACTTTGTTATACTTGCTGCTATACCCACATGCCTAGGCTAGCACCTGGCACATTGCGTGCTCAAAAATTATTCGTTGAGTGAATGACTGAATGTTGAAGCCTGCACACTCTTTACCTGCCTACCCCCACCTTGTTCGCTCTCCCTCTCTGCCCCTCCTTGCTGCCTTCTCAGCCTTCCCCATTACCTCTGGACGCCTCTTGAGCAGGGATCCTGCAATGAAAATGAAATGGGTAGCAGTCTCTGCAGACTTTCACCCTCCACACCCCACCACAATGTGATGCTGCCCACCCTGGGGTCCCAGAAAGAAGAGGTTATTATTATCCTGGTCTTCAGCCTCAGGGTCGGGAGCTGGATGGAGATGATGTCTATTGGGAGGTAGGCATCGAGAGTCTTGAGTATGAAGTGGCAGATGGGCTGGCCCTGGGGAAGCTGAATATTCCTGCCAACCCCCTCCCATATCCAGGTGGGGACAGAGGCTGGACTGCATCCCTGAGTACATCTGGCCCCTTCCTACCCAGCTTTCTGCAGAGAGAGGGGTGGCTCTTCCAGGTGCAGGCGAGGACCGTGGTGAGGAACAGCAGAGAGACCAGTGGCAGCATGATGGCCAGCACCAGCATAGTTCCTGCCAGGGCAGCAAACAGGAGGGGCATGAGGACTCGGGAAGGGCAGAGGGGAAGGAAGTTAGGAACAGCTTTCCAGTTCTCTGGGCAACCCAGACAGAGAAAAGGGGGAGCGGCTTTTCCCTTCTAGCCCTACTGTAGTTCCTAAAGGCAGAAATAGAGATACTTCCCTGGGTTATGGAGAAGGGGAACTCGGTTGGCCTTAGAGGGACCTCCTGACAGCCAGGAGAAACTCTCCTGTGGGTGGAGATGTTTGGAGTGGTGCAGGTGCCCAGCTGTGTGAGGACAGGAGCTTGGGCAGTTGGTTTTTAAGGGCTAGAAGTCGGGGTGGGAGGCAGTCCAGGAGGGTGGAGCTTGGGGTTCTAAGCAAACTCAGGCCACAGGGTAGAACCATGTTTCTGTGGACTTGACCATCTTACAGAGGCCACTGTAGTAACTGAGAGTGCTCCTCTGTACCTACAGGAGTGTTCTCAGAGGGGGGCGAGGGAGTCTTGCTTCTGAACTCTGCCTGTGGCTGCTTGGGAGAGTAGGGGTTGCAAGGTCTCCACCCGCTTTCAGATTCCAGGAGGGAACAGGAATAGGAGGCTGGATTTCTCAGGACCACATGTGTGGCAGTGGATAATTTCTGTCTTTCGTGGGCCTCAGTGCTGCCATTCGTGGCATGGAGTCTGCAGTGCCCATCACCCAGAATGGGAAGCATGGGGACAAATTGGACCTGGACTCTTGAACATCTGGGTTTCTGCTCAGCTGTGTGGCTTTTTAAGTCATTTCACCTCTTTGAGCATCAGTTATTTCCATAAGTAAAATGAGGGCGTTAGACTCTAAAATGCCAGCACTAAAATTTCCATCATATTTGATACATTAGTTAAAAATTAGTAAGAGGACATGGAAAAATATTTATGATGTAGTTGAAAGAAAAAATCAGGTTACAAAATAGTCAAAATGATTCCACATTTTTTAGAAAAAAATTATAGGTATAGAGATACATAGAAGAATGGGAGGATAGATTCAAAAATGTTACGAGTAGATATGCTAGGTGATGGTTCTGTGGGTGATTTTTAATTTTATGTATCTGACTTTTCTAATTCTCTACAGTGTGCATGCATTATGGCATAGGCTTTGGAGTAAAAAGACCTGAGTACGGGTCTTCATAACACCGATTACCACATGGGTGATCTTCATGTAACCTCCCTGAGCCTCAGTTTCCTCATCCCATCAGCAAGGATAATAATAGAACTACTCCATAGGACCAGTAAGAGGATTCAATGAATTAGTGAATGTCAAGTGATTGGAGAGTGCCTGACACGCTAGCTCTCGATAAATGGAAGTTAAGACGATAAATAATTGCTAATTTTAAAAAGTTAATAAAATAAACTCCCCAGTTAATAATGATTGCAATCATTAGAAACATTCCATAATTGTCTATTAGGCTAGGAAACCAGTAACTCCACAGAAAAAAACCCAAAAAGGAGTCAAATGTGGAGTTCTCTCTCTCACAACAAAAGCGTATCATCTAATAGAGGTATTCCGTCTAGTGAATGGATTGTATGACGGTGGCATGTCTAAAACGATGCCAATGATGGCAGTTACAGTTACGGCTCAGTGTCGGAGTGTTCCTTGACATAACACTATATATATGTGTCATATATAACTTAAAAAAGTATGTGTGTGTGTATAAATTGGCTTGGGGACACTCCAATTTCTCTTTAAGAAACTTTTCATCTTTCCCCCATTCTGAGAGGGAGGGTTTCCTCTTTTCCCCATTTTCTCAGATGGGAGGAATGAAGGCATTTTCCCAGACCTCCCCCCGCAACTCCCTGCCCCTCAGCCTTGGCCCCTCACCTGCCATCTCGGGGGGCTCTGGTGGACTTTTGCAGCTGGTGTCAGACTGGCTGGTGCCTGGCTTTGCCTCTACCAGGCCCTGGTCCTCACACCTGTGGAGGAAAGGGAGGCCCGACTCAAGAGGGCACACAGCTGGAGGGGGAAAGTGGGAAGGAGGGTCTTAGAATTGAGTGCGGGGTTGTCACCAGCTGGGGCTTCTGGAAGGGTGGGAGGAGCATGGATACACTTACCTGGTATGGGGCTGGCATCTGGCAGTAGGGGAGGAGGTGTTCTGGAAGTGTCCTGCCTTACAGGGCACACAGTTGCTATCAGCCTTCCCAACTTCACCTGACAAGAGAAAAGCAAGGCCAGCCAGGGTGAGTGGGCAAAGGAAGCCTCTTGCCCCGTTCTGAGCTTTCTTTATACCCCCTGGATGGCCCTTCCCTGCCCACCCACCCCATTCATTCTGTAGCTCGCACCTTTCCTGATCTCCCCCCTGCCCAGTGCTGCGGGGACTGCCCCTCCCCGCCACTGCCCCTCTGCCTGTCCCAGTTCCATATCTCTGCAGATTCCTTCTATGAGCCTTTCACAGGGAGGGAGAAGAGGCTTTTTATGCCAAAGAGAACTACCTGCAGGCTCACCATGCACACAGAACCATGCTCCCTGCCCCCATTTAAGATCACCGGCACCCATCCTCCTCCCTACCTTCTGCCCTTAGTGACCTCTGACCTTTGAACTCAGCTTCAGTGCCTGGTGGGCAGTCCGAGAGTGGCTCGCAGTGTAGACACTCATGGTCCCAAAGGGCGCAGAACATTCCTGGCTGGCAGTGGCACTGGGTTTTCTGTTTGCTAGTGCAAGGTGCAGTCTCCTCGAAGCCCAGTACTTGTGAGGAGACAGGAGAGCTCAGTGGAGGAGCTGCGCTCCAGGGGACCCCAGCTCTCCCCAGGCACACCCTACTCACTGTGGTCACAGGGTCGGCAGATCTGGCAGGATAAGAGATGGTTCCAGTGCTCGTTGTAGGAATTTTCAGAGCACGCGGCACAAACTGTGTCCTGGCTGAGGCTGCATTCAGTTAAGACATATGTGCCTAGAATGTGAGTGGGGCAGTAGGAGTGTCAGGGGACGGGGGTCCCACCCTCACCTCTGCCACTTGCTGTGTGACCCTGGGCCTGACCCTCTTGGTGCCTGCGAATGAGGGATGGCCAGTGTTTCTCATTCTCTGTCTCTGCGAGCTGGTTTTCCTGGGAGAAGGTGTCTGCCTTTCATCTGAGGCAGGGAGGTAGACTGGAGTGCCCTGTTACCCGCCTCCCTGCCCCAGGCTTCCTCTGGCCGTTGCCTCTCACCTGGGGGACAGCGGGAGCAGCAGGCCTTGAGCTTGGACTCGTAGTACTCCTCTTCCTGGTCCCGGCAGGTTTTCTTATCCGTGTGGTACGGGGGCACCTTCCAGGGAAGATGGGGGAGGGAGGAGAATTTTTCAGGGGTTAGCTGGGGAGAGCAGAGGGACCACAGAGGGAGCTGCCCAGAGCCCTTTTCCCTACCTGCCCGCCCCCACCCACCTGCACAAACCCTCCCTCACCAGTTGGGGCTGGAACGCTGCCAGGAGATCGCAGAGGCCTAGTATGAGTGGCCCCCAGGCCAGGCTGCAGAGGGAGGCGGCCCACGGCAGGCGCATGGCGGCCAGTCGGCCAGCCGACCAGATGGTTGGAGGCCTGGGAGTAAGGTGGGAGGCCTGGATGTCTGGGGCAGTGGTGGCAGCAGCCTCCTGAGCCCAGGGGCTGGGACAGGACTCGGCCGATGTGCCCCTCGGGGCCGGAGCCGCCAGGCCTGGCCTGGCCTCGCCTCCAGGGCTCCAGGCTCAGGAAGTGGGAGTGGAGCTAGCCGGCCACGGGGCGGGGACAGGGAGCGCTGGGAGCTGAGGTCGGCTGGCTGGCTGTCGCAATCGGGAAGAGGAACAGGCTTGGCTGCCCTTGTGCTGGGCGGGAGGGGGTGGACGGGAAAGCACGTGAAGGCAACAGGGCCGGAACCAGGACTCCTCCCTTCTCCGGAAGCCTGACTGAAAGGAGGACTGCAGGGACAGGCCCAGATGGTGGGAAAGGGGCAGCAGAGCCAGTGGACAATCCTCAGATGGGCCTCGAGAGCCCAACTAGGGCAGAGCTCAGACAGAAACAGATGGAGTTCAAGATAGAGCTGTGTTCAGCCCGGGTCAGATCTGAAAAGTGGAGGGCCTGGGACTGCCAAACATGGGGAGTGCAGAGACCCAGGGAAAGCCAGCCAGATGTAACATCTGGGAGCCAGAAGTCCTGGGTGGTAGGTTGTTTGGATCCCTGCCCTGTTGAGTGACTTTTTGAGATAAGCTGCAAAGAAATAACAATCAGCCCTGCCCTCCCCTGATCCACCCAGTCCACACATCGATGGACACAGGTCACCTGCGAGGGTGCAGTCCCTGCTCCTCTGTCCCTAGAGAAGGGGGAGGATGTGGAGACCAAGTTCCCAATGAGGAGGGGCAGCCGCAGCCTTCGTCCCAGCTTCCTCACCCAGGAGCCTTTGAATCCCTTTGAACTGGGGAGAGCTGAGAGTCCACCAGTCCTGCTCCCTCACCTTAAGGATGAAAAGACTGAGGCTCAGGAGGCTCCAGGAGACCAGCATTTCAGAGGGCGTAGTCCCACTCGTGCTTCCTTTCTTCCCATCATTTCCCTGCAACCCATTGACAGTGCCCCTGGAGTGACTTGCACTTGCCCACCCTCCTCCCCCCTTATGCCAGGCTCTCTGGTTTCCAGGTTTCTGTGCTTCTGACTAAGTCTCACCTGCTCTTGAGGATCACTGGGGCTCTGGGAAGCACGTCCACTCCAGGCTGTACAGCCCCATGCAGGCTGCTCTCTGTGACCTGCTGTTTACTGCCTGCCGGCCCATCAGGCCATGAGCTCTGCAAGGGCCTGGGCTGAGTCGTTAAGTCTGGCTTCCCAGTGTTTAGCACAGAGTCTGGCACATACCATGTGTCCAATACGTATTTATGGAATTAAGGAATGATGCCTTGCCCATGTCACATAGCCAGTCCATGACAAAACTAGCCTAGAGTCCAGGGCTACTTATTTCTGGGTCCCAGCTCATTCCAGCAACCACGCTACCTCCTTTGGCTCAGGGATGCCTCCCCGGACATGAGGGGCTGACTTACTCTCTTGAGCTACGTCACCTGGGCACTGTCCCTGCCCCCCACCCTGGAGAGTCCAGTTCAGCGCTCATCCTTAACCTGGTGTGTCTGACTGGCTGGAAAGGCTCTAGGAGGAGGAGACCCCTGGTGAAGGGGTCTGCCTGAACTTTAGACATTTCCCTCTCCTCTCCTGGTGCAGGCCTAGGACCTGCCCTCTGCTGCACTTACTTAATGGTCCAAGGCTTCCTGGAAAGGGAAGAAATATCAGAACAACATGCAGTGCTCAGGGCTGTGGCTCTTTCCACGTCAAGGGAATTGGGGACTGGGACTGGACTTAGCACTGAGCTCGTAAGCTCGTAAAGGTATGTGCGTAGTGGCCTTAGATCCTTTTTTCTCTTTTTTCATTTTACGTTTTATTGTGGAAATTACACACATAACATATACATACACAAAAAGAGAGAAAATAGCATTAGTGAACTGCCAGCTTCAACTCAGGGTGTCTTATTTCTTTTATGCAACCCTCCCCCGGACTGCTAATCTCTCTTAACTATTTTGAAGTACATCCCAGACATAGCATCGTTTCTTTTGAAAATATTTCGATACTTACCCGGCTGGGGAGATACCATGATCACGAAGGTGGTTTTCCCAGGGCGAGGCTTATCCATTGCACTCCGGATGTGCTGACCCCTGCGATTTCCCCAAATGTGGAAATCGTTCACGCTCTCCCCTGGAAAAAAGAAAAGAAAAAGAAAAGTATTTCAGGATTTTACTCTAAAAGACAGCAACTCTTCTTTTAATTGAGGTGTAACACATAAACAATAGTGTGTATAAAGTACACTACACAGATCAATGATTTTCCCTTTTCTATAGCCTGTGTATTTCCGTGGAACAATTCCTGAACCCCAATATGTCCCTGAATACTCTTTCCAGTCAAAGCTCCCTGCTTCACAGTAAGCGTTCTCAGCTCCTTTTCAACCCCAGCTGCCTGAACTATTTCTTTCTGCTGCCAATCTCATGCTGTCACTTCAACCTTCAAGGACTCTCTGGGTCCTATGGAAAGAGCCCTAAGATCTAGACTTTAATCTTGGCCCCATCACTTCACCTCTCTCTGGTTTTTGTTGTTGTTGTTGTTCTAGTCAACACCTGGTTTCCCTGCAGATCTGTTCTTCACCCTTCTCCTGCTCTGATCTGCATCACTACTTGGAACTACATTTCCCAGACTCCTCTTCCCTCTTGCTGCTGTGTAGTTTCAGCCAATAGGAAGACAGGTGGGTGGAGGACTGGTAGGTGGGAAGAGGGAGGAAGCTAGGCTATTTCTATTTCTTCAACCCCACACCCCTTTTGTTTTTAGTTAGTTGTGTTTGTTCTTTCCCTCCTTCCACAATTCCATCTCCTACTAGGCAGCCCCCACTACTTAGCTCTTGCCGCATAGCTCTGGAGACTTCTGGGTCTATAATGCTTCATTAGCTTGCAGCCTTTCCAGCCCTAGAGTTGGTAACTGCTTCCTGGTCTATTTTCTGGGTTGCCTCACTGTCTCCTGTTGATTTTTCAGCTCTTCCATCACCTATGTACCAATTCTCTGTGTGAAATTTCTTCTGTTTGAAAGACTGAGAGTGTCTCCTGTTTCCTGGCTGGACCACGATTGACAAATCCTATCAATAAATGGTTATTATGCCTATCCAACCTCCAGGAGGATGAAGGGAGACTCACAGAGGTGAGGAATCCATGAATTCTTTGTGACCAGGGCATTGTCTCTGTTTCTTTCCTTTCGTGTTCTTGGCCAGCTTCCTTGAAGTGTTACTCATTTCCACTGGGCAACACCAGACACAGACTAAGCATCCATCAACCCCCAAGTCTTCTTTACAGGGGATTGCTCACTGACCCTTCTTCTACAGGCCCAAGAAGAATCCAAAAAGGGAGTTGGTGGGAATGAATTCTTCTAAATACTTTTTTTCCCTCTCCTCTTCCCCACACTACTCTTAGCCAACTGCCTACCCCTTGTAAGCGTGTGGTAAAGACTGAGAAATGTGTAACTGATGACGGTCGTCCTTCTCCACAGTGTTTCCATTATCACTGGGGACAATCTCTTACCCCAGTTGTCTCAAATGGGGTGATTGTGCTCCCCAAAAGACATTTGGCAATATCTGGAGGGGTTCTTGATTGTCACGATGAAGGGGGTATTATTAGCCTCTAGTAGGTAGAGGCCAGGGACGCTGCTAAACATCCTATAGCTCACAGGACAGCACCTCCCACAACAAAGAATTGTCCACATGTCAGTAGTGCCAAGGTTGAGAATTCCTGCCTTCACCCAAACGAATAAACTAATGGTGAACTTCTAAGCATCTTGCCAGGTGGCTAGACTAGGAGTGGCTGGGAGGAATTTTCTGGGACATTATTTTATTTTATTATATTTTAAATTTTTATATATATTTTTTGTTTTTGTTCTTTTAAATTGAGGAATTTTGGGGAATAGTGTGTTTTTCCAGGGCCCATCAGCTCCAAGTCAAGTTGTTGTCTTTAATCTAGTTGTGGAGGGCGCAGCTCACTGGCCCATGTGGGAATCGAACCGGCAACCCTATTGTTTAGAGCTCCCGCTCTAACCAACTGAGCCACCTGGCTGCCCTGGGACATCATTTTAGATTAAAGAGAAATTCATACTATGTAAATTCCGATAAGAGGACCACTGCTTTCCACAGTGGGCAGCTTAGTGTGGAGCTTTACTACTGGCAGCTTTACTACTTATCTCTAAGTAGTAAAAATAAAGAGTTGCATTTAATTGAGTGACTCATTTTTACCCTAGAAAGGATGGAGGCTGAAATGAAAAAAGTGAATAAAATTTAGATAAATTAATATACCACAAATTAATGTGTTACCAGAGGAAATTAAGATATTTGATGTGTTGGGGATGCTTTCTCATAGTACATCACTCTCCATCAAAGAACCTTGGGTCTTACCCCAGATGCTAATTTTGCTGTCTTTTGCAAAGTGGGTCAGCAAATAGTGACAGCTCTACAATGGGGCCGCCAAAGATGAAGCCTGGTGCCTGTTCTCAGAGAACTCATAATATGACCCATGCATACGTAAACACATAAATACACACACACACACATCAGGATAATAATAGTATACAGATGTAAGTGCTGTAATAGTATTCTAAACAGTTCTCACTCTGGAAGCGTGGTGGAAAAAGTGATTGCTTCCATATCCCCTCTTCTCCAGTGAGCAAGAGGCAGGAAGTCCCTTCAAACTCATAACCCTCATCCCACTGAAGACCTTCTAGTTTCACTTCTCGCCCTATAGGCTTTGCACATGTTATGCCACTCCATAGGGTTAGAGGATGGTTGGTGTTGGGAGGGGGAAAGCAGCCCTGCAGACAAGGAATAGCTGGGGCTCTGAGAGAGACTGGGGGAACTTCCAAGACAAGGTCTGCAAGGCCCCAGATCCTCCACAGGACAAGGCTCCACTTCTGAAGCTAGGGGAGCGGCACTGAGCTTGGAAAAGGGAGGCTAAGCTCTCAAACTGACCCCACCCCTAACTCCTGGATGACTGTGAGGCCAGTCACTTTGCTTCTCAGGGCCTCAGTTCCCTCATGTGTTAAGCAAGGACTAGGTGTGACCATCTGGGCTGGCTTATCCACTCCCTCCTGCCATTTTGTTTTTCAGATGAGAGCGCTAGGACCCAGACAGGTAATGGGCCATTTTCAAAGTCACATACATAGTTTAAAGGCAAAAATGGAACTCATAGAATAATACCTATAACATCCCATTTATGAAAAAAAACCCTATTTTGTTTTTTCAAAAATACATGTAAGTCTATACAAGCACACAAAAAGATATTATACATGAATACACAAATTGCAGTGGCTGTCCTTGGGCCTAGGTGTGGGAAAGGAATGGGACAAAGAAAGGCTTTTATTGTTTTGTATACTTCTGTACTATTGGAAAATTGTACTGCAACAAAAATGTATTTGGGTGTTATTTCTGCACTTTAAAAGATAACATTTAAAATGGAGCTACGACAAAAGCGCAGGTTTCAGATTTCTGTTTTTCCCACAGCAGCAAGCTTCCTCTGGCCTATTCCAGATCTAGACCGCTCGGTCTCTAAGCACATGTTGCCACTGTGTATCCTGGCATGCGGTGACAGGGTCACCACACTCCTGGCTCAGTCCCGTCCAGGCTGTGCAATTCTTCCCCCAGAGCCTTTGAGATGAAAACCTCCGCCTGGGCCGCCTTCAGCCAGCAGCTGGCTTTCAGGCACCAGGTAGCAAGTCGAAAAGGCAGGGGGGGCCTCTGAGAACCTTTGAGATCACACAGTCTCGGCCTTGCATATCCCCTTTGTAGTTAGGACCAGCCCTAGTTTAAGGGCCTGGCTCAAGGGAGAATGGAGCTTCTAGGGGTGTCTGGGTCCCGGGGGGACAGTGTAGAGAGCTTTTCACAGAGCCGGGGAGATACTCCAGGAACCAGATTGCTGATCCATGGACTCTGTATGAGTATATGTACCTTCCTGGCTTTTGAAACCAGGTACGGGGGAGCTTGGATTCCCTGAGTCTGTGGCTGGTCTGTGTCGGGAAGTAAATGGCAAAAGCCCTAAGAAGACAATCCCAGAGGAGAAGAAGAATTCTTACTTTGTTTTCACTTGGCTGCTGTTTTGTTTTGTGTCCTTAAAAAACTGGCTTATCTTTGTGGAGGGTCAGTTTCTTCATCTGGAAAATGAAGAAAAAGCCAGCCTTTCCTTTCTAAGGGGGTGTCCCCAGCAGGTGTCAAACAAAGGGAGCACTGGGGCCAGGTTTGGAACCCTGGTTGACCACAGTTCTCACTTTAACAGGCGACAAGAGACTACCCAGAAAGGAAGCGAGCTGGTTGTACCTTGAGCCTGGAGTACCCCACTTCCCTCTTCTTTGCCTGCTAGAGTCCTTATTATTTCTGAAGACCCAGCTAAGATACCACCTTCTCCAGGAAGTCTTCTGGAGTTGCTCGGTTAGTGCTTTTCCCTCTCTCCCTCCCTCCCCAGGCCCACTCAGCACTGAGTTCTTAGCTCTGCAACCAGGATCCTTATCTCACTATATTGCAGGCCCGTCTTCCACCAGCCTACATTGGGCTGTGTCTGCACATTGTAGGGGCCTCATGCCTGTTCCTGGGAGGAGGCAAAGAGGAGGGAGGAGCCAGTGCATGAACTGCCCAGTGTCCACACCTTTCGCTGTTACATGGGGCCTGGGCTGCGTGGATGGGTGTCCTGTACCTGTTTGAAACCTCCTTTGGGGCCTGATTCTCTGACCCTTCCCTCTCTGCTCACTGCTTGGCACTTCACTCGTTATCCTTTTGCTGGATTAAGTTTGGGGAAGAGGTGTGGGGGGAAAAGCCCCTAAGCATGAGCTTTTCCTTCCATCCAGGGCTAGTGTAGTCTTGGAATATGCCTATCCTCTTCACCAGGACACCCACCGCTGTTCACATCGCTCCCTGCCCCCTCAGTGCCTGCTGTCCCTCGGCTCCAGGTCTGTGCCCAAGTGCCCTGCCTGGCCCCTGCCTGCCTCTTGGTGCCCACATTCCTGCAACCCCGTGACCACAATAGGGGACATTACACATTCCTGACCTGGCAGCCAATGGTGTAAAAAAGAACAGAATGTCCCAGTGCCCCGCCCAGCCCCCTGCTTCACCTGGGCCCCTCCCAGGTCTGGACAAGGTAGGTAGAGGGTGGTGGTGAGGCGTCGGGGGGAAAAGGATGGATTAGGAGGGAGAGGAAGAGGGGTGCTTCATGTTGAGAGCCAGGAGACGCACCCGCTGAAATCCTCTCCACGATCTGGGGGGTGAGGCTGACCTGTGGGGGCCTAGGGAGGACTCCCCAGGGAGGGGCCCTCGCTCCTGGAGGCCCACTTGGGGCTCCCTTCCCTTGCTCTCCTGCTGGGGAGGGGAGAGTCCCTTTGGGGCTGGCTCGCTCCCCTTCACTTTCCTCTTTCTGCCTCTCTTCCATGTCTCCCTCCCAGTCCTTCATCCTGTCCTCCCCCACATAGCTCCCTTCTTCTGCCTTCCCCATCCTTCTGGTCTCCCCACTTCGGTCTCGCTTGTCCTGGCTTCTCCTTTTTTCTTGTTTTGCCCACTTGGCTTTGTGTTCAGGATCCTTCTCCGTGGTCAAGATCTCTCACTGCCATTCTGTCTCCCAGCCTCCCTGCCTGGCAGCTTCCCATTACTCCCAGGGCCCTGACTCTTCTTCAGGCCCTCTCCTCATCTTCTCCAGTGCCAGGCTCCATGGTCACCTGCCCGCAGGAATCCTCCTCCCTTTGGAGAACTCTCACCTCAGGCTCCTCCTCTGTCCCTCCCCCTGCCCTGCTCACCTTTAATTGAGATGCTAATGAGGCTTCTGTTGCTTCCATCCCTGGCCGGCAGGCGGGCTCCCTGGCCAGCCTCTGCACCTGTCAGGTGAGGGGGAGGAGAGGCTCGGCTGCCAGATCCAACTGGAAAGGAACCAGTCCCAGTCCAGCCACAACCTGGGAGAGGGGAGCAGGCGGCAGCCAGTCCTCCTGGAGCTCTGCCGTGACTGCGCCCGAGAGGGAGTCCGGGCACAGCCCAGGACCAGGGTCTGATCGGAGGAGAGAGCTCGAACTGAGAGGGGAAAGGCAGGGAGGAAGAGGAAGAGAGGCAGGATCAGAAAGCCTGACACACAGAGGAGTCAGGTGAGGAAGAAGAGATCCAAGAGAAGCAAAAGGCAGAGAGAGAGAGAGAGAGAGAGAGAGAGAGAGAGAGAGAGAGAGAGAGAGAGAGGCTAAGGCAGAGAGAAGCTGAGACTCAGAGATCTCAAGAAAGAGACTGACTAAGCAGAGCAGAGACTGATGGCTGTGGAGACAAAAAGGGAGGTGCTGGGACTGAAACCAAAAGGTGACCTTATCAGGGAAGCAGAAGAGAGGCCACTCCAGGGGAGCCCAGATCCAGCTCTCCTGGCCCTGGCTCCAGCAGGTCAGCTGGCTCCTGGGCAGGAGGAGGGAGGGAGGAGTGGGAGAAAATGGGCTCAGGGCGGGATGTGGGCATGGCCAGGTGCAGCCTCTCTCTGGGGAGGGCACCTGGAGCCCAGAACCATGCCCTGGCCGTGACCGTCACCCTCCACAACCCACCCAAGGGCTCATGAAGGGAGACAAGTGTGAAGAGCAGGGGCCGGACCCCAAACCCGCGGCCCCGCATCAGCCCACGGAGGAGGAGGAGGCCCTGATTGAGTTCCACCGCTCCTACCGAGACCTCTTCCAGTTCTTCTGCAACAATACCACCATCCACGGCGCCATCCGCCTGGTGTGCTCCCAGCACAACCGCATGAAGACGGCCTTCTGGGCCGTGCTCTGGCTCTGCACCTTCGGCATGATGTACTGGCAGTTTGGCCTGCTGTTTGAAGAGTACTTCAGCTACCCCGTCAGCCTTAACATCAACCTAAACTCCGAGAAGCTTGTTTTCCCCGCTGTTACCATCTGTACCCTCAATCCCTACAGGTCAGTCGGGCCCTACATCCCTTCTCGTGCACCTGGAAGGGGAGTGAAGAGGGTACAGAGGTGCCCACTTGGCAAGCAGAGCCTCAGACCCAGGGGTAAGAGGCCATACTCCTGTCCCCAGGCAGACCTCCTCGGGCAAGATAGGAAGCTTCCAACTTGATGGGCTGGCAGCTCAGCCCAGTGGAGCCTTCCGAGTGCCCAGGGCTTATCCAGAGTGTGGTTGTTGGACCAGTAGTGCCCTCATCCTCCCTTTCTCCTGCCAAGTGGGAGGGGATGCTCATGAGGTCACGATGCTGGTAACTTCCAAAAGGGCAGGGTAAAGATTATCCCTCGCCTTTCCTTGGAGAGAAGGACCCATTGAGGTGCTGTGGAGGTGGGTGATGGGAACTGGCAGGGGCTGCACCCCGCTGTGTCAGTCTTGGTTTAGAAGGGGAGTTTGTTTTGGAGAAAGCAAAGTGGGGTGGTGACAAAGCAATCATCAGCTTTGAGGCTGGGGGGAGAGTTATAGAGCTGGAAAGAGACTGGGACAGGATAGGAGACTGGGAACTGGGAACAGTTCCCCTGTTCCCCTCGTCCAGGTGAAAATGGGGAGGAGACCCCTGCTGGGCTGCACCTTTCACCTGCCCAGGAGCCTGACCTAAGTGCCTGGGTGTGTCCTCAAGTTTTGGGTTTCATCAGTCCTCCTTGCCAATTTTCAGTCCGGAAGCCAGAGGGGGTGGTAAACCATGGAGAAGAAAGGAAGGTGGGGCTGGATGTTTGTATATACCTTATATTTGTATTCACTCAGTCACGCAACACCTTGGGAACACCTGCCACAAGCCAGACGCAGTGCTAGGCACCTGGCAAAGGGGTTCCTTAATAATTCATACCGTCTTTCACTGAAGGCCAGGTACTTTGCCAGGTATTGGGGACAGAAAGAAAAAAATAAGATGGAAGAGCCAGAAATGCAAACAAATGACTGCATCACACTGTGAGAAGTATAATAAAAATTGTGTGAGGTGTAGTCTCTGCCTTCAAGGAGTGTAAGGTTTATGAGGGCATGTGTGTCTGATTGCATGAGTGTGTGTGTGGGTGAGCAAACATGTTGGTTATGCATGTGATTATGGAGGATTGATATTGGTTACATATTGGGGGTGGAGGTCCCCCATATATTCTGTTACGTGCAAAGGTGTGTCGTGGACTAAGGGTTGGGACATCCTGTCCTGCAGAGAAAAAAAACTGCCGGGCCATTTCATTGATTAGCTTCCAGATAGCGTCCAGGATAAGGGGCCATTTACTAAAAAGATGCGCCAGACACTAAGTACTCTACAGGCCTCTCCTTTATTTTTCCCAACAATCCTCCAAGGCAGGTACTGTGAATATCCCATTTTATACTTGAGGAAACTGAAGCAAAAATAGACAAGTTACAAGGTCACAGAGATAGTGACTGACATGTAACTTACCCTCTGTTTGCCTGATCACAAACCCCTGCCTCTTCTTAATACCCAAGATGTGGTACATGGAATAAATGAAGTTTCCTATGAGATATTTACATCTCATTTCCTGGTTCTCTTTCATTCCTCCCCTCAGCCTTCCCTGGTGGCCGCTGTCTTTGCTCCTCTTCTTTCTCACGCCCTGCAGGTCCCCTGCCCTGATCTTCCCCCCATTTTCCACACCCCTCGTCCCCTCTTGCCTTGGTGGATGGGAGGGACACTGGGCAGCCCTGAGCCAGCAGGGAGGGGAGGACTGGCAGGCGGGAGGTACAACAGGTAGAGAGAGTATTGAGTGCTCAGTAAATATTGTGGTTGAAAGATATGGGCGAGATTGCTTGACCAGGGACAGGAATGGGTTCTTGTCGTCTGCTGCAGCATGGATGGACCTGGAGGGCACTGTGCTGAATGGAGCATGTCAGACAGAGAAAGACAGATGCAATGGGATTTCACTTATATGTGGAATCTAAAGAACAAAATAAATAAACAAAACAGAAACAAACTCATAGATACAGACAACATTTTGATGGTGCCAGGTGGGAGGGCGTTGGGAATGTGGGTGTAAAAGGGGAAGGGATTAAGAAGTACAACTTGGTTGTTACATAGTAGTCATGGGGATGTAGGGTACAGCATAAGGAATATAGTCAATAATATCGTAATAACTATGTATGGTATCAGATGGGTACTAGATTTATTGGGCTGATAGATGGGAAGGGGGTAGGGGGAATGGAAAAAGGTGAAGGAATTAGGAAGTACAAATTGGTAGGTACAGAATAATCATGGGGACGTAAAGTAAAACACAGGGAATATAGTTAATAATATGGTAATAACTATGTATAATGCCAGGTGGGTACTAGACTAGTCAAGGGGATCACTTCTTAAATTATGTAAAGGTCTAACCATATGCTGTATACCTGAAATTAATGTAAAATAATATTGAATGTCAGTAATTGAAAAATTTAAAAGGAGGGATAGGTGAAGGGGAATAAGAGGTTCAAATTTCCATGTAAAAAACAAATAAGTCATGGGAATGTAATATACAACATAGGGAATATAGTCAATAGTACTGTGATAGCGTGGTTGAGTATCAGAGGGTTGCTGGCCTTGTCATGGTGGTCACTTCTTTAGGTATACAAATGTTGAATAACTATTTTGTACACTTGAAACTAATATAGTATTGTATGTTAGCTATAGTTTAATAAAAATCTAAAAAAAAAGAAGAGGGAAAGTGCCAATGAAATTATCATTTGCATTAAAAAAAAAGGAAGAAAGATGTGGGTGAGAAATGGGGGGAACAGGGGTGAATCTGTTGAGACCCTGCGTATTTTCTAAGGTTCTGCTGGGTGTATGTAGGGCCCTGGCTAGTCCAGGACAAAGCCCCTGGTCCTGGGGCTTTGGAAGCCAGAGCCTCTGCCCCCAGGAGCCTGCAGGCTGGGAGACAGGCATCCACACAGAAAGAAATGAAAGAATCCCTCGTGTGTGACAGGCTGCCCCAGGACTGAGTGGGGAGAGCACCCAGGAAGAGGGGGAGTAAGGGATGGCTCCTCAGCGTAGGCAACAAGTTATTGAACACTTACCATGTGCCTGACTATCTCATTTAATCCTGACAAGTCCATGGAAGTGGGCATTATTATAACATATCCATTTTGCAGATGGGGAAATAGAAGTGAAATAATTGAGCAAGGTCACATAGCAAATAATAAAACAACAATAGCTAACACTTATATCGTACTTAATATGTACCAGACAAAAATTAATTTTTACATTAATTAAATTATTTAATCCTCATAACAGGCCTCTGAGTAGGTAACAGCATTACTCCCATTCTATAGATGAGGAAACTGAGGCCCAGTGAGGTTAAGTAACTTGCCCAAGTTCACACAGGTAGCAAGTGGCAAACCTGGGATTCAAAAATCACACATTTCCCCACCACCACCACCGCCACACCACCACCACCTAGAAGTCAGTGCCTCCCAGGTTAGCTGTTGGGTCACAAACCAAGTGTGTTTGATTTGAAAGTTCTTTCTCTCACTGCACTTTGAGGGGCCAGGCATCCAGGGTTGAGGCGGGGGCTGGTGGGAGTCCCTGGGGAAGAGCAGCAGTAAGAGGAGGGAGTACTTGTCAGGAGTGCAGGAGGGCGGGGTCTTCTGTTCAAGGAGAGAGGCAGGGGTGGCTGGACAGGTTAACTTGGCCCGGTGAGTGGTGACCCATGTGTGAATCATGCTGGTAGTGAGTGCAGGAGGCAGAGGTGAGATGAGTGACTTCTACAGGGAAAGCAGGGAGGAAGTGGAAATCCGTGGACTGGAGAGCTGGAATGAGGCAAAGACAGACCAGGGTGCCCACCTGTTGGCCGCTGTGCAGGGCCAGCAGAGGCGGAGGAAGAAGAAGGAGGTACAGGGTTCCGGGCTACTTTGACACTTCCAGGAAAAGGGACAAGGGCTAAAAACCTTCCACACTAAGCAAGGAAGTTCTAAGAAGCTAATGTGAAGGGTCAGCCACTGTGGTCCCTTTCTTTCTGGCCAACAGAGGGCTTTGTTCACCCAAGGGAGAGGGCCAGTCATATTCATATCCATGGAAAACAGAGCCCAAGAACATATTTTTCACCCAGTTCTGGGAAAGATTTAGTTTGACTTGTGGAAAAACTTGGGGGCATGGAATTTTCCTTCCCAGAGATGGCAGAGAAGGAGGCATGGCAGCAGGAGTGGGGTGAGGAGAGAGGCCATTCTCCAGAGAGAGAAGCTGCAGGGAAGAAGGGAAGTGCTCTGAGCTAGGTCTTCCTGTCCCTAACCCTGGTGGGGAGGCCCTGCACTTTCTGCAGGATCTGAAAACCAGGCTCTGTGGTGGCAGGCCTGGTGGGGACAGAAAACCCAGACCCTTAGAGCTGACCCCCCACAGTGTAGACTCCTTCTCCCCACCTCTCAACCTCTGAGGCACCTGGTGTTAGAAAGTTCTTACTTAGGTACAGCTGCAGTTGACCTCACGATGAGGTTGATTCTCTGGTCCTGGTTCAGTCTCTTTGAAGCCATCCCGAAGATGTCGCCTCATCCTTTACCCAACAACCATCAGTTCAGTTCAGGTCAGCAGTACCTGTGTTACAGCTTGCATAGTACACTATTGCATGCTGCTGTTCCCAACAAGCTTGTAGGTAAGGAGGGAACGAGCACCCCAGAGTCGGATGAGAAAACGGAGACTCCGAAATCCTAAAGGCTTTGCAAAAGTCACCCAGCCACGGAGTGGAGGCGTCAGAGTTGGGATTTGGTCTTAGGCTCCACTTTTGTTAAGACCACAGTCACACAGTAGATTAGTGGCAGGCAGTGCTCCTTAGCTTTTTCTTCTCCAATAATAGTAATGATAACAGTGATGGTAATGAAAATAACAGCAGCAGTTGTACAGTACCTACTGTGCCAGGTATTTTTCTCAGTACTTGTCCTGTATTATTAACTCATTTCATCTTCATGACAACTTGATACAGCAGATACTGTTAATCATTCCGTTTTACAGATGGTGAAACAGACGCACGGAGGGTAACTCCTCCAAGGCTAACCATCTAAAAAGTGGCAAAGCCATGAGCCGGGGGAGCTGCTTAGACCTTAGTTCCTGTGGCTTTTCCTTGGATGAAATGGTCTCTAGCATTCTTCACCACCATGGCTGTCCATCCTCTGAATAATCATTGCTTTGTGAACATCTATTGCTCTTAAAATGTCACAGCCATGGCTGAATTCCACCTGTGACCTGAGAGCTCAGAACCAACTCTAGAGGGGCTGACCGTCCCCAGGGAGACTCACAGGTGAGGGGCTGCTGGCAGGGCACCTGCCTGGCAATGGAGTGTGGTACAGGCTGAGCTCATAGGGGCCTTTGTGGAAGGAGCATGTCTAGGAGATGGGTTGGAGATGCTCAGATGTGGAGGAGAATGGAACTGGGGAAGGGGCCAAAGAAAGGGGAATCAAGGCTTCTAGGTGGGCCCTGGAAGTAGAGGGAGTGGGCTAGGGCCTCAGATGCACACTGGCAGGAGAGGGGCCTGCTGGTGTGTGTGTGGGTGGGGCAGGGGTCGGAGGAGGGCCTGGGCTCTTCTGTGAGAGGAGGCCCCCAGGGAAAAGAGGGAGGGAGAATGAGGAGCAGACCTAAACAGGAAGAGAACATGGTATCAGCCCTTAAATCTCCCCAGGTTCCTGCTCCTGCCAGTCTGTCCTAGGCCAGCTGTGGGGAAGGATTTTGCTGCCCAATCTCAAGTATTTCTGAACACGGAGGCAGAAGTAGTGGAAAAAACTGGAGCCATGAAGTCGAAAAAGCCTGGGTTCTAATCTTGGTGCCTGTACTAAATGAGTGACCTAGGTGGAAGTTGCCTAGTTGATGGGCCTCAGTTTCCTCAACTGTAAAATGGAGATAGTAATGCCTGTCTGATTGAATTGTGCAAGGGTTCACCCATCCTCCAATGTAGGGCTGTCTGCGAGAGCAGACGGAAGTGAGGGTAATGACCGTGACCTGGGTAGGAGGTCAAGGGGTAAAGGTTAGAAGGGTTGGACTGTCCTGATGAAGACCCCTTGTTGGCATTCTATCCCTCTTAGCCCTTGTCTCCTCTTGCCAGGGTCTTCCTGCTTGCAGGACAAGATCTAATGTCATCAGTGGGTTTTACTCAGTGGGCAGTTCTCTTTGTTCTAGGGGTCAACTTAAAGGCAAGAAGAGGTTTCTTTATTGAAGTGGTGTTATGGGAATCCTTCCTGCTTTAAGCCAAAAAAAGGAGAGAGAAGTAGACATTGGGGAGCGATGGCGTTCTGTGTGGAGCCTGGCCTCTTCTGGGGATCTTGTCACAGGTGGGAATGGAGGGGGTAGTCACCAAAGGCCTCTGTGGAAGAGGCAAGAGGGAGCTGAATATGAGAAGGGCCACTGAGGGGAGAGCCTGGCATAGGGACAGTGTGGGGCTCGATGGGGAAGAAAGGGGGCTAGAGAAGTGATACAGTTTGGAGTTGGTGATGAGAATGAGGGAGGTGTAGGAGGCAGAAGAGGGGCACAGAGGGACTTGGACAGCTTAGGGAGGGTGGAAAGGGAAGCCCAGTCAGAGATGTGATGGCTCATGTTGTGGAAATAACTTGATCCAAGTTGGTGCACCTGGATTCTTGCAATGTGACCATGAGAAAAATACCTTAGTTTCCTGGCTTCAGGCTCCTGTCTGTGTCTTCCTGATATCTGATGGCCTCTTCACTTTGTGTCATTATTTTCTCATTTAACCCTCGAAGAGCTTCATGTATGGGCAGATCTAGTGTTAGGCCCATTTTACAGATGAGGAAATAGGTGGGATTCAGAAAGGTTGAGTTACTTACCAACATCACACAGCCAGAAAGTGCAGCCGGAACTTCACAACCTACATCCAGCTGACTGACTCTGGTGCTCTTTCTGGGGTACCTCACCAACTTCCTAAAATAGCTGGAGCTAGCAGGGACAGAATGGAGGGCAGTGTGACGGCTAGGGTGCTTTCTAACCCATTTCCTGACTCTGTGGCCTTGAACAAATCACCTGCCTTAGGTTTTTCATCTGCAAAATGACAATAGTATTAGTAGCTAACAGTGGCTAATAGTATGCTGAATTACACTGAAGATTAAATAATGTACATTCTAATACCACAGTACCTGGCTATAGTAAGGGCTCAATAAATGCTAGCTAACTGCCATTCTTTTAATTACCAGTAACAAATCTCTCAGAATATCAAACACACACGTTGCACCTGAGCCACATTTTCTCCTACGATGAGGGCAGCTGGCGCTGATACCTACGACCCAGCCAGCTAGATTTCTATGAGGGAGAAAGAAACGGAGCTGAGGGGAGGATTGTAGGGTGTGGACTAGACAGATAGTGGTGAATGTAGGACCCCCAGGGGCTCTTGTAAAAACAACCTTGTTTGGGTCCCACCCCTTCCCATTAAACCGAATCTTTGGCAAGTAGAGCCCTGCACTGGTATTTGACTTTTTTTAAAAAAATTGAAATATAATCTGCATACAATAAAAATGCACAAATCTTAAGTGCTCATTGAGCTTTGATAATCAAGATATTGAACATTTCCATTACCTGGTGTCCCTTTGCCATCAATTTCTGTCTCTCTGACCATTTTCTGACTTCTATCACCACCAGTTAGTTTGATCTTTTCTTAGAGTTCATATAAATGGAATCACAATATGAATTTTCTTGTTTGTGTGTCTGGCTTATTTTGCTCAACTTAATGTTTCTGAAGTTCTTCCATGTTTTTTGCCTGTATCAGTCCCTCTTCATTGCTGAGTGGTATTGATGGACATTCGGGTTGCTTCAAGCATTTTGGCTATTATGAACTGCTGTGAACATTCATGTGCAAATGTTTATATTTTCATTGCTCTTGGGTAAATAGCTAGGAGTGAAACTGGGTAAAATATCCAGAAGTAAAATTGCTAGGTTGTAAGGTAGATACATGTCTAACTGTATAAGTACCAAATGGTTCTCCAAATCAGTTGTACCATTTTAAAGTTCCATCAGCAGCAATTTCAGCCGCTCCACATTCTCACCAATATTTGGTGTTGTCAGTCTTTTAGTTTTAGCCTTTCTAATGGATGTTAAGTGGTATCTCAGTATGATTTCAATTTGCATTTCCCTGGGGACTAATTATGTTGCACACCTCTTCATGTAATTAGTGACCATTTATATATTTTTTGGTTCATTTTAAAAACAATTTGTCTTTTTTGTTGTTGATTTGTAAGAGGTCTTTATATTTCAGGAGTTCTTCCTTAGATATTTTTTTATTCTTTTGCTTACTTCATGAAGATATCTTCTAAGTTTTCTTCTAGAGTCTCTATAATTCTGACTTTTATGTTTAGGTCTATGACCCACCTTGACTTAATTTTTGTGTATGGGCTGAGGTAGAGGTTGAAGTTCATTTTTTTCCCAGTACAGTATACAGTTGTTCCAGCACCATTTGTTTAAAAAAAATACTTTCCTCATTGAATGGAATTGGTGCTTTAATTTAGTCAAAAGTCAGTGAGTTTATTTCTAGACTTTATTCTGTTCCATTGATCTATTTTCTATCCTTACATAGGCCCTACACTGTTTTCATTACTGTGGCTTTATAGTAAGTCTTAAAGTCAGGTAGCATAAGTACTCCAACTTGGCTCTTCTTTTCCAAAATTATTTTGGCCTTTCAAGATTCTTTCCATTTCCATATAAATCTTAGAATTAACCTGTCAATTTCTTCGAAAACGTCTGCTGAAATTTTGATGGGGATTGTGTTGAATCGAAAGATCGATTTGGGAGACATCTTAATTACATGAAGTTTCTGATCCATGAATGTATGTAACTCTCCATTTATTTTGGTTTTTCATTTCACTCAGCAGGATTTTCATTGTGGAAGTCTTGCACATCTTTCATTAGATTTATTCCTAGCATTCGATGTTTATACTATTTAATATGGTGTTTTGTGATTTCGTTTTCCAATTTTTTTGTTGATATCGTGTAGAAATACAATTAATTTTTGTATAGGTGTTTGTATGTCCTGCAACCTTGTTTATTAGTTCTAGGTGTGTGTATTTTGTTTTGGTAGAGTCTATCCCTAAAGCCCTGCTACTCTGGACTTGAATGATGGAAATGGAAAGAGGGCCTATATTGATAAGAAGGAATGTGACGATTTATGCTGGACAGTGTTTAACTTATGGCATTTGGGCTCCACCCAAAACTCATTAAAATGGAATCCTGGCAGTGGGAATGGTGGGGGTAGCATTGGTATTTTAAAAGTTCCTCAGGAGATTCTATATGTTGAGAACCCCTGATTTAGAAGGTGCCAGGTGGCAGGCAGGCTCAAGGGCCACCGTCGCTTGGAGGGGCTCAGGAAGGGATGAGCTGCGCACCACCGGTCCATGGAAGTGTATGGGCCCAGGTCGATGCCACCTCCTCTGCTGTCTTAGCAAAAGGGCAAATTCCGGGTTCCCTTCCAGGCCAGGGTGAGTGGGAGGCGTGCGCCTCACTGACAGGCCCCTTCCGCCTCTCCCTTTCGACAAACAGGTGGTAATAAACGCCGTCACCGTCGTCACCATCCTCACTCCCTGTCGCCTCCACTAACCGCGCCTCCCCCCTCGCGAACACACTTATGTACCCCCCACCCCCGCCACCAGTTTCAGGCAAGGAAACTGAGATCCACAGGGGCCATGCATTCGAGCACGGCCGCCCCCTCAGTCCAGCCCTTTTCGCCCTGCCCATTCCAGGTACACCCAAATTAAAGGGGAGCTGGAGGAGCTGGACCGCATCACGGAGCAGACGCTCTTCGACCTGTACAAATACAACTCCTCCCGCACCCTCGTGGCCCATGCCCGCGGCCGGCGCGACCTCCAGGAGACCCTGCTGCATCCCCTGCAGCGCCTGCGGGACCCGGCGCTCCCTCTGGCAGCCCGCAGAGCCCGCAGCGCGGCCTCCAGCTTGCAGGACAACAACCCCCAAGTGAACTGGAAAGACTGGAAGATCGGCTTCAAGCTGGTGAGGCCCCCTGGCGGCCCCGCCCCCCGGCCCAGGGGCCCGGCCCTTCCGGTTCCGCCCCCGCCCTGGACCCCAATCCCTTTTCGGACCCCAACCCCCCTTGCTTGCTGATGAGGCAGGACGTCGTCCACTTGCTGGCAAAATTAAGCAATTAATTAATTATGAAAAATAAAATGAAATAACATCGCTTTCTACGTCAGCTTGCGGGGTCTCTGATCTCTGGGGATCTCTGCGGAAGCATTTAAGTGGCTGGAAGTCAAATCTGTGGAAAATGCACCTTTCTGAACTGCAGTCCCCACTGGTGGGACTCATTTGGGACCCTCCAGTGTGATGGGGAACTGTGGTTCTTTGGGCCTAAGACAGAATAAGGAGACAGTGGAAAGGGAGACTTAAAATTTGTTTAATAAAAAGAAGAGAGTGAGAAGAAGGGCCCGACTGCCAGGAGACCGGAGTTCTCGTCCTAGCTCTTGCTGGGACAAACTGCTTGATCTCTCAGTCTTCCCATCAGTGAAATGGGGAGAAGAATCCTTGCTCTATCTACCTTCTGGCAGAGGCTGCATAAATAAATGACCTGTAGGCATGTACAGCTCCTGGTCTCCTCCTTGGCCTCCCACCCCCATAATCCCATGCCCTCCTGATCCATTGTTCTCGGGGCTTGTGCTTCTTTCTGCCTTCTGTTCGTGTCCACTCCTGGCTTCCCAACCCTGTCTGTCAGTCCTCAGGATCCCAGACCACTCATTCCTTGACCTTGTCCCCACCCTGCTGCCTGACCCCTGCTGTCGTCCCCCTGACACTGTGGTTTCTGTTTCCAGTGCAATCAGAACAAATCCGACTGCTTCTACCAGACATACTCCTCAGGGGTGGACGCAGTGAGGGAGTGGTACCGCTTCCACTACATCAACATCCTGTCGCGGCTGCCAGATACCTTTACTTCCTTGGAGGAAGACAAACTGGGCAACTTCATCTTCAACTGCCGCTTCAACCAGGTCTCCTGCAACCAGGCGTGAGTCTCCTGCCTGGTTCTGTGCTCCCCACGGTGTCTCCTACGTGGAGCCAGCCTAAGGCCGGCATGGGTGGCATCCAGGAAATGCTTGTTGACTAAATAAATGTCTGCACCGAGGAGGGGAACACAATGACCTCAGGTCCAAACCTCTGCTCCACGGATCATCCTGCAGGACTTCTGCCGCTCCCTGCAGGGCTAGGTCTGAGTAAGGTAGCCTCATATGGCTGCCCTGGGGAGGTTGGAGATGAGGTCCAGCTTTGAGAAACCAAGGGCTGGAAGCATGGTTCCCTGTCTATCTAGGCCTCTTTCTCACTCGCACCAAACTCAGAAGTGCCTGCAAGGTCATCTGGTTCCATCCTCCACTTTTTCAGATGAGATGGGCAAGTGGTTTGGTAGAAATAGCGTGGATTGAGTGAGGGACTACACCTGAGTTCCTGCTCTGGCTCTGTTACTTCATGACCAGGTGGTTCTGGGCATTTCACATCACTCTTTAGAGCCTGCTTCTTTGTTTGTAAAATGGGTGAAAAATGAGATTTATCCAATGTTCATTCAAACAAGTATTTTTGACTGTCTGGGCTATATGCCAGTCAGTGGTCTAGGTATTTGGGATACATCAAAGAAGAAAATATATATAATCCTTGCCCTTTTGGCACTTTTACTCCAGTGATGAAGATAGTGATAACATTCATCTCCAAGTGCACGAGATGACAAATTCCAGGGCACTTTGTAAACTGCAGTGAATAACGGGTCTTATTACTTTGTACTCAAGCAGGTGAAGTGACGTGTCCTAGGCCAACAGGCCAGCCCTAGCTTGAGAATTATTCTTGCCAGGCATTCTTTCCATTATGATTCCTGTCATAATGTCCTTACAAAGAGGTCATGGCAGCTGCCAGCTTTCTGAGGGCTGGGAGAGGCTAGGAGTAAGGGAGGTTTCCTTCTATAGCCTCTGGCCTCTGCTACCCCTGCCTTCTCCGTGCTTCTGCTCCTTGATTTTCAGGTGCCGTCTACCTGCTTCTGCCTGGCTGAGGAAGGGTGTTTAGGCAGCATCTCCACTCTACAGGGAACTCTTCCCTCCCATGTCGCTGCAGAATCACAGCAGGGCCAGATGTCACCTGCTTCTGCCCCCCACCCCTCACCTGGTACACACACTCTACCAGCAACAGTTTTGTTCCTGTCTCTAGTCTCTGTGTTTGTTTGAGGACAGGAGCTGCCAGCTGGGAAGTGAGACGGTAGCAGCACCAGAGCCTGGGTCAGCTTACACCTGCCACTGAGTCTGTGTCACCTTCCCACTTATCCTCTAACTCTGCCTGGCCCGTGCCTCTACGTCC
Source organism: Rhinolophus hipposideros (assembly GCF_964194185.1). Classification (NCBI taxonomy): domain Eukaryota; kingdom Metazoa; phylum Chordata; class Mammalia; order Chiroptera; family Rhinolophidae; genus Rhinolophus; species Rhinolophus hipposideros. Next base: position 23,674,691 of record NC_138055.1, on the reverse strand, counting down.
CTATCAATGGAAAGACCATAGTTCATCTCAAGTCTTGACGCTTAGGTCCCTTCCTTAGCTCCGGGCCTCATTATTTCTCACCTGAGTTCCTATTACAACCCCTGTTCCTTCCCCACCCCAATTTGTCTTTCTGCCTCTAAATCCTCCCTTCATTCTATAACCACAGGAAGCTTTATACTTCGGTGTCCATACCTCAGTTAACTGTACTCGAACTATTCAAGTCAGTCCTGTTTAATGTCCTTCAGTGTCTTTCATGGCCTGCAGAATCCAGCTGAAGCTCTTTATCATGGCTTTCTCACCCTTTTCTCCCCTATATCAACACCCTTTCCCCTTCTCTCCATAATCTTTTCTTTAATAACAAGTTTATTGAGATATAATTCACATACCATAAAATTCATCCTTTTAATGTATATTATTCAGTGGTTTTTCGTATATTCACCAAATTGTACAATCGTTACCACTGTCTAATTTGAGAACATTTTCCTCAGATGATGTGTTCTTTTGCATGTAGCTTCTTTCACTTAGCTTAATGTGTTCAAGGGTCATCGATGCTGTAGCGAGTATCAGAACTTCGTTTCTCTGTAGGCTGAATAAGATTCCATCGCATAGATGTACCACACTTAGTTTATCCCTCAGTTGAGGGACTTTTGGGTTCTTTCCACTTTTTGGCTATTATGAATAATGCTGCTATGAACATTCCTGTACAAGTGTTTTTATGGATGTATATTTTCATTTCTCTTAGGTATATACCTAGGAGTAGAATTGCTTGGTTATATCGTAGTTATATGTTTAACCTTTTGAGGAACTGCCCGACTGTTTTCCAAATGGCTGTGCCATTTTATATTCCCACCAGCAGTGTGTGAAGGTTCTAAATTCTCCACATCCTCCACTTATTATTGTCTGTCTTTTGTACTTTAGCCATCCTGATGAATCCCTATAACCTTCGTAGTCAACTTGTATAGCCCTCACTAAGTGCTAAGTACTGTTCTAAGTGTAATTTAATCCTCGTCATACCCCTATGGAGTATTGTTAGTATTCCCGTTTTACCCATCAGGAAACTGCAGTATAGAGAGATTAAGTGACTTGGTCCCACGGTTAATACTTGTTAGAGCTAGGATTCAAATACAGGTAGTTAGTTTTGGAGTTTGTGTTCTTCACCATCGTATTATACTGCTTCTCATATATTCTCATAATGTGTTTAATGTGTATCTGTCTGTATGTGTTTTTGCAAATGAGTGTGGAATATAAATGGTGTTGTGTTATGTATCTCATTTCACCTCTTACTGTTCTTCTACTAAGCTCTCTTTTTAAGATCTATCCATGTTCTCCATCTGCTCCGTTGGTTCCACCTGCTGCAGAGCTCCTGCTGTGCACCCATCACATTTACCCCTCTCCTCTCCCACCGAGAAGGGCTTGCGGGCGCTCCAGGACCGGCCTCTTCTCACTTCCATAGCCTCTTCTCCCATCCCTCCCTGAATCCAACCTTTGCTCCGGAAATGCTGGCTTTCTAGCACTTCCCAGGATGTGCACCAGTGTCTCCCACCTCTGCGCCTTTGCTTTTCAAGCAACGGAATATTGCAGATCATCTATTTCCAATTTCCTCATTTTATAAAGGAGAATAAGCTTAGAAAAAATGACTTGCTCAAGGCCATATAACCAGAACCCCACTCATTTCTGTGCTGGGATCTGATCTTCCTTCTCTCAGCAACACGCTCACCACTGGTCTCACTCTTTCCTCCAACCTTGTTCCCTTCCATTTCATTCTTTCATTGGCTTGACAACTATTTATTAACTGTCTCCTGTATGCTAAGAACAATGCAGTTAACCCAGAGATGATACAGAGATGAATGCGATGTGGCTCCTGTCACGGTCCAAATGGGGAACTAAGATTTAGACATGTGAGAAGCTAGGGACACTGCACGAGTCTTCATAATACAACGCAGTGACACAAGAGAGGTCACAGGCCAGTGAGGTCAGGTGGTCTGGTGGGAGGAACCTGGGCTAGAAGGTAGATGCCTTGCGTTTGAACCCAGAGTTTATCGTCACTGTTTGTGCCCTAGCTTCCTCTCTTGTGATGTGGGGATGATGCCCTCACAGGCTGTTGGTTGGCACATAGCAGGTGATCAGAAACAGAGGGCGCTGAAAGGCCCTCTCTCCTTGAGCCCCCTACAGTTTCCTCTGTGACCCTACTCTCTCTCCTAAACAGGAATTACTCTCACTTCCACCACCCGATGTATGGGAACTGCTACACCTTCAACGGCGAGAACAACTCCAACCTCTGGATGTCTTCTATGCCTGGGATTGACAATGGTGAGCAAGTCACTGTTCCCTCCATCCCCGACCGCTGCCTCAGCCCTGCCTACTGCCTTGCCCACCCACATTTACCCACCTTGAACTCATGTCCTAGAGATGCGGTGCGCCTCTGGGCCTCACCACAACATGCCTATATCTATCCTGGAAGGTCCTCACTGTTCTTTCTCCTCTATGGGCACTGCGTAGTCCATTCCAGGTGTGATGGGAATCCTGTCCTAGTCCTTCCAGCCTGCCCCCAGAATCCAGCTCAGGGATTGCCAAATCCATTTGTAGGTCTTCCTGCTTTACTCTCCTTGAAACGTTAGGGACTGGGTAGGGTGAGAGGGTGCATTTCCATTCCCTAATGCTTCTCCAAGACCTACCCCCTCCTCTGCTCTTTCTCCACTGCCAGGTCTGACCCTGACACTGCGCACAGAGCAGAACGACTTCATCCCGCTGCTGTCCACAGTGACTGGGGCCAGAGTAACTGTGCATGGGCAGGATGAGCCTCCCTTTATGGATGACGGTGGCTTTAACTTGCGCCCTGGTGTGGAGACCTCCATCAGCATGCGGAAGGCAAGGATGCCGCCTGGGAGGCCTGGGAGGAGAGGCCCAGATCGGCAGTGGCAGGGAGAGGGCGTGGGCGGCGGACTTGGCTGCCAGAGGCTGTGCAGGGAAGATGGTGCAGCCGGAGTCCTGAGCATGCGGAAGTCTACCGGAGCAGAAGTCGGGTGGGGGGCTGGCCGAGTGGGCACCAGGAAGAAGGGACCTGACAGCTAGACCTAGAATGAGAGTGCTGAGGAGGGGTCAGGACACGTGTGGGGTTCCGGGGATGCTCTGGCCCAGTGTCCTTGATGAGGGGGTCTACGGGGGCATGTTTTAGAACGGGGAGGCAGTTGGGAGAGGCTGGTGGGGTAGGAGATGTGACCTGGGACTGAGGGAAGAGGCCTGGGCTGTGTGCTCTAACCTCGGACCTCCTGGCATGTGTGGGTTCACAGGAAGCCCTGGATAGACTTGGGGGCAACTATGGCGACTGTACCAATAACGGCAGCGACATCCCTGTTAAGAATCTTTACCCTTCCAAGTACACGCAGCAGGTGAGGCCAGCCTATTTCTGTTGGTCAAAGTTGGAGGGTGTGTGTGTGTGTGTGTGTGTGTGTGTGTGTGTGTGCGTGCACGCGTGCGCACACGCGCCAGTGGAAAGAAGGATAGAGATGCAGTCGGGAGAATTGTTTGTCCTTCCCTTCTGTGCTTCTTCTGGGCTGTGTGAGGGGGAGGGCAGGCCTGAACCCCCTTTCTGCTTCCCTCTCCTCTCCTCCAGGTGTGTATTCACTCCTGCTTCCAGGAGAGCATGGTCAAGGAGTGTGGCTGTGCCTACATCTTCTATCCACGGCCCAAGCATGTGGAGTACTGTGACTACAAGAAGCACGATTCCTGGGGTGAGTGTCCAGGAGGGAGCCCCTGAGCTGCCTCATCTGACCAAGGACTTCCCTGGAGCCCTTCCCTGTCAACGCCCTCTGTCTTGGGGTGGCTGCTGACTCTCACTGGCCCTGACTAATTTCCCCTGTTTCTCATTTTCCAGTCCTTAGATTCACCTCTCTCAGCTTTCCTCTCACTATCTGTTTCTCCCTCTTTGTTGCGGCTTCTGTGTGTTTATAAAGGAATGGCCCCATTTAAAAATAACTTGCAGCATAAGGAAGGAAGAGCATGTGAGGAAAATCTCCCCACTCCCACTCAGCCTGCTGAGGTCTCTGTGCACACGAGCCTGTAGCTTCCTCGTCTCAGCCCTCAGGCTCTGGGCCAGGCATGGGATAACTCACTGGGCGCAGGGAGAAAATACTAGAAGTTAAATGTATCTAGATCATTCCCTTACGTCTTCTGTTTTATGTATATCTTATAACGTAGCTGGTGTGTAATTTATAAACCCAATACATATATCGGAATTGCTTATTTCAGGAGTTTTTACTTACAGGAGGGCACAATCAAAGTTTGTGTACTGGAGAGAATACTGGAGTCTCCTCCTTATCCTGGTTTAGAAGTAGACAAATCCCTTTTTCTTTTTACTACAGCCGAGTTATTCAGCAGGGAAGCTGTGTAGTAGGAAGCTGGGGGGGCGGAGGATGGGTGGGGGGGGGGGAGAGAGAGAGAGAGAGAGAGAGAATACCCTAAACAAGAAAGTATAGAAAACAGAGGGTTGGCATTCCTGGTGCACATGCTCTTATCTGGAGCACCTGCCTAGTCCTTCCTAGGGTCCTCTTTCCTGGGCTCCCCCTGGGACCTGCGTTCCCCCAGGAGGTGGGTGGCTGGCCATTGCTAGAGGATACAAGCCTTCACACCCCTCAGAGGATGTGGCAGGGGCACTGCAGACCCCACAGTTTAGCGTCTGCCTCTGTCTTGGCTCTGTGTGTGTTGCTCTTTGCCTCTTTCCTTCCCTGCATCTGCTCCACGCAGCTCTCCCCCCTGCCTGTACTTTGCAGTTGTGGCCTCCCTTCCTGTTTCTCTGACCTTTGAAGATCACAGGGCGTCAGAGCTGGAGGGAAATGCAGAGGCTTTCTGGCCTCACCTTCTCCTTTCTTAGATGGGCAAGCTGAGGCCCAGAGGGAAGGTGTGACGTCCCAGGAAGTCCAGATGTAACTCTCTGCCCAGCGCACCCGCCTGCCCCCGAACAATGAGTTCTAACTGGTTGTGAATTTGAAGAAGATCTGTGAGAAAGAAAATAACAATACTGATTGCTGAGAAGCTGTGAGGATGAAAGAGAGGAACTAGGCTGAAAACTCAGTCTGTTGAGCTTCCTAAGGACTGCTTACTCCCCAGAGAAAAGGGCTCAGCTCCTTTCCAGTCTTCCTAATTAAAGAACCCCAGCCCTGGTAGATGGAAGAATTTGGGTCAGAAATGAAGGAGGACTGGGTGACTAAAAGTACCAAGAATGACCAAATAACCTTCCTTAGACCTTGGCAAATAGGGGAGAAAAGGAAACCATAGACCCATTCTTCTTTTATTTTTTGGTAACAGCTGTATTGAGATAATTCAACCCATGTAAAGTGTCCAATTCAATTTTAGTATAGTTTAGTTTTTAGTGTAGTCATAGAGTGAGTTGTGCAACAATGACCAAAATCAATTTTAGAACATTTATCACTCCAAGAAGAAACTTTGGCGGTGGCTGGTTAGCTCAGTAACTGAGAGCGTGGTGCTAATAACACCAAGGTTGCTGGTTCGATCCCCACGTGACCCAGTGTGAGCTGCGTCCTACTTAAAAAATAAAGAAAAAGAAAAAGAAACTTTGTACCCATTAGCTCTCTCCAAGCTCCCCATTCCCGGCACCCACAGGGCCCTTGTTCCTCTCCCCTTGACAAGTACTAATTGGACGCTTCATATAAATGGAATCATGTAACATGGTCCTTTGTGACTGGCTTCTTGTACTTAGCATACTATTTTCTAGGTTCATCCATCTTGTAGTATGTGTCAGGACTTCTTTCCTCTTTATGACTGACATGACTATACGGACATACCAAATTTGTTTGTCCATCAGTTGATGGACATTTGGGTTATTTCCACTTTTTGGCTATTGTGAATAATGCTGCTATGAACATTCCTGTACAAGTTTTTGTTTAAATATATGTTTTGAGTTCTCTTGGGTATATACCTAGGAGTGGAATTGCTTGGTCATATCGTACCTCAATGTTTAACATTTTGAGGAACTGCCAGACTGTTTTCCAAAGTGGTCACACCATTTTACACTCCCAGCAGCAATGTTGGAGGTTCCAGTTTCTCTCTATCCTCACCAACACTTGATATTGTCTTTTTTCAGTTATAGCCATCCAACTTAGTACGGCGTGTTATCTCATTATTTTTAGTATGGCGTGGTTTAATCTCATTATTTTTATACAGTTGGTATCATTTTCATTTTTGACTTTTTAATTTTTGTCCATATCCTACATCTTTACATAGGTGTAACCTGTTTTTTTATTTTATTTTATTTTTATTCCTGATTTAGCTTAATTTCTTAAATATTTTTTGGTGCGTCCACTCAGGAAGCATCACTATAATCTATATAATGCTCCTATGAAGGGGGTGCTCAGGGATCTTGGGTGTGGGGTGCTGAGGTGCCCTAGGAAAACGGGCACCTCTCTGCACCCACAGGCTACTGCTACTATAAGCTCCAGGATGCCTTCTCCTCAGATCGCCTAGGCTGTTTCACCAAGTGCCGGAAGCCATGCAGGTGAGTGTCCTTTCCCCCTGGGGCACAGGTTGGGCAGTTAGCTGCTTGACTGGGTAGAATATGGCTACTCAGCTAAGCCTTTGAGTGGGAGAGCCCCACCCCCATCACTGAGTACCTTTCTCCATCCCCAGTGTGACCAGCTACCAGCTCTCTGCAGGCTACTCACGATGGCCCTCAGTGACATCCCAGGTAAAGTGGGGAGGGTGAAGGACAGGGGACGTGTATGTGTGACACTGGTCTTCTCTGGGTATATGTGTATGGTGTATTTGACCTTGACACCTCACATGTTTCCCAGGACTGGGTCTTCCAGATGCTATCCCTACAGAACAACTATACCATCAAAAACAAGAGGTCAGTCCTATGCTGGTCCCAGCCCCAGGAAAGGAATCCTTGGGAGGGAAAACAGATCTGGGAAGAAGAATTGATACAGTAGATTGGAGGAAGGTGTTTGTGAGGGTCTGAGAAATTAATCCTCTGCCATTTCTTCCCACTCTCTCCCCCACTCCAAAGAAATGGAGTTGCCAAACTCAACATCTTCTTCAAGGAGCTGAACTACAAAACCAATTCTGAGTCTCCCTCAGTCACAGTACGTCCTGCCTCACTGAGCCTGTGATTGTATAATGGGGTCTATGTGGGTAGCTGTCAGGGAAAACAAAGGGTTGCCTCTGTGGGGCCAGAAGTGTCTGGGCCTTGAAGGTAAGGGACTAAGGGAAGGGGTGAGGGTGAGAGGGTTGGAAGAAGGGGAATTTGGCTGGGGGATGAAGTCTCACGTTAGTGGGCGGGAAGGGTGGACCAGATGGGTATGACTTAGAAAGAAGGGGCCCCGAGGGCCACAGAGAGGCTGAGAGGAGTGGCTGAGGGCCTAGGGTAAGGAGGGACGGGGCTCCTCTGCCAGAGCCACCCAGGACCCTATGCCCCAGTGGTCAATGTGCCTTTTTCCCCCACAGATGGTCACTCTCCTGTCCAACCTGGGCAGCCAGTGGAGCCTGTGGTTTGGCTCCTCGGTGCTGTCTGTGGTGGAAATGGCCGAGTTCATCTTTGACCTCATGGTCATCACATTCCTCATGCTGCTCCGGAGGTTCCGAAGCCGATACTGGTCTCCAGGCCGAGGGGGCAGAGGTGCCCAAGAAGTGGCCTCCACTCCAGCTTCGTCCCTCCCCTCCCGCGTCTGCCCCCAACCCTCCTCCCCCACGTCATCCCCGCCAAGCCCTGATACTTCCCAGGCCTTGACTGCCCCCCCACCCGCCTATGCCACCCTGGCTCCATCCAGCTTGGCAGGGACCAGCTCCTCTGCCTTCACTCCAGGGGAGCCCTGAGAGGGAAAGTGTCAGCCCAGGAACCAGCCTTGGTAGGATTAAAGAATGTTTGGGCTTTCTCTCAGAGCTGCCCAACTGCCTTTGGTGTGGGGGAGGGAAGCAGGTTGGATAAGGAGCTAAAGAAATTGCCCAGAGAACAGGGATCAAGGAAACTACCCAGAATTATCCTGGCTCCTGCACGGTACCCCCCGATCCTGCCTGTAGAACAATCTGGTTTTCTCACCTATGCAGACTAGTCGCCTTTTCTTTTGGATCAGCCAAGTCAAACTTGGAGCTTTGACAAGGAACTTTCCCAGGAAACAACTGATGACTAGAACAAAACAAACCAGGGCACACAAGGGCATGCTCAGGTTTCCTGCACAAAGATGGCCTTACCAGACTGGCCTTACCACACTGCTTTGCAGTGACACAGACGTTTGCTCCTCTTCTTGAACTTGGGTGGGGAACCCCACCCAAAAGCCCCCTTCATTAGTTCTTGGGCAGTTCCCTTCTCTGACTTCCCAGGGCAGGGGCTGGAGCAGACCACTGTAGTAAAGGCCATTGCCAGTAGGCCCCAGGACTCTTCCAGCCTCATCTACACCACGCGCCCACAGAACCACACCCAGCACGTCCGCCCTATGTGCTCCATACCTCTATATTGGCTCAAACGATTCTCTGCGCCTGGAAGCTTTCCCCCCATCTGCTGCAGAACTGTGCATACCTTAGAAGCCTGCTCAGGTATCGCTACTTCTGTGAAGTCTCCTGTGCCACCGTGTCTTCTCCAGAATTGATCACGCCCCTCTCCCCTGGACTCCCATAGCACCCCGTAACATCTATTGGAGTGCCTATATGGCATTTTTCTGTCTTGTTCATTTGTGTCTGCCTCCCCTACTAGACTGTGAGCTCCTTGTGCTCAGGGACTGGTGTTCAGGTATGTGTCCTCAGGGTCTAGCCCAGTGTTCCTCTTGGAGCAAGTAGGCAGGTACTCAATAAATATTTGCTCCAAAAAGAATGTCTGGAGAGATGGATGGGGCACCCGGAAGGGGTCAGGGCATGGATGTGAGTTCCTGGGACTCTGCTCAAGCTCCCAGGAGGTCCTGGGGTGGGGGGCAGACTCCTATACCCCTTGCCTTCGCTATGTAAGTGACCATTCTTCAGGGACCTTAGGAGAGACAAACTGTCCTGCTAGTTTCTCTATGGATGTTAGGGAGGACACAAACATGGGTGCTCCCCTCAGGAGACCTACTAGGCAGTGTTTGGGATAATTCGCCCCTGTCCTTTGTCTGAACTTCCTTTTCCTTCCTAACTTTAGTTACCATCATCGGTAATCCTCCACTCCATTTGCTGAGCACCCACGACTCACCACCCAGCTGCAACATAACATCCTCATTTGCTCCAGCTCCCCACTAACTGTTCGGTAGTACTGGAGAAGGATGAGACTCAAGCCAGAGTCTTCTGGACCCTCAAAGCTTTGTGTATTCTCATTCTTGTATCATTATAGAGAGAGCAGCAGTTGGAATCCTCCCAGCTCTTAATTGAGGGATGTTGGAATGGGACCCCGATTTTTGGACCCCTGGTTCCTTCCCCCATTCCAGCGTCAGACCTGCAACCCAGAAATTACCCTTCCTCGTCATCTTTGGGGTCATGTCCCTTGCTGCCCTGGTATTGCTCCCCTCAATTACCGTCTCCCTGTCCTGAGGAACCAAGTGAACTTTGGAGAAAGAGGAAGAGATGGTGAAGGGAGTGGAGAGAGAGAAAAGGTTGTGACCAGGAACTGATGTGCTTTCTGACTTCCCTTTCCTAGACTCAAGTTGATGAGGGGAAAATGGTGGTGTTACAACCACCATTTGTCAGCGCCCTCAAGTTCAGCCGGCGCTTGTGTGCTGCCTGTCACAGCCCAGCCTCAGCCCTGTCCCACCTGTGCCCCGCTCCCTCTCCTCTGGCTCAGGTGGGCAGGACCTGCTGGACAAAGCTGGGTATGCTATGATGGCAGCGATCAGCTCCCGCCCCCCTTCCCACCTGGAATTCTCTTGGCCTGCTGCACCTCCACCCTGTGGTGTTTCCTTCTCTCCTTCCCTTATCTATACGCTACCCCTAGACCTTATGGTTAAGAGTTAGAATCAGAGTGTTAGACAAGAAAGGGTTTAAGTTGCCTCCTTCTCCTTATTGAGCAGGTGAAGTGACCTGTCCAAGTTCATGATTCTTACAGAACCAGCCTGGGACTGGGTCACCTTCTATGAGCCACCCTGTCTCCTGTGACGCATGGAAGCAGACTGGCAGGGCTGGGGCTGGAATCCACATCACCCTGACTCGGAGTGCAGTGCCCTTATGATCCCTCTGTACTGCTGTGGTGTGTGTGTGACACGCCCCCACACACACATGATGGGGGAGGGGAGGCTGCTATCTGAACCTCTTTTCTGTCCATCCTTAGCTCCATAGACCCTAACAACAAATTCTGTCATCCCCAGTTTGCTCCTATCCAAGTTCTCCATCTCTCCCATTCTCTCTCTCACCATTATTTCCTCTTCCCCTGGAGGGATTATGGCCATATTCTTACCTCCTCTGTGAGACTAGTTAGCTTTGCATATTCCTAGATTTACCCATCTCTCATCATATTTTTAAAACAGAATTTCATTGAACAATTTATTGCCACATTTCTCACAACTTTAAACTTATGGAGTAAATAAGCATTTATCCTGAATAATGAGAGATTCTCCTTTTGTGCCAGGCTATGTGTAATGGCTTAGACAGTTGGCATAGACTATTAAAAATTCCTTGTAACATTAAAAATAGGACATTGAAGTTGTTATTCATTATTAATACAAACTACTAATATTGCTACCACTTATTGAATGCTTGATATATGGCAAGCACTTGCTAAACACATGCATTTAATCATCAATGCATACGATGTGAGGGGTACTGGTGTGTTCCCCATTTTGTAGATAAGGAGCCTATGGCCCTCCTTGCTTCTTCACGTTGGGAACTGGGCATTCTGACTCTTGCACTTTATTCCAGTGATTCTGTTTCTTCAAGAGCTCTGCTTTGGGTCCATTGTACTGCACTTGCAGGCTCCCTGTGCGTTGGTACAGGTGAGCTCCTTCCTCTGTGAGTCGAGCTTCAACCCTCCAGTTCTTTAGAAGCTGGAGGATGAAGTAGAGTGAAGTCAGTCCAAGGTCAGGACATTCAAACTCCACTCTCATCTGTAGATGCTCTGCTCTTGGGACCAGAGAGGGATGGCCAGGAAGAGCCAGGTAGGGTAGACTTTGGGGTGTGGGGTCAGCTGGATGGATCAAGGGGAGAAGGGACCAGGATCTCTGAATCCAAGTCACAAAGCCCTTGGACCTCATTCCTCTCTGGTCTCCCTGCATTTCTAGCAACCTCAGCAGCTGGAGGACCCTGGGTATGGGCTGGATATAGGGAAGGTCATTGTGCCCAGATAATATTTGGGTGAATATTGTACCCTTGTTATGGGATTCATTTGGGAGATGTCCTGCACAAATGGGGGTGGCATAAAATACCAAAGAGTCAAGGTGTGGGGTCTGACTCAAAGGGACAGATAAAAAAAAGTGGCATTGTGTCTATTGTAGCAAAACGAGCCCCTGGATTGAAATCTGGAGTCTGGGGTTTCTGCGGGGAACATGCCATGTGTGTCTCTGGGCCTCAGTTTTTTCATCTATAAAACAAGAGTGGTGCAGTAGATTATCTGGAAGGTCAGTTTAGGTTGATGTACAGAATATCTGGAGAAAAGGTATTGGGAATGTATTAGTAATATCTGATTGAGATATCTGTAATTCTGAAAGAGTTTTCATAGATAGGATCTCATTAATCCCCATGGCATCACTTTCCCATATCAGTGGGCTAGGTAGGCATTGTTTCTCATTTAATAATGAGCTGAAGTGCAGTGGAGGTGTCCAGCCTGAGGTCCCACCATTGTTTGTTGGCAGAGCCAGAATCATCAGCTGGGGGACCCAGCCAAGCACAGACTGGATAAAAACCAGGTTGGGGGGAACTGGGTATGAAGGCCCCAGAAAGGGCAGAAAACTAGGGTAAGGAATTACTCTGAGGTTTGGGTTGGAAGGGTAAATTCCCAAGAAAGTAAGAGATAGTCAGTGGAGAACTCGCGAAAAGGGAAGAGTTACTAAGAACACTGAGTACTTGTCATCTATCAGACATTTATCTGTCCTGTTTCAAAAAATCCTTACAGCAACCACCTGAGATAGGCTTTCTCCATTTTACAAACAGGAAAGACCACCCAGTTGAAAAGTAGAGGATCCTGAACTGGAACCCAGTGAATTTGACTCCAGAGCCCTAGGTCTTTCTATTGCAATTCATTTGGGAGCGGCCAGGTGACGGGAATGAGGAAGAAGGGGGCTTATTGTACCTTGGTGTTCGGTTGGGAGTGGTAAGATTGGTGGTGTTTCCTGAGCATGCAGCAGGTGGATCTAGGACTCTGGCCTCTGAAGCTCTACAAAGGGTTAAGGAACCATCGCCTCCTCCCGCCTCGTCCCGCCTCCTCCCCCAAGCTCTTCCTGTCCCGCGGTTGCAACACACATCTGCCACTCTCCCCAGCCCTCCCACCTCCTCTTGCCTCCTCTTAATTTCCTCGGAGTTCTCCGGACTCAGGCTCTGGTTCTGGCCTTCGGGGTTTGGGGCCTCTGGGACCAGGCCGTGATTTACATCCCAGTCTCAACTCTTAATGCCCCTACACAAGGCTTAGGCTCTACTTGGGACCTCCTGACCTGCTCATCCCGGGACTCTGTCGCTGCCACTGTGCCAGCCGCCACTGCCTGAGTCCTGATGGGGGAGTGAGAGGTCACAGCGGGCCGGACATGGGCCTCCCCACCGTGCCTGGCTTGCTGCTGCCACTGGTAAGACCAGGGACAAGGGCCGAGTGGGCTGGTGGGCAAAGGGCACCACGGGCCGAATGGGCCTTTGTCGGGAGAGGGCCGTGACCTGACAGAAGCCCAGTTTTCCCTCTTCATTCACCTGCCCTGAGTCAGGGGCAAGGGAGAAGTTTGAAAGGCATGGACTAAGAGGGAGCCCTGGCCCCTCACAGTCTAGGAAGTGTGCTGGGGGGCCTACGGGGAATCTGGAAATGTGGGAGCAGGTGATGGCCGAGGGTGGGGCAGATTTGGTCGGGAAAGTAGAGAAGTGGAAGAAGGACGGTTAGTCCTCTCAGAGTCCAGATGATTCAGAACTCTCTCTGTCCCTCTGGTCAGTGGGCTGGCCCCGGAGTGGGTTGGGCTGTGGGGAGGTGAGGCTTACAGTGGGCCCTGGCTCAGCAAACTCCTGCTGGAGGGCAGGAGCTGGATGATAGTGAGGTGGGAAAACTGAGTCTGGGAGAGGAGGTGGGTTTGGGGGGTAAGCGTTGGGGGCTGTGTGGTGGGGGCTATTTGAGAGTCCAGTGGGAAATGAGCTAGGGGCAGGGCAGCCCAGTGGAGAGCGTCTCAGTGCTCTCCTCAGGTCCAGGTCTCTCACTTGGGGGCATTCTGCAACCTCTGCTTGTGACAGCGTCTAGGCGAGTGGCCTGTGTTGGACCCACCCTCTCTAGGTAGCTAACACCACCTCCACCTGGACAGGGACCCTGTGCCTGCCCTCCAGCCCTTCCCCAAAGCCCTACACAACAATCCCTTGGTTTCTTCCACAGCTCAATTTGGGGAAGTTGGTAGAAAGTTGTTTCGTCACTGGAAAATGTCCCTTTCTCTTGCCTCAGACGTGGCAAGGTATCCTTGATCTCCCTCGTGTCCCGGCATGATCCTGGCAGATCCCTGAGCTCCCTCCCCTACCTAGCTGGGTGGATTTCCCAGCCTGTGTTGGCCAGTTTCTTCTGATTGCCTGGCCCACCTGTGGCTCCCCGACCTTTCCTCTCCTCAGGGTGTTATACGTTCTCTCCCAGAAGTCTCCTCAGATACTTTTCAGACTCTGCTTTTTAAAACCCTTTCTCTCTAGTTCCCTCTCTTTGCTCTACTCCACATTTCTAGACCTTAATTCCTCACGCAGCACCTCTCTGTATCATGTCTCACTGTTCTTCTGGTTCTCCCACCTCATCTTTTCTCCCCAGCCCCATCTTTTTCCTTCTCTCAAGGGTGTCCTTCTCCCAGCCCTGCCCCCATCCAGTTGCCCTGCCATCTTATTTCTCTTCTCTCTTTCTTTGGAAGTAGATCACCTGGATTGAAATCCTGGCCCTTTCACATACTAGCTGCCTAAACTTGAGCAGGTTATATAACCCCTCCCTGCCTTACGTTCCTTATCTGTAAAGTGAACATAATTGTCATTACCTCATAGTGTTGGGTGTTTTTCCTCCTAATGTTGTTTTAAAGAGTAAATCGATTGATATATATTAAGTGTTCAATGTATTAGTGCCTGCTCTGTGCTAGACATAGGAGCTGGGATTACAGCACTGAGCAAAATCGCTGCCCTCAGGGCGTCTACATTCAAGTATAGGAATAGGGTATAGCAAATAGAAAGCACTCAATAGAGGTATCTTTTATAGTTAGGGTTAGTTTATTAGTAATTATGTGGTGTTTGGCAAACAGAAGGTATGGTAGCCTGAACAGATACAGCGAAGTGCCTGTGGACTGGGGCTCGTCCAGGCCAGATTGGGGTATGACTGTTAAGGGAGACACCTCAGCCTGGAGCTGGAGGTGTGCAAGGTCTGGGTAAGGCTCACCACTCAACGGACAATTCAGAGCACACACTGTGTATGTGGCGGGGGTGGGAGGGGTGGTGGTAGTGAGGAAGAATACAGGAGAGAAAGGGACAAAGCAAACAGGACTTTGCTGCTCTCCAGGAGCTTACCGTATAGGAGGCAAGACGACATCCAGAAAAAAATGATTTCAGAGAATAGTCTGGAGGAAAATCCCCACAAAAGCATTGTGATGTGGTGCCTTGGAACACCGATGGGAGGCAGAGCCAAGGAGGAGAGAGCACCGTGTGCGGCTGCCTTTTCTTGCTTAGCAGATCTCAGCTCCAGTGTCCGTGCTCCTGGAGTGCTCCCTGCACAGATCGCAGAGCCTACAGTTGATTGTCTCCGACCCAGCAGAGAACTCATGAGAGCATGGGTGGTGTATTTTATCTCTGCCTCCCTGGCAGCCAGACTGCTCCTTAACTATTTGTTGAATGAATAAAGGAACAAAGGATTGTTCAGATGGGATGAAAGAGGGAAAGCCTCGTAGAAAAGTGGATTTGGAGCTGAGATTTCAAGGCACTGACTGGCAGGGTGGCTAGAAAAAGGGAGACTGGTTTGAGGGAGAGCAGAGGAATAGAGAGATGGGTTTTGTGTTGGATGAGTGGTGGTAAGAAGCTGAACACTTTTGCTGGAATGGAAGGACCATGTTTAGGAACAAGAAGAAATGAGAATGAGAAAATTGGAGAAAGTGGGGGAAGGGATGAAGAGAAGATCTTGAACATGGTTCCAAGTAGAGGACTTCATTCATTCATTCATTCATTCATTCATTCATTCATTCATTCATTCATAAACGATGCTCTGAGGGTCCACTGCATTTGGGAGAATGTGTTCAGAACAGCAGTGAACAGCAAGAGAACTCATTCAGAAAAGCAGTGACCTGTGGAAATGATGTCGAGGTCAGATCCTAAGAGCAAGAGTCCCACAATTGCAGTTGCAAGTTGAAGCCTGAACACAGATAAGAAAGTCTGTAGGATGTGTTGGAGCAGGAAACAATTGGCTGGAAGACAGTTGGCACTATTCCAGGTATGTGGCATGCACAGAGGGAAGACTGGGAGATCACAGAGGAAGGACTGGCAAGAAGAACTGACAGACTGTATGGCAGCAGGGATGGGGGTGGGGCCCTGAGGAAAGAAAGGTGGCAAACGTCTTGACACTGGTGTTGGGAAGTTGGTGGTGTGACATTTGTCTAGGCCAAGCGATTGATGCATTTAGTTTGGGGCATGTTAAGGGTCCAGGGAATAACCAAGCGAAGTACGCATCTAACACGCTAGAGCAGAGATTCAAAACTCTTATCTTTCGTAGGTGCTGCTTTTACTTACTAGTGACTCTCAAAGGGAGAGAAACACTTGTCACCATCTCCAGTGAGGGTGTTCATGTGTGTGGGATGGAGGGGACGGGGGTTACTTGGAGAGCTCTCCCCTGGAGATAAGTATATTCCTACCATGGTGGGACACTGACTCCCTACTTCCCTCTTTAGAAATCATTGGCTTCACCTGGAGTGGAAGACACATCAGCCATTAAATTAACCCATGAATCCATGTTTATTTTGCTCCCCCAGTTCTGGATGCTGAGAAGATACCCAGGAAGATAGATACCCAGGAAGATTATCTCTGACCAAAACACTCTTTCTGATCTCTTAGAGAGTTTGTGGTCTGTTGGGGAGATCATATCTCCTCACCCAAGATAATTATATTCAGAGCCAAGAGTAGATATAGTTAATTCATGTTATTAAAGTTCACAGGGGGCTGAGTGTCCAATAAGCTTGGGTGGGGGAAACGTCATTAATGGAGGAGAAGCTGTCATGAGCTCCCCAAAGATTTTCACATTAAATGAGCAGACATATTTTAATCTAATGGACAAATTTATGCGGGGGAAGGGAACAGCTAAGCCGTCCTATGAGGTGGCTGGATCAGAGTTAGACCACAGGGTCGCTTTCCACCCCTACCCTGCTTTCCACCCCTACCCTACGTTGCAGGCCCAGCACGGGAAATCACACTTTAAAGCCTCCCCAGGCGGAAGTTGTGGGGGAGTTGGAGGGGTGCTGGGCTACCCCCTCAACTGTCTCTCCACAGGCACCCCCAGCTTCCTGCCTTTCCCCTGCTCCAGGTGACAGGCAATCAGCCTGGGGTGCTCCGAGCTCACCTCTTGTTTCTGCTGTTTTGCTGCAAGATACAGCTGCTAAGGAGGTGCTCACCAGAGCCAACCAGAGCCAACAAATGGTGCCCACTGCTGGGGGCCGTGAGACACCTGGGCAATAGTGCTGATTGTCTCACATCCCTTCTGCTTGTTCCCTTCCTTTTGGAAGTGGGTATTCAGGGCTCTGGAGTTTTTCCTGTGCTGCTGATGGGCCTGGGGGAAGGGTTAAGGAGACTCAGAACTGGCCTTATTTCCTAAGGATTGTCTGGGACTCCAGGGAGGTCCCTAAAGCCAGTCCAACTGGCCAGAACCAGCCAGGCTGTGGGAATGCAGTGAACCCGGGTGGGAGGAGGGCAGCCTTGGTTGGCTTCCTTCTTGAATTGGGGAGTGTCAGGGGGCTGGGTGAGAAAACAGGGACCCAGTTTATCTGTGGGGACTGGTTGAACAGGGAGGAGGAGCCAGGGCGGGGCCTAGTCTAAAGGAAGGATGCTGAGGGGCGGGAAGGAACTGAGTAGCTTCAGGGAGGGGTGGGTAGTGACTCGGTGGGAGGAAGTCAGGGGGCGAGGGAGACTTCCCTTTGGGATGGAATGGGAGAGGGGGCCGTTTCCCAAAATATGTGGGCCCAGTGGGACAGGGGTCCATTGCCTGGATCTTTTGAGGAGGAGAGGAGGAAAGAGAGCTCTAAAGGGGGCTCTACGTGGGGATTGGAGGGATAGACTGGGCCACAGGAGGAAGAGATCCCAACTGCTGGCTGGTCCCTTCAGTGTTTATGCTGACTCATGACCCTTAAAGAGCTGGGGAAGCTGCTGGTTCCCTCTCCCCTCCCCCAGATCTTCTCCCTCCCCCTGGCCTGAGTCACTGGGCGGAGCTGCTGGGAAAAGATTTCCCTTTCCCGGATCTGACTTAACCCCCAAAGTGCTGTTAGAGGGAGCGGACACGTGGCCTGAGAAAGCCTCTTTCCCTCCCTCCTGGGAAGTTTATTTCTGATAGGCCATAGGTCCATGAAGAGCTCTCCCCTGACAGGCAGTCCCGGAACTAGAGCCCCCCACTTCTTCCCGACTCTGTCTCTGCCGGTTGGCTTTGCTCCCAGCCCCCCTGGATGGAATTCCAAGTGCCCATGACCTTAGGTGCTATGGGCTCTTCTCTTCGGGGAAAGCTGTTCTTTCAGGATGGGGAAGTTCTTCCCATAACCACCCCAAACTCTTCCTGTTGCCCTGGAAGCCCGGTCCTGTTCTCAGGAGAGATGGCACAGTGCCAGAGTGGGCCAGGGCAGACTGCTGCCCTCTGAGTAGGGGGTGCACCCCTGCGGGGATTGCTGCTGTGTTTCTGAGTGTGGCTTCCCGTTTGTGGCTGAGGCTCGGCCTTCGAGGCTGCTGCTGCATCTCCCAGCGGGTGACTCAGGGTGTGACCTGCCTGTCTGCTGAGATGTGGAGCCATTGCGGCTGCTGGGCTGTTGCTGGGTGGCTGCAGGCTGCTACACCCTCCTGTCTCAGGCTGGGGTTTCTGTGATCTGTTGCTCCCCAACGTTTAAAATACTTTGATGACATCCTATTATCTTTACGTAAAGCGGCTTTTCTAGCAGAGAAAAATAATCAAGGCCCAGGGAAAGCCAGCAAGATGCTGGTCAAAAAGCAAAGAGCAAAGTCTCAACTCTGGTTGGTGCTCAGCTCGGACTCCTGGCTCTGCTGTCCAGGCACCTAAACTAGAACTGGGCAAGTGATTCAGCTGCTGTGGGCTTGGCCTGAGGCTGTAAAACATGCCTTCCAGAATGCCCCAGTGTGCGAAGAGCTTCAGGACTTCTTGGCACAGCCTCAGCTCTCGACTTGATGGTCACTTGAGCTGGGTCACCAGCCTCTGGCCAGCTCTAGTGTCACATAACCCACATGTTTTGCCCACTCTTGCCCCCACTGAAACTGTCAACTGCCGACCCCATCCCTGACCCTGAGCTTCCCCTTTTACTCCCCTCCCCATTTGCCCTGGCCACCCTGGGGTATTTGTGCAGATTTAGTGGTGGAAAGGGATGCAGAATGGAATCTGAGGGTGGGATCCTGGGTGAGGTTTTTATACAAATTAATAAACAGATTTTTCCTTTGGCTTCTGGGCACTGTCCAGGAACGCTGCCCACAGGGACATCACTCCTCTCCGCTCAAATCTGATTTCATAAAGAACTTTTTATTGGCATAACATAATACAGGAAAGCACAGATCCCACCTTCGTGAGTGTTCACAAAGTGAACACATTGGGAACGCAGCACTCAGATGGAGAAGCACCACCCCAATATTTAGGGCTGATTGTTGGGAAGGGCTAGAATTGAAGTAACCTATCAGTTCCCAATAATAAAAACAAAAACCTTTCCTTGAATATCTGCCTCGTGTCCAACACTATTAGCTGCCATGGGGAAATCAGGGTAAAATACAGCCGGGCCTGGAGTCTACCAGCCTTGAGTTGAGGGACATAGAACAATTAGCACACAGGACAAATAGAGAACAATTAAGTATAGCTTGCACGGTGCCACCTGTCCAAGCTTACATCCTGCTGAGACCTCCTTTACTGATTCTTTCCCAGGTGCTCCTGGCTCTGTTGGTGGAAATATTCCCTTCCGGGGTTATTGGACTGGTCCCTGACCTCAGGGACCAGGAGAAAAGAGACAGTATGTGTCCCCAGGGAAAATACAGCCACCCTCAAAATAATTCCATTTGCTGTACGAAGTGTCACAAAGGTAGGAGGAAGTGGTAACAGTGATCTCCTCAGGTATGGGGCCCTGCTACTTCCTTTGCTTTTTCCAAATGTTCTAGAACTTGGGGTCCTTGTCCCCAAGTCTGCTTCTCCTCGGCTGGGATTTTCGTCCTGCTTTCCTGTCCTAGAGATTTCAGAAAGGTAGACCAGGCTGTTCTGCCTAGCATGGGGCTCCTTCCTTGAGCTCTTGGCTGCAGCCTGACCCAGACACTCCAATCACAGGGACCTACCTATACAATGACTGTCCAGGCCCAGGGCTGGACACAGACTGCAGAGAGTGTGAAAACGGCACCTTTACTGGTGTTGAGAACAACTTCAGACAATGCTTCAGCTGCTCGAAGTGCCGAAAAGGTGAGTCTCAGGAGAGGGCAAGGGCTCTAAACAGGATGTATCAAGTGGGCATTGAGAGGGGTGAGCGTGCCTGTCCACCTGTGCGGGCATGCAGATCTGTGCTGCTGGGTGTGGGCAGGAAAGCATGTGCCTATGTGATAGAGTGCCTGGGTGTGAGTGTGTGTTATAGAGGTTAATACTCCACCTCCCCCTCACCAGAAATGAACCAGGTGGAGATTTCTCCTTGCACAGTGTACCAGAACACCAAGTGTGGCTGTACGAAGAACCAGTACCGGAAATATTGGGATGACAATCTTTTCCAGTGCCAGAACTGCAGCCTCTGCGTCAATGGCATGAAGCAAATCGACTGTGAGCACCGCTCTCCCGACCCCAGCCCCCTCCTCACTGCAGGGGCAGGCTCTGTCTCAGGAGCAAGGTCTCTACCTTTATGCACCCCTGCTCCATGAGGCAGCACTTCCTATCCTCCCCACTCCCGCAGTCTGCGGGAGTGCCTCCAGTCTGGCCATCTATTCCAGCCCCTCCTGGCTCTCCTTCTCGTCCTCAGGATGCAGGACAGTCCTCAAGCTGTGCTGCCTCTCTCCCCACAGGCAAGGAGACACAGAACACCGTATGCACCTGCCACGTGGGGTTCTTTCTCAGAGGGAGTGAATGTGTGTCCTGTGATAAGTGAGTATCTCTGCAAGCTGCTGAGCACTGGGTCAGGGAGCATGGGGTGTGATGGGGTGGCTGTGGTGAGTCACCAGCAGGACAAGGGGGACACCCAGGGTGCTCTGGCTCCTACTGGGTGTCTGATTGGCAGACACTTCATATCACGATACCAGATAGTCTGTCTCTTTTTCCCCCAACTTGTTCGTCAAATGTTAAATATTAAGAAGCCTTTGGGGATAGAGGCTTATAACTCAGGGACTTGTGGTTCTTCTAACTGAAACATTCAGATTATTATTGTTTTTGCATTAAGATTCTTGGGTGACAGGGTCTACTACTGATTCTAGAACACACTTCTACATCTATGAAATCAGACTGCGTCTTACAACAATTGATGATGTATCATGGTTTAATTGGCAGGTGTGTGTGTGTGTGTGTGTGTGTGTGGGGTATGCAAATAATGGTGCCTCATTAGTGATGGCATCTTAGGTTTGATGAAATGTGCTATGTCCTCGCAGGTCCCTTTGACCAAGCCTCCTCACTCCTGGCTCCATGGAGGCGGTGCTTGCATTCTCGCTTGCAAGAAAGAAACTCTGTGGGCCCTAAAGTTGAACTGATCTCTGCTTAGCCACTTACTGGCTGTGCAACTTTGGGCAAGTGACTTAATGTCTCAGAGCCTTAGTTTTCTTACCTATAAGCATAATGACATGCACTTAGAAGTTGTAAGAACCACAAAAAATAGCTACAAAGTGTCTGACAAGACACTACTTCCTTCTTCCTACTAAGTTTTGTTTCTTCTCCTTGAAAGAGCTTTTATACCCATCCCATGTAATTCTCATCATGAGCTTATGAGGTGGGGAAAAGTACCTCTTCCTGCTTTCAGATTCCTGCTGATAATGCACCTTCTCCAGTTCCTGCCAGGCCTCCCATGTAGTTCTCATCGCTCCACTCTGCCCAGTGACAGCTCCCAACATGGAACGATGTGCTTATGATAGAGTGCTCTCTGGTGTCCCCCGGCAATATGTATTTTTAAATTTTTCACATGCATGCTTGACCCCTATCTCAAAGTCATGTATTGTCAGCAGCACTGTCATCTTAAGAAAAAGCTTTTTAACTTCTCTTTGCCATAAGATTCTCATCAGTAGAACAATGATAAAATAACAATTCAATGACAACTACTATTTACCGAGCACTTACTATATGTCAGGCATCATTCTCTCACTTAATCCTCAATCCTGACAGGTGGGTAGGGTCCCTGTTTTCCTGATGAAGAAATTGAGGCATACAGGTTAAATGACTTGGCTTGGAATTACGCTGCTAGCCAATGACTGGGCTGGAATTTATACCCTGACCCTGACTGCTTTTAAGTCTTTCTACACAGTCTCTTCAAGATCAATTCTGGGTCTAAACTAACTGATTCTGTGATTAACTTATGTTTCATTCCTTTGCATCAATTCCCAAGATAGGTTTAATTTCCATTATATATCAAGAGATACCTAAAATATTTATAAAGCAAAGAATTTCCAACAATGTCTTCTTTTTCTTTTTTTTGAACTCGTGTTCCTCCTATGGGAGGGCCCCTATTCACTATTGCTCTCTGTTCTTTTAGTTGTAAGTCAAACATGGAGTGCGAGAAGCTGTGCCCACCCCCATCTAAAACTTTTAAGCCCTTTCAGGACTCAGGTGAGGAGAACTAACCCAGTGCCCACGCTCACCTGCCCTCTGCTAATCTTGCCCCTGCCCCCACCCAGCCAGCCCTGCTACCTCCTGCAGCTCTCTCCTCTGACCACACTCTGCTTTGTCTCCAGACACCACAGTGCTGTTGCCCCTGGTGATCTTCTTGGGTCTCTGCCTTTTATCCCTCCTGTTCATGGGTTTAATATGCCGCTTTCAACGGTGGAAGCTCAAGCTCCACTCCATTGGTGAGTGGGGCCTTTGGAAGGAGGAAAGGGTGCTGGTGGGAATGTGGGAGGCGGCTGGGTGGTAAGACGCACCAGCCTGGAGGGAAACGAGGAGCAGCCCGTAGTTCGCGGCAGCAACTTGGTTGGCAGGAGGTGGTCCTGGATGGCTGGTGAGAGGTCATACTGTATCAGTAATTCTCTTGTCCTTGGGGCCACATAGGCCCTGAAGCATGTCACCACAAGTCCCCGGGGCCAGCCCCAGCCACAGGCACCAAGACTGAGAGAGGAAGTGAAATTTGTGACGTTTTGTTTCTTTTTTCTCAGTTTGTGGGGAATCAACACCTACAGAAGAGGTAAGATGAAACCGGGGACCTACCCCCAATCTTCCTTCTGACTGTCCATTACAATCTTGTAAGACCCAAATCACCTGGAATCACGCGTGACCCTCCAGCTCCGCTAATTACCTCTAGTTCCAATTCCATCCAGAATAAAGAGGGCGGGATGTTTTGCCTCTCCCCACTAATGCTGTCTTCTTTTTTTAGGGGGACCCTGAGCACCCGGCCTCAGCTCCAAGTTTCAGCCCCACCACCGGCTTCAGTCCCATCCCCAGTCCCACCTTCAACCCTAGTGACTGGTCCAACTTCACGCCTGCATTACCCCTGAGAGAGAAGGACCCGTCCCACCAGGGGGCGGGCCCCCTCCTCACAGTGGCTCCAGCCTCCACCTCCATCCCCACGGCTCTTCAGAAGTGGGAGGACAAGAGGGAGGTCGGCGCCCGCACACAGCGCACTGACAGTGAGCAGCTGGCGGGGAATCCGGGCTGGGGACACAGGCGGCCGGGGCTCCTCGAGGGCGCGCGCGTGGGCAGCAGGGGGCAGGGCGGTCGGGGGCATGGAGCCGCACCTCCAGGCTGTCTGCCTGCTTCCCCGCAGCCGACCCGGCAACGCTGTATGCGGTGGTGGACGGCGTGCCTCCGTCGCGCTGGAAGGAGTTCATGCGGCGGCTGGGGCTGAGCGAGTACGAGATTGAGAGGCTGGAGCTGCAGAACGGGCGCTGCCTGCGCGAAGCACAGTACAGCATGCTGGCGGCCTGGCGGCAGCGCACGCCACGACAAGAAGCCACGCTGGAGCTGCTGGGCCTTGTGCTCCGCGACATGGACCTGCTCGGCTGCCTGGAGAGCATCCAGGAAGAACTGTGTGGCCCCACCTCCCTCTCAGCCTCCTCCCGCCTGCCTACATGAGGCTGGCCCCCCCACCACCACCACCACCAGGGGCCTACCCTGAGGACAGCTGCTGTCTGCCCCAGGGCACCCCAAGGACCTTGCAAGATGCTCTCTAGAGCCCCCTTTTTTATGGAGAGGAAGGGTCTTGGAGGGGCAGGCATGAGCTAGCCGCCACTTGGTGCTACTCCCTCCGTGTACATAGCTCTTCTCAGCTGTCTGAGCACTGCAGAGGGTCAGCTGTGTGTGTGTGTGTGTGTGTGTGTGTGTCCGCGCGTGTGCAAGAGAGAGACAGAGAGCCAGAGAGCCAGAAATAGACAGATGTGATGTGTGTGAATGTGAGAGAGGCTGAGTGTACCAGGAGCCCAGGAGGGTACTTGTGGAGATAAGAGGCGCCATACCTCATTGCCTATTTTGGGCCTGGAGGATCCAACAGGGCTGTTAGAGGCCCCTGACTGATCCCTGAGCCTTTTTTTTTTTTTTTTTTTTTTTACAGTTGATAAGCAATCTTTGTATCAATTATGTTACACTAATAGAAACTTGGCACCCTTTGGTCCCCTGCCTGGACAAGCACAGAGTAAGCTGAACTGTCCCAAGGCAGGGACAGCACAGAACAATGGGGCCTCCAGCTGGAACTGTGGACTTTTGTAAATACACTAAAACTGGGGAATTAAAACTCTGTTTCTGGAGAGAGTGGTCTTTGTGAGTGGTGGGTGGAAGCCTGGGGCAGAGCGCTGGATCCTGATGGGTGGGATAGGAAAAGCCCTGAGCTAGGGTCAAATACCCCATCACCATGATGCCAAATGACAGCAGTAGTCTGTGCTCACTGTTACCCCCAGCCCCAGGTTCTTCTCCGCCTCATTGAGCACTAACTGGACAGTCCTTTGTATGCACAACTTTATGTGGGGCTCAGGTAAATGTACAGCTCTCGATCCCCAGAGTTTTTAGAGCAGGAAGCACAGGGTGTCTAGACCAGGCTTCTTAGTGGGGAGTGTGGACCTTGAGGTAGAGTCCGGGGGTGGGGGTGGTGACCAGCACTTTTGGGAGAGATTTCCTCAGGGAGCAATGCCAAAAGTCCTGAGTGAGTGTTCCTCATGCTTCTCTGAAAAGAAAGGAGGTGGGTATTAGGTAAAGGCAGATGGGGGTGAAGAGTGAAGGCTAAGGGGCCCTTCCCTGTCATGGCCCCCCTGCTCTGGTACTTCCCCCCTATACTGACCCGCTCCCCACTGACTCTGACCCCCCCCCCCACTGCATGCTGGCCCTTCCCCTCTGCTTCCCCGCATGCCACCTTTCCCCTCAGCACTTACGATGTGGACACGGGGGTGTCCAGCTGTATACTGTGGAGCCCACGCATTCTCTGCAGTTGGACCCGAGTCAGCTTCCGAGGCCTGCTGTCCCCAGGCTCAGGGATAGCCTCAATCCTTTGGCTGGCCAGATCTACCCGGATGTCTCTGAGCATGTCCTCAGTCTGGTGGGGGTGGGGGGCAGGGGTGCGATGGGGTGTCAGGAAGACGGACTTCTCCTCTTCCTCTTCCTCTGAGGATGCCCAAGAGCTTTCCCCTGCAGAGTCAGTGTGGGTAGCGGAGTAGTGAAGCTGCCCCCGAAGTCGGGCCCTGTGCAAGGTTTCCACTACCAAGTTCCCTCCCATTGAGGTCCCATCTTCTTCCTCAGACCAGGTAGGTGGTTCTCCCCTGGGAAGACTGCGTCCTCTTTGCATAGCTTCCCCTGGCAGGTCAGGGGCACTTCGGCGTTGGGGAGCTTGGGGGTCAGGAAGCTGCTGGTGCAAAGTAACATCTCGGAGGTCCAGGGTGGAGAAGGTGAAGTGGGGGTCCCGCAAATGGGCCCATGGGCGTAGATGGCTCTGTGGGGAGTGGAGCTCCTTTTTGGAGACTGCGATCAGAGTGCCATAGCCAGAGTCGGAGGTATCGTCTGCTACTGAGGGAGTGTCATCATCCGTGTCTCCTGTCACCACCAGATGGGGGATGACGGTGGAGAACTCAGGAGTCCTACAAATATATAGTGAATGGCCAGAGTCAGATGCTAAGGGTTCAAGTCAAGTCTAAGAAGTGTCCCTTGATCACTCCATTCAGAAATGGCCCCTCCAAACTTATTTCAGTATCACCTTTACATTGCACTGACTGTTTTTCTCATGTGTCTGCTTGGACTGTAAGCTCCTCGAAGACATTCTAACCACAGCACTTGTTCCAGGACCTTTATCAAGCAGGTACTCGTCATTTCTGCAGGGTTCCTGAACTCCCATGAGGTGACCTCCAAGATGGATCTTTTTTTCTCCTTAACCATGCTGCTGAACCTGAAACTGTCATGCTGTCTGGGGATTTGGACTGGTCCCTGCAGCTCTGATATTCTGCAGATCCATACTGGCCTTCACCCTCTATCCTTAGCCTGGGGAGCCTGCTCCTCTCAGGGAGTTAATGCCTCTTGTGTCTGTTTCCTTCAGCCTGTGCTGACCCTAGGCTGGCTAACCCCCTAGGCTGTCCCAGGAGGCCTTTTGCACAGCTGGTGCCAACTTGTAGCCTGGGCTGTTCAATCTATTCCCAATTTCCCTGGATGCTGTCATGCTATATCTCAGCCTGGTGGGTTCTTCTCTCTCTCCCTTCCTGTAGCCCCCTTCCTATGGGACAGCTTGTGGTCCCTATGGGTCTTACCTCCCCTTCGTGCTGCTCTGAGAGCCCTCCTGGGAAAGCGTGGAGGGCCTGGTGCCTTGGGACTCCCAGTCCTGATCCTGGTCCCTGTAGAGGGCCAGGAGCTCCTTCTTCTGTTGGATGTACTCCTTGTCCTTCAGGTTTTGCAGGGTGACCTGGGGTGGGGATACTTTCATTAAGACCCTCAATTATTGAGCACCTGCTACATACCAGGTGGTGGGCTAAGCGCCTTACATATACTGTCTCCTTTAATCTTCACAACAACCCCATGAGGCACATATTATTTTTTGTTCCTACATTACCACTGAGAAATGGAGACTCTGAGGTTAGTAACTGCCAAGGTCATGCAGTAAGAAAGTGAGACAGAACCAGCATTTGAACTCTTGAGCTGGCCCTGGGGATGGGTGGGCTGAGCACAAGGCCCCTTTTCCTACCTTCCTGCCCCCTGGAAAGCCCTTTATTCAGGCTGTTGCCTCCTTGAGGAGGCAGTCCCTGATTGGTGGTCCTGGTGGTATAAGTGCTGGGCCTGGCAGATGAACCTTCCTTCTGCTACCAGGGTGGGCAGGGACAGGCTTTGTCCTGGGCTGAGGACTCTGCTGTCCTTCAGAGCTGAAAGCAAGACTGTCTCATGAGGGTTGGAGAGAGGATCCATTACATTTTCTGTCTTTGTCCCTCAATATTTTCCTACAGGTGACATCAGAATAAAACAGTGATCCAAGAAATGGTTTACAGAGCACCTCCACATGTACATGGTGATTGGAGACACACCATCATCCAGCAGGGTGGAAGCCATGGATATTAGCCCATTTTACAGACGAGAAAAGGACTTCGAAAGACGAAAGGACTTGCTGAAGGTAACACGGGTAGAGAGAAGCAGGACTGAGCCTGGGTCTTTCCCAGTGAACTCTAACGCAGTAACTGCATTGTTTTCAAGGGCAGCCTGAAAGGGTATAGAGTTACTAGAGGATAACACTTGCTGGGGAGGGGAAGGGAAGTCAGAAGAACCACTGAGAGGCTGAAGGCAGAGGCTTTGCAAGAGGGATGGTGGCTGCTATGGATGGTGGTGATGATATCAGTACTCACTGGATGGCCCTATTGTTCTTAAAATACTGAAGTACTTCCATGCTAGTAAGCAAAGGGCTGCTGTCTGAGCTTTCCACCTCAGTTCCCCAGGACTATCGTGTCCTCTAAGAGCCAGCAGTTGGAGGGATAGCAACTGGCACAGCAGGGGACTTCTAGGTCGCCCCACCACCATCACCAGTACTCTACTCTAGTTTGGTTGATGCCCATGCCATACTGGTTGTTAAATATTTTGAATATCTCCTTGCTTGAGGTCTATGACCCAGCAACTCTTGGGTATCTGGAACTCTCTAAAAGCTTCTCCAGAAAACAGGGAGTCGTCGGGTCAGCACAAGAGACACGTTAGAGAAATGGTGAACAGGGATAGAAAAATGACCTCAACGACACATATTTCCAATTTTCCTTGGCCTGGCTTCCCAGCCACTTGATCTCATGGGGGACAAAGCATTGCAAGGATTCTTAGCAGTCTCCTAAGACTTGGTCTGTTGGCCAGAGCAAGGGACAATGGTGCCTGGGGGCCGGAAACCAGCACAGCAGGGCAGGGCCTGTGACCTCTCCCAGTCCCCAACCTCATCTCCCAGCTGTGTGGAGTGTGGGGAGGACCTAGGAGAAAGGAGGGTGACAGGAGCCATTCTCGGGGCCCGGACGAGGCTGGGGCAGCCTGCTTGTGCAGTGAGAGGCAGGGTCCTCTTGCCCCACATTTTCCAAGTTCAATTTTGTGTTTGGGATGTCCAGGATAAGAATGGTTTGTGGAAGAAAATAACTGGACGGAAGGGGTGTGTGTGTGTGTGTGTGTGTGTGTGTGTGTGTGTGTAAGGGACATCCAACACCAGCATCTCCTTGGCCCTGGAAAAAGCAGGGATGTGGGGACCTCAGGTACCAGGGCTGAGGGCTGTTTGTAGAGCCTGCAGCCATCGCAAAGCCTCTCTAGCTACCCGGGAGCGTTTTCTCAGTTTGGGCAAGAGGAGAGACAAGGTAGGCAGGGTGGGAAAGGAAGAGGAAATTGGTGCCTGAGCCAGAATGTGACACCCCCACAAAGCTGGGGAAAAGGAAGGGAGGGCTCCCTCAGCGCAACTCCTCTTCCTTTGCCCTGGTGGAGAACTGAAGCCTTGAGAGGAAATGCCTCCTCTCCCTGCTACTTCTGGGGCAGCTCCCAGATTTACCGGCTCTCCTTCCGAAGTCCCCTAGATGGTGAGGCATTTACCCGTCAGCCTTAGGCCTGCCCAGGCACTATGGACCACCCTTTTCATGATGACAACAACAAGCATTTATGGAGCACCCATTAAGTGCTGGGCCTCAAGCCAAACAATTTACAAACATAATCTTCCGTCTATCATGCATGGTAGTTCCCATGATCAGTCCCAGCACTTGGGGACTGGGTTTAGAGAAATGAAGTAATGCCTGGAAGAACACAGATAATGAGAGCTGGGCTGGCTCTCCCCGCCTTTCATTTCTCAGCCTTCTTTGTCTCTGACCACTCTTTCTGTTGCCATCACTGGTGTCCTTTCCTCTTCCCAGCCTCTAAATATGGCTGTTTCCCAAGATTCACTCCTTCCCTTGAGAAGATCCTTTTCAATAAAAACGTAAGCCACCTAGGGTAGACCCGCTAGGAGAAAATCTCCATCTACATTTCTGTAAGGGGGAGAAAAAATCGCCTGACCCCTGGGGGTTGCTCTCTCCAGGGCTCAGTAGATAGACATTCTACTGCCCTCTTCAGTTTACAAAGACTAATGGTGATAGAGAGCGGGATTCCCAAAGAATTTGGTGTGAGATAATAGCAGAAAAAAATAATTTCAAAGCTTCAAATCTTTGTTTTGCCAGGGGAGGCTGGGAGCCCGAGCACTGCTTGGTTAGGTATCAGAAGGGACCTCCTTTCCTTTATTAGCCAAGAATAGGACTAAATTACTTGCATAATAGAATACCATCAATTTTCAGTAGTCCCCTGCGGGTCCTAAAAGGAGAAGGTGGGAGGGGAGATGTCAACATGGGACTGGGAACCAAAGGAAAAGGAGAAAGTTCTGCTGGTGGCAGTGGTAAAGATAAGAGGCTGCCTGACAATAAGAGCTCCCCAACTGCTGTCCTGGGGAAGCTGGGGCTTGTTTCCAGTTTTGTCCCCTGCTCCCCTCATACCCAGCCTTCAGTACAACTCAACTAATCACGAGAGCCATGTGAGTTGCCAGCCAATCTGGCCTTATGGACACTGTAGGCTGGGGAGAGTGGTGTGGAGAGAAGGTCGCTGCCACTTAGAGAGAGGGGACTATGAGCAGGGCTGAAGCAGGGTCCGGGAAGATGGGAGACTACTCTCACCACAAAACCCACCACCACCCTCTACCCCTGTCTCCTGCCTCTTGCCTCTTGGGGACTGTCACTAGCCTGTTTAGTATTCAAGGAAGTGGCAGCCTCAGCGGGTTGGAGGACACAAGATCTTCAGGTTTAGTCTTTCATCCTTATTTCATTTTTCTTCTTTTTTTAATGGCAAAAACCTTGTATTTGTTTTTTACTCTCCTAATTCAGAACTTTTAATCCAGTATTTAGACAGAGACTAAGCTCTGGTTTTCCTTTTCTCAGATAAGCTCTCCACATTATGATATGATACCACAGATAAGACTGTGGGAAGAATGCTTAAAATTATTGAAAGAACAACACTGCTTTCATACATTCACAAAAGTTTCAGAAACCCTAATTGAAAGCCCTATGTGAACTACTAATTTGATTTAAACTCTAAAAATAATGAAGTTGCATTCTTTAGAAATAGTCTATACTAAGATTTCATTCCTCGTTCAAAATGCCTTTTTTTTAAACAAAATTGAGGTATAAATGACATATAACATGTTAGTTTCAGGCGTATAAGGTAATGACTTCTCTCTCTCTCTGTCTCTCTCTCTCTCTCTCTGTCTCTCTCTCTCTCTCTCTCTCTCTCTCTATATATATATATATATATATACTGTGAGAATCACCATAATAAATCTAGTTAACATCTGTCACCATACATTGTTACCAAATTTTTTCCCCCCTGTGATAAGAACTTTTAAGATCTACTCTCTTAAAAACTTTCATAGTTCATCCTTATTTCTCAACTGAACTCCACGGTCTGTGTTTCCATAGTTTCACTTCGCTATCTCCTACTGAAGCATTTCCAAAGTACTTCTGTTTAAAACTAAATATTGCTACCCTAGGAAACAATCCCTCTCAGGAAACAACAATTAAACAAACAGGTTTTCATTTCTAATGATTTCATTTCTGTCAGGAGCACCACTGCCAAAGCAGTCTTTCAAATGGGACCCTCAGGAAGCAAATCATCCTTTGTCCTTGTGGACGTGACACAGAGCATTTACCTAGAGCTGGCACCATGTTTTGTGCCTAATCTGAATGATCTTTGAATCTTCCCTATGAGACAAGGACTGTTACTATTTATATCCATTTGCAGGTGAAGAAATGGAAACTTGGGAGGCCACATAACTCACTCGAGATCACCTAGGAAGTAAGAGGCAGGACTGGTATCTGAGCCTAGATTTTCATGCATTCAGTGTTAGGTTTTTAACCAGTCTCCCTAAGGCTCAACTGTCTCTTCCTTTGGTTTCCTTCTTCCCCTCTCTTTTTCTTTCTTTCCTTCCCTCCCTCCCTCCCTCCCTCCCTCCCTCCCTCCCTCCCTCCCTCCCTCCCTCCCTCCTTCCCTCCCTTTCTCCATCCCTCCCTCCTTTCCTTCCTTCCTTCCTTCCTTCCTTTTTTTTGCAACAC